>NC_081413.1:664469683-664799058 GCF_030272615.1 Cryptomeria japonica
ACTCTCGATGCACCTTCAAAAATTCCTGAATTACAGTTACATGCGGCATGCTGATGATGTGTATTACTCTTTGCTTCCAGAGCTCTTTCTTTCTCTTCACCATCTGCACTTTGTCCCTGTGTGAGTCCAGGTGATCCAGACAAGCAATGAGCATCGATTCCACTTTGGAAATCCTTGTAAAATCTTCCACAACCAAGGATTTCTCCACTTTGATTTGTTTAATGTGGTTGCTAAACTGATTAATCATTTCCGTAGTATCTTCTAGAGTTTGGCTATCTTCTTTAAACAATTGGACATCCACGCAGCATAAATCCTTCTGCATGGTCATCCTCAAGGTTGTTAATTCACCATGTAGACTCATTGATTCACTATGGCCTTGTTCAATGATCTGGTTGTGCCACTCAATGCTTTCTTTGCAAATAAACATTACATACTCATTTAACCCTAGCACTTGCCTTTCAGCAAGAAAATTCATCAGGCCATAACGCTGAATATCGCACATTTGCTTCGAATTCACTGCCCATTTAGTCTTCTCTTTCTGCCATGAGATTAAGTGGACATCCAACTCTTTGGTGACTTCATTAGCATCTTTGAAAATCTGGACTAAATCCATTATGTAATTGGTTCCTTGATGCATGATCGAGGTGAGCCATTCTGAGAAAACCTTAGCAATCATCTTGTTTCATTGAACCTCATCAAAGAATTTCTTATTACTTGGTGATTTTGGACTAAATGGCATTGAGCTTTGAGACAACAGTAATGGGCTGTTCTGCAGAGCATGAATATACTGAGCCATTTGCATTAAATTTTGCTTCAATTCAGCCTTGTCTCTTTCGCCCTTCCAAGTACGAGAGATAATCCGTTTGGTTGAAGTCTCCAAATGCTTCACATCTACGGCTTTGGTTCCGGCCCCCAAATCAACTCGTTCAATGGCATAATTTTCTTTTGAAGTAGTAACAACATCTTTATCAGATGCGCATTTGGCAAATGTTTGCAGTCCAATGCTTTGTGCTTTTGTCAAAACCAATCATAGCCTTCATTTTCAACCTTTTAGGCTTGGCAGATTTTCCCAGATATTTACTCACAGATCCTCCATTGATACCGAAATAGGAACCATGTTTCTTTTCCTGGTAATTGAGTCACTTAACCACTTAGGTGCGAGAGTCAGTTCCTTAGATGGCATGGGGGAGATCCTTCTGAAGGTGGCAGTGTGGCATTGTTTGCATGAGACTGGATATCAAGCATCCCTGAGTCTTGGAAAGTAGCATCTGCGCCAGTTGAAACCTTTTCTGTATCAGAAATAGGGGATGTCATATCGCACAGTACTTCCTCTGCGTCCAAATCAAGAATGAGATGGAGAGCCGGCAACTGAAAACTCTTCTTGGACCTTGACATGGTAACCCGACCACCAATAGAAAGTTCAGCCTCGGTGTCAAGTTTCTCTTCTTTAATCTTTGCCTACCTTTTTCCCGCAATAGAAACATGGATGTTAGTTAAAATAGAAGTTTTGCTTGCGATATTCCTCTTCCCACTTTTGTTTCTTGAACTGGTTGCTCTTGCCGGATGAAATCGGCAACTCCTAAGCATATTTTCTATCCTGCGAATTACGCTGAAAGTGCATGTCTGAATGTTATCTTCCATATTTTTACTCCAATCCACCTCTGGGAGAGGTTCATTATGTACCCGTTTCATAAACCCTAAATCTAGTACATCTTCATTATTAGTGGTGGGTATGTGTAGGATCATGGTGTGCCAAAACAGACCCTTAAGTGGCAATGAAATTTTAGAAAATCAGAGTTATGCAACTTGACATGAAAATTTGAATAAGTTGTGAACATTATTTTTAAAATATGTAAGAAGAGAATATATAGAAAATTGAATGTAGTTTCTAAGCTACTAGTTGTTTTTTAGAAAAAAAAATCCTATTTGATGAAAATTTCAAATTTCAATGCAATGGTACTAAAATTTTAGGAAAAAAATAAGAAGTAGACGTATGTCTGACCACCCTAATCACAATCAAATCTTAATATTTTTTTATAATATTTATAATATAAGTATTAGACTCATGTCCGGATGTGACACATATTTTTTTTAAATTTTTTATAAATTAAATAATTATTTATGAATTTTTTACTACAGCTTTTCAGAAATTCAGAAACTCCTACGTCTGACCACCTTAACTTGGTCAAAACCTTATGAATTTTTTTTTTTTAATTTTTCCCTATAGTAGATGAAGCATAGGATGTGATGCATGTTTTGGTTTCAAAAAATGTTATACCGTTTGAAAGTTATGAGTGTTTTTCAATCAGTATATCAATTAGGACTATTGTCAGAATTCAATTAGCAAATAAATAATAATTATTTATTAAAGTCGAAATAAGACAAGCCTTATATTGTTGGAAAG
This sequence comes from Cryptomeria japonica, assembly GCF_030272615.1. Lineage (NCBI taxonomy): Eukaryota > Viridiplantae > Streptophyta > Pinopsida > Cupressales > Cupressaceae > Cryptomeria > Cryptomeria japonica. The sequence goes on from NC_081413.1 coordinate 664,472,088, forward strand.
TTGGGAACGTCCTTAAAAAACCCTATTTGTTTTATCAATTTTGGTTACAAAAAAAGTCGTCAGCCACCAGTGTAAAGTCTGGAAAATCAAGGAATATTGAAAAACACATTTTTTCAGTTGACTTTCTAGGCCTGTCACTTCCAAGCCAAATACCAAAGCATTCCTGAGCCGAAATTTGAAATGTGAAAATTTGACTACAAAAATCGGATATTGGATAAAATCGGATATCTGATTTTATCCGATATCTGATTTTAGTACAAAAATTTGTGGTCCCCAAACAATTTCTCGTTGCCGCCATTTATTTGGTAAACTACCACATGCCAGAAATCCGATATCTGATTAAATCGGATATTGGATTTTATTAGTCATATTTTAGAGAGAGGGAGAGAGAGAGAGAGAGAGAGAGAGAGAGAGAGAGAGAGAGAGAGAGAGAGAGAGAGAGAGAGAGAGAGAGAGAGAAGGAGAAGGGGAGAGAGAGAGAGAATATGACCCCTATCGACACAATTTGGTGTCTTAAGGGGTCCTATGGTGTCGTTAGGGGTCATATGGTGTCCCATGAACCCTTATGACCTCTTAGGACACCATATGACCCCTAATGACACCATATTGGGTCGCTTTGGGTCATATTGTGTCCTAAGGGGTCATATTATGTCCTAAGGGGACACCATATGACCCCTATGGACACCATATGACCCCTAACGACACCATAGGACCCCTTAAGACACTAAATCGTGTCGTTAGGGGTCATATTGTGTCTTACGGGGTCATAGGACACAATATGACCCCTAATGACATGATTTAGTGTCTTAAGGGGTCCCATGGTGTCGTTAGGGGTCATATGGTGTCCCATGAACCCTTATGACCTCTTATGACACCATATGACCCCTAATCACACCATATTGGGTCGCTTTGGGTCATATTGTAGGGAAAAGGGGTCATATTGTGTCATAAGGGGTCCTATGGTGTCCCAAGACACCATATGATCCCTATGGACACCGTATGACCCCTAACGACACCATAGGACCCCTTAAGACACCAAATCATGTCGTTAGGGGTCATATTGTGTCTTATGGGGTTGTAGGACACAATATGACCCCTAACGACATGATTTGGTGTCTTAAGGGCTCCTATGGTGTCATTAGGGGTCATAGGGTGTCTTAAGGGGTCATATGGTGTCCCATGAACCCTTATGACCTCTTAGGACACCATATGACCCCTAATGACACCATATCGGGTCGCTTTGGGTCATATTGTGTCCTAAGGGGTCCTATGGTGTCCCAAGACACCATATGACCCCTAACGACACCATAGGACCCCTTAAGACACCAAATCATGTCATTAGGGGTCATATTGTATATTATGGGGTCGTAGGACACAATATGACCCCTAACGACATGATTTAGTGTCTTAAGGGGTCATATTGTCTCTCTCTCTCTCTCTTTCTCCCTCTCTCCCTCTCCTCCTCTCTCTCTCTCTCCTTCCTTCTCTCTCTCTCTCTCCTTCCTTCTCTCTCTCTCTCTCTCCCTCCCTCTCTCTCTCTCTCTCTCTCTCTCTCTCTAAAATATGACTAAAAAAATCCATTTCTGCAATGTGGCAGTTTACTAAATAAATGGCGGCAATGGGATTTTTTTTGGGGACCACAAATTTTTGTACTAAAATCGGATATCGGATTTTCTCCGATATCCAATTTTTGTACAAAAAATTGAGAAAAAAAGGGTTTGTGGGCCATTCTATAGATTCCAACGGCCCATAGTCTACATATTCTATTTTTTGTCGAGGACCACGGGTTTTCAGATAGCTAGAGACAAATTTGTGCTTTTGGGAGATTCTTAAAGTGAAAACTTACATTGTCAATCACGAAGGAGCATGTGTGGAGGGAAATGGGGAGTAGTAGTTGTCGGAAGTCTAAATGCAAAAGAAAACTTTCAAAAGACCAAATTAAAGTCTATAGAGAAAGAGATAGAGAATTTCATAGGAGGAGAAGACAAGGTATGTTAAATATTGCTAATGTTACTTCAACTGAAGAGGAAATTGAATTTGAAAATGTGCCATAAGTTATTGAAAATGAAAATGTAGATTTTGAAAGTGAAAATATTGAAAATTTTGAAAGTGATAATGAAAATGCTCAACATGTGGAAAATTTTGACATAGGAGGTGAAAATGTGGAAAACTTTAATGTTGAAGGTGGAATTGCTCAACCAAGTGAACCATATGTAACACCTAATTACTTTAGAAATGAAGACCCTCTCATGGATGAAAGACAAATTCAAAATCCAAGACCTTCAAGAACCCCAAAATGGTTATTTGAAATCGATGAGAACATTATTGTGAATCTTGAAGGCAAGAGGTCAACAAGAACCGTTTGGTTGTGGGCTACACAACTTTTCAACCAAAATTTTAGCAATAAGACATTGACCGAGCAATCCCAACTCTTTGTTCAATTGCTAAAGATGATAAAGATGAGACCATTGCTAAACAAATTGAAGATTCGTATGAGCAAGAAGATGGAGAGAAATTCTATTATTGCAAAAAATCTATTTGACGCTCTCAATTCTATTGGAAAGAATACCAAAGAAAGAGATAAGATAGCCGCTCGAAGAGTGATTACAACCTCCTTAGTAAGCCATCAATGGAGGAAGGCTCGTCAAATGAGACAAATTTGTGCTGATTTTAACATAAACCGTAAAACTTTGGATAGAGCACTTGCATGAAGACAAAGACTTGACGATCCACTTCAACAAGATACATGGGCATTTGGTGGGAGGCTTCCACATGTTGATAGAAAGTTGACTGACAATGTGAAGGAAGAGATTCAACAATTTTGGCACTCTAATTCTAGAGTGTCACCCAATGTAAAGGACATTTTGAAATTAATAATTGGCAACCGAGACCGCACACCGCATCCCAAACATTTCTTGGAATCAAGCCAAACAATGTTGTACAAAATTTTTTGTGAATTACATCCAACTTTGCAAATATCACAAAGGGCCTTTGAATCTTTGAAACCAATTTATTGTGTTCCTCTTAAGATTCGCAATACCTGTTGTTGCAAGTACCATGTGGAGTTTTCAATGTGCCATGAACTTTTATGTCATATTCGTTCTACAATGCATACTAATGAGATGTTGCAGGAGTGTGGTGCAATGCTATTTCCCAGATCATCAAGAGACTTGCAAGATCTATTTTTATGCCCTAGAGATGATGGCTACTATTTCTATAGAAATGATTGTTTGAATGAGAAGTGCTCAGAATGCGATGGGTTGTCAAAGTTTGTTTCATGTTTTCATGAGGGCAGTGAACACGAGTTTGGAAATAATTATGTTGAGAAAAAAAGATACGAGATAGTGAAATATACTTTGAAGAGTGGAGGTGAAGGTTCTAGATGCGAATTAGTCTCAAGAGAAGTGAGTATTGTTGATTTTATTTTGGATTTTAAGGAAAATATTTTCTACAAGTATGCAAGGCACACCCATAGGTCTCAGCGATTGGATCAACAGTTCAGGATGTGTAAGAACTCTTTCCCGATTGGCACTATTGTATCGGTGGTTGATTTTGCAGAGAACTATACATTGCAACCACAGAATGAGGTATAGTCTCAATACTACAATTCAGTCCAGATTGCTATTTTTGTTCACATTACATATAGACATGCTCCTGATAGTACAGAAGAGGATAGGAAGATAATCAGGGAGTATCATTTTTATATGAGTGATGATAGATCACACTCCTCCGAGTATGTGCAACATTCTTTCAAGAATTTTTTTGAGTTCTTGCATGAGAAAGATATTGCAATTGACCGACATATAATATGGTTAGATAACTGTACGGGTCAATTCAAGAATGCCTGTATGTTTTATTGCTTGAGTAGAATGCATGTGGAGAGGCATATACCTCATATTTGGTGTTTTTTTGAGGCGGGGCATGGGAAGGGAGAGCATGATGGAGCAGGTGCATGTTTGAAGAGAGCTCCAGTTAAGGAGCAATTGAGGATTTCAGGTGCAAATTTCTCTGATGCACGTTCTATTGTTGATTGGTGTAGTTCAACATTGTCACATGGAGGTACTCTTGATTCAGCAGTGAGCAGATTCTTTTGGTTGGTTGAGGAGGGAATAGTGGGAGATAGATTGGATTGTCAAACAATTAAAGATTCTTCAAAGATGCATTCATTTCTCAGCTCAGATGCAAGTACATGGACCATTTGGACACAAGCATTGGCTTGTTTTTGTCAGAGTTGTGTTCGGTGTGATTGGGATCAATGTGAGTCAAGTGAGTGGGTACTATGGACAGTGACTACTGCTAATCATGAAGCAATACTGGATACTCTTAAACAAAGAGATGACCCTTCAGGCACACTTGAGTAGTAGGTCTTTAATGGTGCCTTATTTTTTTATCATGCATTTCATTTCAAACAATGATCATTAAACCTTAATGTTCAAGTTTGTTACGTGTATATTAAGGATGTGTTCAAAGTGCAGGTCTATTGATAAACATTTTTTTTTGGCAACACGGTTTTTGCATGCACATAGCGAGTACACTCGATATAATTGGAAGGGACATATTTTTGCAACACGACTTATTATCATGCATTTGATGAGATTTACAATTTTTGTTATTAGACAACACTATTTGATAATTTTTTATGATATAATTATCGCATAACCTTTATGCTCATGAAGGTCTTTTTTGATGATATACAACAGTATCACATTACGATTTTTGCGTCAACATAGTGGGTTCTGTTGATATAATTTGAAGGGACGTATTTTTATGGTATATAATCCCACCTTTTAATTTATTATCATGCATTTCAGTTGAAGTGATTATCATAAATCCTTTATGTTCATCCATGTATTTTATGTGTAGACTAACAATTCTTAAAAATACAAGTTCATGCTAGATCATTCGTCGTTGACAAGACCATCTCTTGGTGATGGTACATATTCCTTTGTGCATTAATGAGATTAAATTGTGGGTCTTGTTTTGTTTATTATCATGAAGATGATTCAAATGCATGTGGCCAGGACACATCTGCAATGGATCAAATTGTCATGACAGATGATCTATTGAATCAAACATTTGACATTGATAGTCAGGTAAATAGGTTAATGTTGGGCCTTCAACATCAACACCTACTAGTCAAGGTGGTCATCTAACTTTCACTCGGGTAACCTTGTCTATTTTTATTCATTAATGGTTTATAAAATAAAGTCAGTTAGATTTTGGCAATCGAATAACATTGTTTCATTTTCAGACGTTGACATCAGATGCTAATATTCTCTCCACAATGGAGCATGGTGTTCTCTAGCAGTAGCATCTTTGATGCTTTTGATAGTAGTATGAGTTAGATTAGTAAATTTCTAATTTGATGCTTCCCACAGGGCTTTGTAACTTCAGATTGTGAGTGTGGCCCTGTTACAAATGAATTGTACTTTAATCGACATAGATGGCTATGATGGCTTTTTTGTAAGACTATATGGTTTTATTACATATATTGTACTTTAATCGACATATAACAATATCCAAGTGGTGGTTGGCATGAGCTTGAATATGGTAAGTTGAATGCATCTTGAAGTTGAATATGATATGTTGTATACAACTTGAAGTTGAAATTTGATTAGACTTTGTCAGCATTTGATGAATCATAAATGTCATTTCATTATTAATCTTGTGAGTGTGAGGTGTAGGAATAAATATCAATTACTTTGAAAGTCATGGATGGTTGTCCTGATATGATAACCACCAGATGGTTGTGCCTTATGAAGAAAAGCTGAACAGATAATAACTAATTGAGAACATCAATTCAAATCCATAATATAGAGGATGCTAATAACAGATCTTTGTATATTTATTTTTTCTAATAATGAAATAGGTACAACTGTATTGAGATAAAATGAAGCTTTTCTCTCATATGAAGATGTCACATTGGCAAATTGGTCTTTATTATAATACACAAGACATAAGTAAAATCAAAATGCTCTCGTCAAATCCTTCTAGATTCTATGTTAACTTGTGACTCATTACTGTATGCTGGGAGAGGGAAGAGTGTGTGGCTTCAGGGTACAGTTTTGGACTTGAACCATATTGCACAAATCTCAAGGCTTCAACTTGATTATCATTAAAGGTTTCTGATTGTTTACAAAATATCCCTTCATGGATGTCACATGCGTAGGGTATGACCCCAAGCGTCGGATCGAGTGGGGGGGAAAAATAGGAGCATGCGTAGGGTAATAATGCCTAACTGGACATGTCGGAGCTGACGGTTCGTCATTGCGACGAGCAGAACGAGAAATCGGCCACACAACAACATTCCATTGAGTGAGACTGACGATTTTTTCGCCAACAGAAAAATTACTGCCCTAATAAAACCGTAGGGCAACCTGAAAAACCATGATAGGCTTTTGTAGGGACCTCTCTCATGACCTCATAGGTTCAAACAGATCATTCACAGGTGCCATGGATTCCAAGTTAGGGCCCATCAAAGTTTGACAATTTTGAGCACTTAGGGCGCTCAAGGGACGACACCGGTAGGGTATGACCCCAAGCGTCGGATCGAGTGGGGGGGAAAATAGGAGCATGCGTAGGGTAATAATGCCTAGCTATACATGTCAGAGTCGATGGTTCATCATCGCGACGAGCAGAATGAGAAATCGGCCGCACGACAACATTCCATTAAGTGAGACTGACGATTTTTTTGCCAACCGAAAAATTGCTGCCCTAATAAAACCGTAGAGTAACTTGAAAATTGAGATAGGCTTTTGTAGGGACCCATCTCATGGCCCTGTAGGTTTAAATGGATCATTCGTAAGTGCCACAGATTCCGAGTTAGGGCCCGTCAAAGTTTGACAATTTTGAGCACTCAGGGCACTCAAGGGATGACGCCGGTAGGGTATGACTCGAGTGTTGGATTGAGTGGGGGGGGGGGGGAAATAGGAGCATGCATAGGGTAATAATGCCAAACTAGACATGTCAGAGCCAACGGTTCGTCATTGCGATGAGCAGAACGAGAAATCGGCCACGCGACAACATTCCATTGAGTGAGACTAATGATTTTTTCGCCAACAGAAAAGTTGCTGCAATAATAGAACCGTAGGACAAATTGAAAAACTGAGATAGGCTTTTGTAGGGACCCCTCTCATGACCCTGTAGGTTCAAACGGATCATTCGCAGGTACCACAGATTCTGAGTTAGGGCCCGTCAAAGTTTGACAATTTTGAGCACTTAGGGCGCTCAAGGGACGACGCCGATAGGGTATGACCCCGAGCGTTGGATCGAGTGGGGGGGGGGGAATAGGAGCATGCATAGGGTAATAATGTCTAACTGGACATGTCGGAGCCAATGCTTCGTCATCGCGACGAGCAGAACGAGAAATCAGCCACACAACAACATTCCATTGAGTGAGACTGACGATTTTTTCGCCAACCGAAAAATTGTTGCCCTAATAAAACCGTAGGGAAACTTGAAAAACTGAGATAAAATTTTGTAGGGACCCTTCTTATGGCCCCGTAGGTTCAAACGGACCGTTCGCAGGTGCCATGGATTCCGAGTTAGGGCCCGTCAAAGTTTGACAATTTTGAGCACTTAGGGCGCTCAAGGGACGACGTCGGTAGGGTATGACCCTGAGCGTTGGATCGAATGGGGGGGCAAAATAGGAGCATGCCTAGGGTAATAATGCCTAACTGAACATGTCAGAGCTGACATTTCATCATCACGACGAGCAGAACGAGAAATCGGCCACGCGACAACATTCCATTGAGTGAGACTGACGATTTTTTTGCTAATAGAAAAATTGCTGCCCTAATAAAACCCCAAGCGTTCGATCGAGGTGGGGGGTAAAATAGGACCATGCATAGGGTAATAATGAATTGTATCAAGTATTGTTCATTAAATGAATTTTATTGTATTGTTCATTCATTGTATTGTTCATTGAATGAATAGTATTGTATTGTTGATTAAATGAATTGTATTGTTCATTAAATAAATTGTATTGTTCATTATAAAAACAACAATTACGATGAAATGAAATGAATTGTATTGTTCATTAAATAGCCATTATTAGCCATTGTTAATTATTAGAATGAAGATTAAATATTTCCATGATAACTTGTGATACGTCAAAGTTGGCAGGAAGTTTGGCTCCTTCTTGAGCAAGTTTTAGAAAATGGGCATCAACACTTCCCTTGAGAATTTCTTCAAAAAGTCTATTAAATCTAGGGTAGCTAAGTGCATCTTCTATTTGTGCTTGTGTAGGGGTATCCGGGTCTCCTCTTCTGGAAAAGGGGTTAACGCTTGCTTCTTCTTCTTCCCATATTTCATTTTGAGTTTGTCGATGACATTGAGACCTAGTCGTAACCATGTTTGAAGCACACATTTGTGGGTGAAAAAGTGGATGTGTGATCCCTTCTTATGGTTCCAAGATTTTATTATGATGATGATGAGTTGAAGTGTTTGTGGATGTGTGATCTCCTACACTAAAGGTTGGGTATCAACAAAGTCCTCTTTAGAATTGCTTGTTAGATGTCTTAACAATTGTGAGATGAGGTGTAGTAAGGTTTGTGTTGTTACAAACACAAGTTATCTATTAATGAGAGGATGCACTCATGGACTAGATTTTTACCTGATGCTCTACCAAATGAGAAACATTAGACTAAAACCTGTGGTCGTATAACACAAAAAAACACAAGAAACAAAGACAAACGTTAATTTTAATCAACCAAAAACTAGTCTAAGCAGGCATACCAAAAGAGACACTAAAAACATGATAAAATATTTAACTATGGAAGTAGATGCAACAAGACATCTCCAAATGCTTTCTACCATGCTTTTAGCTCCTTCTCCCTTGTTCCTCTCCTCTCCAAGTTCCAAATTAGTGTAGCTCTCAGTAGCTTTTTACAATATGGATGCCTTATGGAGGTTCAAGATTGTAGATGATTATGAAAAGTATGCAAATGCAAGCTTAATAACCAAATAAAGATGAGTTATCTAAATGCTATTTGTTAATTTTAACCAAAAGAGTGAATATGACTAAAATATGCTAAATGCTCTCTAAAATTCTCTATAACTTAGATGCATACAAGTTTTCTGGATCCGGATTATGAAGAAATGGGCTCTATTTATAGGAAAAATGGAGCAATGGATGGTTGAGATTGAGTAATCTCAACAAGGGTCAGGATTGAATGGTTTGATATCTGTGTGAGGGCTTTCAACCCAATCCTAGGAAGATAAGTGTCAATATGAGATAAGTTGAGAGGAGAGGGAATAAGCATTAAATGCTTGACATGACATGAGAGTTAACTTGGGAGTTAAGGTTAAGGTTGGGTTAAGTGAATAAATTCTTTATTCAAAGAATAATGCTTTTATCCAATGGATAAACTCTTGTGAAAAGGTCAAAGGGATAACCATGGTCAAAGCAATAAATGCTTGAGGAGACACATGAGTCATATGAGGGTTGAGTTAGGGGTTAACCATAAATGGTCATGTAAGAGCCATAAGTGGTTTGGAAGACTTTAGAGGTTAAATTGTTGAACACACAAAGCATTTAATGCTTTTCAAAGACTTTGAAGTCTTTGAGAAGTGACTCCAAGTTGCTTAGGAATGTGACAATAATTAGGAGATGGATTAGGCTAATTAGGAAGGGTTTAGAAGAATCTAGAAGGGGGTTTAGTAGTGCAAGTGGATTTGGTGGGTGAGGGAAAATAGGATTTTAATTAAAATAAAATTAATTTATTTCAACTTGTGGTTGCAACTTGCATTTGTAGGAAAGTGCAAGTGGGGGGGGGATAAATGATTTAAATAAATGTTTTATTTAATTTATTTAAAAGAAGAAAGGGGATTAAATGAACTAAATAGAATTTATTCATTTAATTGATTGTGAATTTGGTTTAATGAATTAATTAAATATTAATCTAATTAACTGATGGCTAGTGGGTTTTTAATCAAATAAATAGCAAATATTCATTTAATTAAATGGGACAGATTTATGTGACTACATTTGCCCCTGTTTGAGACGGTGCGGTTTATTGAGTTGTTTCAAAGAAATAAAAATAGGTGTGGAGAAATTCCCCATAAAATATTAATTTAATGGGTGGTATGCCCCCTCGAGAGATGGACCGAAAAATTTCAAAAAATCAAGCAATCTCTCGAAAAAGAATAAAAATTGGTAGGGTGGTAGAAGAGAAGATTTTAGCAATGCTGGTAAAAAAAATAGAAGAAATCAGAGATAAAATGAAGAAATGGGAGGCTCGGGAAGTTCACAGGGACCACAGTGGTGAGTGGGGGAAAATAGGGTTATAGCCAAGGGTATACATGGGGAGACAGGGGTGAAAATAGGGTCATTTGGATTCGCGGCCATAGTGAAATTGGAGCTCTGGAAGTGACCTTTTGGAAGAGCAAGCAGCAGTGAGGATGTCGGTTCCTATAGCAGAACACCGATTAGAGAGAGTCTAACGATTCCAGTGGCTAGACAACTACAGACTAGTGGTATGTGAATTTGATTTTTTGAGTTCTATGTAGTTTTTATATGTTTTTCGCTGAGTCCAAGTTGAGTCAACACAATAGAATCTAAGTTATAGAGAATTTTAGAGAGCATTTAGCATATTTTAGTCATATTCACATTGCTGCATATCTGGGCCTGGGAGCACTTACCGATTACTTGACCAGTTAGTCTAAGATTCCGAGCAGTGGACCTACCATATGTATACATGTATGGAGGGATGATGAGTCAGCCCCACCTGGGGAAGTTAGAGTGGTGGCGATGGGAACTGGATGATTTAGATATAGTGATCTGGAGGTCATACATTGAGTGTGAGCCATGGGAGGATGATGTAGAGGCATTTCTGTATGTGTTCATGACACGATACCTCATTGGTAGGACAACCTACAATGTGGAGAGAAAGCTTACTGGCAGAGTGTTGAAATAGTTTGGGTGGTGGCAGGGATTTCCTAGTGGTTTTGGAAAGTATGCACGGGTAGTACGAGAGAGGTACTTATGGGGGCCAGTGCTACCTTATGATCAGGCATTGGCAGAGTTCCGCACACTACAGTCGAGACCATGTCATATGAGGTCAGAGATGGTAGATGTTGGGGTGTCAGAGGAGTACACATAGTATATTGCGGCACATCTGATTCCTCGGATATCAGATCCAGCAGAGTCGATTCCAGATTTTGAGGAGGATAGGGGATGGAGACGAAGGAGGAGAGGAGGTCGCGGAGTAGTAGGTGGGTGAGGGAGAGGGGATGGTGGTGGGGGGGATGGAGGAGGTGGTGATGGAGGAGGAGGAGGAGGAGGGGGTGGAGGTTTTGGAGGAGGTGGTAGATTCGGAGGTGGAGGTGGGGGTGGTGGACGATTACAGTGGAGAGGTCGAGGTGGTCTGCCATTGTGGCTATCTCAAGGACCTTTGATGCAAGGAGGTATGAGACTAGGTGGCAGGGATGCAGGTGAGGGACAAGCACCTATGAATATAGGGGAGGGAGCAACTGGAGAGGGAGCCATTGGAGAGGCACCTATGGATATGGGGGAGGGAGCTACAGGTGGAGATCTACGAGATCATATGATACTATTTTTGCATACTTGAGTAGAGGATATGGAGGCAAAGGTAGCAGCTGGAGATGTGCAGCTGTTTGCACGAGAGTCAAAGCTGACTGTGGTGCTACGGGAGATGGATGAGGCCATGGAGAGATTTACGGCATTGCAGGAGAGAGTACGAGTGGGGGTAGGAGTAAGAGTGCAAGGTCCTACTGGGGATGCGATGAGGGAGATGCGACAAGCATAGGAGGAGATAGATTATTGGCGGGGGTTATATGAACAAGCGATGCCATCTAGTCAGCGAGTACTTAGCTATTCACAGATGTGGTGGGCGAGATCAGAGTGGTCTCAGAGGATGCAGAGCAGTGGTGGTGTGATGGGTCCTCCATGGAGAGATAGATCAGGTGGTGTGGGGACTAGTGGGGGAGAAAGTGGTGATGGTGGTGCAGCATCTGGTCAGAGTGGCATCTGAGAGAGCATTTTGTATGCATGTTTTTACATTGTCATTTTGGATTGTATCTTGGATGGCTCTTTGGTAGCCGATATTTTGGACTTCATTGTACTTTGATACATGTATATTTTTGGCAATATGATATGATATATGAAGAGATCCCATATTTTGTGATGATATGCATGTTGATGATATGTATGGATGCTTATGCAGGATGATGATCTTCTGTTTTATGCTTAGATGGATACTTGTACGTGTTATATGTATGCATTGATTAGATGATTCCTATATGCATGTTGGTATGATGATTTATGCCTACATGATTGTCTATATGCATGTTTTATGAATGTGATGCTAATATGTATATGCAGGTTTATATATGTTTGCATGATGTGTTGGTGATGTAATACCTTATGAAATGATGATTATGATGGTACTTTGGATTTTATGTTTTTGATGAGATAATGAGATAATGATATGCAGTGATGTTATGATATAATGCATTAAATGAATGATTTATATATGTAAATGTATCTATATGTTTGTTAGATGAATGTAACATGGATAAACAAATGTAAAGTACAAATGCTTAAATGATGATTTCTAAATGAATGCATATGGATAATATATGAACCAATGTTGAGGTAAATGTTTTTATTATGATTCTAAATGGCGAAAAATATGATGAAGTGAAATCATAATGTAATGATAATGCAACTTATAGGTAACTGCACCTTGAAGCACTTTAAGAAGTAGAATGAATGCATTTGTAATGAATCCTAAATGAAATAAAATGAATGAGTATAAAAATATACTAGATGGATATAATGAATGCACTTAACTAAGTGAATAGATATATGAATGCATGCAACTATGGGAATTTAAACAAATGTATGGTAAATAAGTTTAAATGATAATAAATGATGAGTTGCAAATGACACTAAATGAATGTATAGTAATGTCTAATGATAGTAAATGCAAACAAGGACAAATTTATCATATAAATGAATCTAAATGTCATGATTATGCAATGATATAATGAGTCTAATGCCAATAAATGATAATGAACTATATGTAGTTAAATGCAACTAAATGATATGAAATGCACTCGATGCAAATGCAACTAAATGTAATGATGAAGATATGATCATGATAGATGAATGCAAGGTTGTGCAGACTTTGCATGATGCACTGATGATGTATCAGAGTACTCTATCATGATTGTATCCAAGACCAATTTATTTTGCAAATAACCTCTCATGTTAATCTTGTTCATACTTGCATACAAAACCATGCATATGAATAATGAATGAGGAAATGGATGGGAGATATGCAATGGAATGCAATATAAATAGATGAGATGAAATGACGATCCATAGTGCTTTATTTTCATCATTGAGCTTTAAAATGTTGTAAGAAAATACAAGAAACTTGACCTAATGATTCAAGATGACCTGAGTATTCCTTACATGGATTTTGATATAGCAAGTTAATACAAGCAACTTGATATAATGGATCAAGTTGACCTAAGTAGTGCTTGCAGAACAGACAAGGATTATCTCCTTTCATGCATGACTTGGAACGTCCTCGATCTTTTTCTGACCATATCCCGAGACAAGTTCATACTATAGTAAGAGATAAACCAATATCAAGCTTGGATGAGGTAGTAGGAACCAAAGATGGAGCATTGTACCTATAAGAAAATAACATATATAAAGAATAAAGAATATGGACCCTCGATAATGGTTCATTCTCTTATGGTTGAGGTATACATTGTAGTCAGCAAGCCATAGTGATCTATGACTGTATTTCACATAAGATCACGTAACTTAGTGAACTTCCCACATATACACCATTAATACATGCCCCAGAACTTCATCGGAATAATTCGTAGAAGACATACAAACAATGTTGTAGGAACCATCTCGGCTACTCTAATCACCTGTGGATATCCTGGAGTAGCGTAGGAACCTGATATATATAAGTGAATGAATAATCTACAAATCAACCAAGTATTTGATAGCTTAAACAGAATTTTCTTGTCAAAGAAAATATCATCTTGTCTTTGTTTTAGTAAGGAAGGATGCATCCTAGTGGGACTCATTAAAATTGAGTCAAAGTTTAGAGGCCCAATTCAAAATTTTGCTCTGCATGTCAGAAAGGCACCCAAATAAGTCAGTTTGAATGGCCTAGTTTGTGAGAGGTCAAAATGGAGCCAGTTGATTTTCATGGGGTAAGGCTCGGGATTCATGTCTCACACCTTTCATTTGGCCTATTCAATGATGTGCAACTTTCAAAATTTAGTTTGGAGAAGTTTAACAGGTACCCATTTCGAGGGGTGAGTTGAAAGTGCATTTTAGGCACAAATGCAAATTTTATGGAGTAGCCTACTTTGAGCGATTACATCTTTTGCCCTGTTGATAATCATGGAGAAAATCAAAGTGGATTCAATTTGATGCATAAAAGTGAGTTACCTTACAAAGTTTCAAGTCTTGATGAATCCATTTGCTTAGTTTTCAAAGCCAAATCCATTTGCAGTTTGTGTGGTTTGACTAGTCCCCGTTTCGACAGCTAGTCGGAGCCCTGTTTCGCATAAGTGTAAAAGTTTCCTCAGTGAGCATCATGCCAAAATGTTTCTTCTGGGTTAATTCTGGTATAAATGATGAGCTACGTTTAAAATTTCAAACCTTTATCAATCCGTTTGATCGGTTTTCCAAAGGATTCATTTAGCCATTGTTTTCAGTTATCCGTACTTTTAGTGCCGTATCAGTTAATGTAGCCATTTTTATGAGCACACCATTTGCATCCTGTCAGGATTTTGGTCAAACTGAGAATTCAAAGATTTAATATGTAATTCAAGGTACCTATGTTTCAAATTTGAGGGTCTACGGAGGTCGTTTGATATTTTTGAGAAAGGCATCATGTGTTGCCAGAACATTGACTTCATCAGGTCCGGAGTGTCGACAAAGCCAGTTGGGAATTTTCAGCAATTAATATCTCTTTTCTCAGGACTCGTCTTGAAAAACCATTTGGTAGAGTTCATCCTTGTATATCAAAGTATACACCTGTCAGATGGCGAGGTCCAGAAAGGTGTTTTGACCACTTTGAAAATTACGTCTTCGTGATTAAATGCGAAAATGTGGCGTAATTGCCCGAAGGTAGCAAAATTCAGTCTGCGGAAAATGATGTCGATCATTTCCAGAGGTAAGTTTAAGGTTCCTGAGGTATTTTAGAGGCTAGTTGTATGAAAATGAGAATTTTTTTAGCTGGACCCACTTTGGGGCCCGACCTAGCTCATGCTCGCGGATTGATTTTATTGATGACTGTGTTTAATAAAGGATTTTCAGAATATGGCATGATGTTGAATTCATCCTGGTGGCAGTGGCAAAAGAGAGGGCAACAATAACTCTCAGCAAATGAAGAAATAATTAGCAGTAAATGCCAATCTCTAGTAGTCCTCCTTGTGTGTGGTGTTAAAAGGGGATTTAAAAATTAAAACAAATGCAAGGTGAGGTGCAGACCAAATATCCTCCTTGCTGTGGTATGTGGGGTTTTATGTTTTCAAATTAATGCATATTGGCAGCCAATGTTCTTCTTGGTGGAGTGGTGAATGAAGAGGCAACAGAAAACTTTCAAGCAAATGCTTTGGGCAGTGTTGAGATCTTTTACTACATGCAAAGACCAGTCCATCCTCCTTTCTCATGTGGCATACAATGCAATATGGAATTCAGACTAAATGCAATTTAATAGAGTAACTCCTCCCAGAATGTGGCATTGTAAAAGCATTGAGAAACCAAGCAAATGCAAGCAGCAGCTTGCATGACTGGTAAAGGAGCTTTCAAATAAAATTTCAGCCAATGCAAACCTTGTTGCCTCCTCCCTGCGTGGAACAGAATGTGGAGTATGGAGATAACAACAACAATTAATTCCATACAAGCAAATGCAGTTAGTAGATGATGAAGGAGGCGTGAGAGGTAATAGCTGTGATGGTGAGTGAGATGGATTGTGGCGTGAAGATCCTTTGCCAGCACCCTCCATTCTCCATGCTTTAGCACTCCTCCCAACTGTGCAATAGTATGGAACCATTGGAAATTCCA
This sequence comes from Cryptomeria japonica, assembly GCF_030272615.1. NCBI lineage: Eukaryota > Viridiplantae > Streptophyta > Pinopsida > Cupressales > Cupressaceae > Cryptomeria > Cryptomeria japonica. Next base: position 664,488,157 of record NC_081413.1, read on the forward strand.
ACCAATGCAAATTAATCCCTCACGTGCCTCCCCAAATCTCTCCAATGTAGTGTAGTGTTAGAGTTTGCAAAGCAAGGTAAATGCCAGCATAGCATCCCCCCATGTCAAGCTCTAGCAGTGTGATTAATGACAAGCATCATCCATTCTACCCTCTATGTGGTTTTTGATAGGCATGGTGTTTGGAATGAAGGTTAAAGCATCAAATTAATTTAAAAGGCCAATGCCAAGGTTTGAAATTGTTTCCTCCCTATGAGTGGCGTTATGGTTTGCTCAGAAAGTCATCGAACCTCATGCAAATAGAAGAACTCGCCATTAAAGCTCAGGAAAGCTTTCGAATACATAGTGCCAGGCAAATAATAATATCCCACATTCACTAGGAAGTGGTATTTTTTGGTATTTATAAGCAAAAACAAACCCATCTAATATGTCAAAGCCATATGGGCTTTTGACAGACAGTGCCTATGGGCGCCCAAGGTGGGCCCACGCGTGGATGCGGATCCCGAGGTGATGGAGGAGGTGACTGAGTGGCGATCAGGTGGACCCCACGCAGGCATGCTTCCCAAGGCAAATAGGTAAATTTTGCAGGGAAGGGTCGACTTAACCAGTGAGCAGGTTGCAAAGGATCCGACGAAGCACGTGATTTCGCGGGCCGAAGATGCACGCGAGTTACACCCTGCGAAATGGCAAAAAAGGTAAAGATCGTGCATGTTTCGGGAGATCGGACGGTCTGCGCGATTTTGCGAAGGAAAGTTGCTTGCCAGTTAAGCTTAGCGAAATGCGAAATGACGAAAATGACAAAAATGTAGCATGGTAAAGGTCGAGCAAGTTTGGAGCAGATCGACGACCTGTGCTGTTTCATGGAGTGGAGATGCACATCGGATAAAGGCCACGAAATGGTGAAAGCCAGGTGGCACACAAGTGGCAAGTCCAGTTAGCGGTCCAGCAGGTGGGCCCTGGTGAGGTGGCAATGATGTGGCATAGAGGTGGCACCTAGGTGGACGACGAGTAAGCAGACACGTGGTGGAGTGACGAGGTGTCATCCCAGGTGGCGCCCAGTGGACCCCATCGACCAATCAAGTTCCACCACGTGGCAAGGCGTTAGAGCACAATCAGAGCAAAAATCAAAATTAAAATCAATTAAATGATATAGTTGAAACTATAGAGAAAAATTGAAAAATTTAAATGATGTGCACATGTTGAGGATTAATTCGCTCAAGGGCTTATTTTTGGTCAAAATGGCAAGTATTATATATTTCCGGAAAGCTCTCAAGATGAGGAATCCGGTTAGGTAGTTAATTTTGACAAATGTGGGATATTTTGAGAGCAGTTTCCATGGGAGTGAAATTCAGTTAGAGAGGAGATACTTGGCAATTTCAGTTGCAGATTTGATTTTCTTCCCTCTCCTTCTTATTCCCAATTCTTCTCATTTTGTAAGCATACCAGAAATTTGGAGAATGACTCCATATTTTCATGGCTTCCAATTCTGAGTTTTCTTCAAGATTGTACAGAGCAGGGCTTTCCTTTCAGTAATGGTGTTCAATTCTTTGCTATAGGTGTTCTTAGTTGCAAGTTCTTGTGTATGTAAGGCATGCACAAATTCACACAGAATTTGTCTCTGGATTTGTATTTTCATTATATTCAAATCAGATCCTCAAGGAGGTTGAGAGTTGTTATTCTCAGGGAGGTAGTTGTGATTATTTGCAGGGATTCTTCATGGAAGAATTTAAATTCTGTAATAAATCATGAATAATGGAATATAGTTTCTGGATTTGATATTTTCTGTGAGTGAGTTGAGTAATGCATTTATGCATGAATATTTAATAATGAAGATGGATTTGCAATCGAAGCTTTCATTTATAGTTTGATGTGTGATTCTGTTGCCCTTGGATAAGGCACTGATTCTACAATTAAGGGGATTCTCAAACAATTTAAAATCCAATCAGAATATCTTTAGTGTATGTTATGTTTTGAAATGTTTCATCTATCTCATGCTCAAGCATAGTTGAGTTTTATGTGTAGATCTAGCCCATCTGTAATAAACTACTTGTTTTAGAGCCCTAGTGAGATCTATCTATTTATTGTTGATGCAGTTATGTGTCTATAATCGTTGTATTTAATGCATCAAAGGGTGTCCCCCCCTAGGTCTAGCAGAACCTGAAGTGCAGGAGGATCAATTAGGGTCCTATGTTATGTTGCCCAAGCCTTGATTTGTTGTAGATTGGAATTGGCCATTTCATAGAAAGATTGCAGGTGTTCTTGGGTTATCACTTTTGGTGAACAAAAAAAATGGCGACTCCACTGGGGAAGTGTTGTAATAATTCATGTTGAATCGAATCCCATGAGTCTGGCCAAAATTCATTTGGGGAAGAGTCTTAGAAGTTTAGAAATCTGAAAGTCATTTTCAGATTTGAAACTGTGTACCCTGGAAATCTTTGTTGCTAAGAAATTTCAAAATACTATGTGACTCTGCTGTGTGTGGTGAAACCCAAAAATCTGAAAGTGTTTCAGAGTGAAGATCAGTGTTTAGATTTTATTCCTCTTCAAGGAGGTGGCAACTCTGTAAGAACGAACCTGAGATTTGGAGGATTTCTTCAAATTTCCAATCAGAAGTGAAGTGAACAACAGCAACAAATTTACCAGGTATTCCTCAAAGTATCTATGAAATTATATGTTCCTTATAAGGTGAAAAAGTCACCATAGAAAGGAAAAGAAATTTGTAGTATGCATACTTCATGTTTTAAAAAAACCAATTTCAGTTAAGTGATGGGAGAAGTGTGTATAATTCTGAAAATTAGTGACTGCAAGTGTTTTGAAAAGAATTTGTAAAATAGTGAGATGCATGGTTATGATAGTGGTTCAGTAGATGTTTTAAACCCGATGGATCTAGATGTAGTTCCTAGATCTCCAAATCCTTTGTCAAATCTAAAAGAGATTGATAAAGAGATTGTAGTATGTCTTTGAAAGATCCGAGAGAAATTCATTTGGTTTTTAAGAAAGAAAATAGGGAAAAGAAAAGAGGAAGAGTCATCATGTATTTTTTATAAAAGATTTATAGCTACATTAAATGAGTTTCCAGTTGATGCTAGACCCCATGAGTTTGTTTTGATTGAATTATTTTTAGAGCTTGATGAGCCTGACTCAATTAATTGGTCTACTACCTTGAGAGAAGAGAGTGTTGCATGTATTAAAGAATGGAAAGATGAGATTGAAGCAATTAAATCTGAAAATGTACACAAGATTGAGGACAGTGAGGGAGATGAATCCGTGAGTGGATATGCCTCCTATGATGCTGAATGTGATTATTTTCAGCGTGAAAGTTCGGATGTGTATTCAGAGCGAGAAGAAATTTGTGAGAATAGTGATTGTTCAACTAATCATGAGCTCGTTGAGGTTTTAGATGCTAATTATGTAGATCACCTTGTTGTTGATTTCAATCCACAATATGTTTGCAACCCCAGTTATGAAACTATGTTGCAACATGTAGCAACACATTATGAGCAGCGTGATAAAGGATATGATGCAGATGCAAGTTGTTGTGATGATGAAATAAATGTGCATAGAGACATGAGCACTGCAGATCCAATACCTTTATCAGATTGGGACAATGTTTACAGCTCAGAGGATGAAGCCGAGGAAAATGAAAATGAAGGAGGTTTACTAAGTAGTGAGCAAATTTTAGAACTCTTAGCTGCTGATTTTCAGAGATATGGATTCAAAAATGTGCCCAATCTTTCATACCCACTCAGTATATGTTTTGATTCTGATTATGTTTTTGAGGGTGTAAAAAATGATACATATAATGTTGATTCTCTTCCTATGTTTGATAGACAAAATGATAATGCATATATGGCTGATAGGTATGATAATGAAGGTTCATATGTTGATATGAATTCTGGCTTTGATATGTATTATGAGGATCTACCTTTTAGAAGACATGACAGATCTAAGGTGTTTTTCTCAGATTTGCAAGGAGGAAATGAACCATTGGCAAGTAAAAATCATGTATTTTCATGTGTGAAAAATGCTGATAGAAATTGTGATTAGCATGAAGTTGAAGTACAGTCATGTTATGAGAAAGTTTTCCTCTCTAGTTTGCAAGATATTATTGTGAAAGAGTGTTTATTATTTCAGCAAACTAGCAATAAGGATCTGTCTGATATTCCCAACTTTCAGAGGGAGTTGAATTACTTCTCATTTCAGCAGAGAAGTAATGGTAAAAAATATGGCACTCTTTGCTCACCTAGTGACCAACCCTCTCAGCATGTGTTTGATTTTTAGAGATATCATGATTATAAACATGTTGATGATTATGTTTTATGTGATCAGCTAATTAGAAATGGAAGTGTGAATGATCAGGTAGATAACAATGAAAATTTCAGCTTACCTCCAGTTTGTGGAAATGAAAATCATGTGTTTAACAGAGGTAAGAATTGATTTCAGTTTTGATGGCCTGGGGCCATTTATAATTTGTAAATTTTGTACAGTCGCTTTTCTTTCAGTTGTGTGGTTTTCAATAAAGTGCCCTGTTTTTGAAATGAGATGAGAAGAGAAGAATGATCCATTTTTGGGTGGTCTGCTTAACTATAGATATCTGGATTCTTGTGTTGATCTTGCAATCAACCATCCCTAGTCAGAGCCACTATTGGGACTTATTAAAATTGAGTCAAAGTTTAGAGGCCCAATTCAAAATTTTGCTCTGCATGTCAGAAAGGCACCCAAATAAGTCAATTTGAATGGCCTAGTTTGTGAGAGGTCAAAATGGAGCCAGTTGATTTTCATGGGGTAAGGCTCGAGATTCATGTCCCAGACCTTTCATTTGGCCTATTCAATGATGTGCAACTTTCAGAATTCAATTTGGAGAAGTTTACCAGGTACCCATTTCGAGGGGTGAGCTGAAAGTGCATTTTAGGCACAAATGCAAATTTTATGGAGTAGCCTACTTTGAGCGATTACATCTTTTTCCCTGTTTATCATCATGGATAAATTCAAAGTGGATTCAATTTTATGCATAAAAGTGAGTTACCCTACAAAGTTTCAAGTCTTGATGAATCCATTTGCTCATTTTTCAAAGCCAAATCCGTTTGCAGTTTGTGTGGTTTGACTAGTCCCTGTTTCGATAGCTAGTCGGAGCCTTGTTTTGTGTAAGTGTAAAAGTTGCCTCAATGAGCATCATGCCAAAATGATTCTTCCAAGTTAATGCTGGTATAAATGATGAGCTACATTTAAAATTTCAAGCCTTTATCAATCCGTTTGATCAGTTTTCAAAAGGATTCATTTAGCCATCGTTTTCAGTTATCCATACTTTCAGTGACGTATCAGTTAATGTAGCCATTTTTATGAGCGCGCCATTTGCATCCTGTTAGCTTTTGGTCGAATTGAGAATTCAAAGATTTAATATGTAATTCAAGGTACCTATGTTTCAAATTTGAGGGTCTACGGAGGTCGTTTGATATTTTTAAGAAAGGCATCATGTGTTGCCAGAACATTGACTTCATCAGGTCCGCAGTGTCCACAAAGCCAATTGGGCATTTTCAGCAATTAATATCTCTTTGCTCAGGACTCATCTTGAAAAATCATTTGGTAGAGTTCATCCTTGTATATCAGATTACACACCTGTCAGATGGCGAGGTCCAGAAAGGTGTTTTGACCACTTTGAAAATTACGTCTTCGCGATTAAATGCGAAAATGTGGCATAGTTGCCTGAAGGTTGCAAAATTTAGTCTGATGATCCAAAAATGGTGTCAATCATTTCCAGAGGTAAGTTTAAGGTTCCTGAGGTATTTTAGAGGCCATTTCTATGAAAACGAGAATTTTTTAGCCGGATCCACTTTGGGGCCCGACCTAGCTCATGCTCACGGATTGATTTTATTGACAACTGTGTTTAATAAAGGATTTTCAGAATATGGCATGATGCTGAATTCATCCTGGTGGCAGTGGAAAATGAGAGGGCAACAATAACTCCTAGCAAATGAAGAAATAATTAGCAGCGAATGCCAATCTCCAGTAGTCCTCCCTGTGTGTGGTGTTAAAAGGGGACTTAAAAATTAAAACAAATGCAAGGTGAGGTGCAGACCAAATATCCTCCTTGTTGTGGTATGTGGGGTTTTATGTTTTCAAATTAATGCATATTGGTAGCCAATGTTCTTCTTGGTGGAGTGGCGAATAAAGAGTCAACAGAAAACTTTCAAGCAAATGCTTTGGGTAGCTATTCCCATGTCGTGGCATTGGTGGTAGGGGACAGCGTTGAGATCTTTTACTAAATGCAAAGACCAGTCCATCCTCCTTTCTCACATGGCATGCAATGCAATATGGAATTTAGACCAAATGCAATTTAACAGAGTAACTCCTCCCAGAATGTGGCATTGTAAAAGCATTGAGAAACCAAGCAAATGCAAGCAACAGCCTGCATGACTGGTAAAGGAGCTTTCAAATAAACATTTAGCCAATGCAAACCTTGTTTCCTCCTCCCTGCATGGAACAGAATGTGGAGTATGGAGACAATAGCAACAATTAATTCCATACAAGCAAATGCAATTAGCAGATGTTGAAGGAGGAGTGAGAGGTAATAGCTGCGATGGTGAGTGAGATGGATTGTGGCGTGAAGATCCTTTGCCAGCACCTTCCATTCTCCATGCTTTAGCATTCCTCCCAGCTGTGCGATAGGCATGGTGTTTGGAATGAAGGTTAAAGCATCAAATTAATTTAAAAGGCCAATGCCAAGGTTTGAAATTGTTTCCTCCCTGTGAGTGGCATTATGGTTTGCTCAAAAAGCCATTGAACCTCATGCAAATAGAAGAACTCACCATTAAAGCTCAGGAAAGCTTTCGAATACATAGTGCCAGGCAAATAACAATATCCCACATTCACTAGGAAGTGTTATTTTTTGGTATTTATAAGCAAAAACAAACCCATCTAATATGTCAAAGCCATCTGGGCTTTTGACAGACAGTGCCTATGGGCGCCCAACGTGGGCCCATGTGTGGGCATGGATCCCAAGGCGACAGAGGAGGTGATTGAGTGGTGACCAGGTGGACCCCATGCAGGCACGCTTCCTAAGGCAAACATGCGAATTTTGAAGAGAAGGGTCGGCTTAACTGTTGAGCAGGTTGCAGAGGATCCGACGAAGCAGGTGATTTCGCGGGCCGAAGATGCACGCGAGTTACACCCTGCGAAATGGTGAAAAAGGTAAAGATCGTGCATGTTTCGGGAGGTCAGATGGTATGCGCAGTTTTGCGAAGGAAATTTGTGTGCCAGTTAAGCCTAGCGAAACAACAAAATGTGAAATGGCGAAAATGGTGAAAATGTAGCATGGTAAAGGTCGAGCAAGTTTGGAGCAGATCGATGGCCTGCGTGGTTTCGTGGAGTGGAGATGCACACTGGATAAAGGCCATGAAATGGCAAAAGCCAGGTGGTGCACAAGTGGCAGGTCCAGTCAGTGGTCCAGCAGGCGGGCCCGGTGAGGTGGCAATGACGTGGCACAGAGGTGGCACCTAGGTGGACGACGAGTAAGCAGACACGTGGCAGAGTGACGAGGTGTCATCCTAGGTGGTGCTCAGTGGACCCCATTGACCAATCAGGTTCTACCACGTGGCAAGGCATCAGAGCACAATCAGAGCAAAAATCAAAATTAAAATCAATTAAATGATATAGTTGAAACTATAGAGAAAAATTGAAAAATTTAAATGATGTGCACATGTTGAGGATTAATTCACTCAGGGGCTTATTTTTTGTCAAAATGGCAAGTATTATATATTTCCAAAAATCTCTCGAGATGAGGAATCCGGTTAGGCAGTTAATTTTGACAAATGTGGGATATTTCGAGAGGAGTTTCCATGGGAGTGAAATTCAGTTAGAGAGGAGATACTTGGCAATTTCAGTTGTAGATTTGATTTTCTTCCCTCTCCTTCTTATTCCCAATTCTTCTCATTTTGTAAGCATTCCAGAAATTTGGAGAATGACTCCATATTTTCATGGCTTCCAATTCTGAGTTTTCTTCAAGATTGTACAGAGCAGGGCTTTCCTTTCAGTAATGGTGTTCAATTCTTTGCTATAGGTGTTCTTAGTTGCAGGTTCTTGTGTATGTAAGGCATGCTAAAATTCACACAGAATTTGTCTCTGGATTTGTATTTTCATTATATTCAAATTAGATCCTCAAGGAGGCTGAGATTTGTTATCTCAAGGAGGTAGTTGTGATTGTTTGCAGGGATTCTTCAAGGAAGAATTTAAATTCTGTAATAAATCATGAATAATGGAATATAGTTTCTGGATTTGATATTTTCTGTGAGTGAGCTGAGTAATGCATTTATGCAAGGCATTAATGTATGAATATTTCATAATGAAGATGGATTTGCAATCGAAGCTTTCATTTATAGTTTGATGTGTGACTTTGTTGCCCTTGGATAAGGCACTAATTCTATAATTAAGGGGATTCTCAAACAATTTAAAATCCAATCAGAATATCTTTAGTGTATGTTATGTTTTGAAATGTTTCATCTATCTCATTCTCAAGCATAGTTGAGTTTTATGTGTAGATTTAGCCCATCTGTAATAAACTACTTGTTTTAGAGCCCTGGTGAGATCTATCTGTTTATTGTTGATGCAGATATGTGTCTATAATTGTTGTATTTAATGCGTCAAAGGGTGTCCCCCCTAGGTCTAGTAGAACTTGAAGTGTAGGAGGATCAATTAGGGTCCTATGTTATGTTGTCCAAGCCCCGATGTGTTGTAGATTGAAATTGGCCATTTCATAGAAGGATTGCAGGTGTTCTTCGGTTATCACTTTTGGTGAACAACACATCCTTGTAAAGATAGTTGGTGTGTTGATGTTGATTGTTGGGTTGATATGATAAGTGGTCATCGTTTGAGTATTTCACAGTGTTTTCTTGGTATCTGCTTGAATTTGTATGTACAATGCATTGTCATTTTTTTGATTGATTTGATGTTTTCTGATGTTTTTTGGATTTGGTGAGATACTTTTCCAATGTTTTTGGCATTTTGATGATTGTTTTGAATGTTTTTGGATTTTGTGAGACAGTTTATAATGAAGAACTTAATGAATCATAATATAATGTAGAATCCACTTCCATCAACTAGATTAAGGGCATTGCCCCCAGTTTAGATATGACTATGAAAAAATGGGATGCAAGGCGCGTGAAGTACTATCCTGGATTGCAGATCAATAACAAGCCATGGTTTGGGCAGATGGATGAATGGATGAAATGAATGTGATCGCAACACATCTAAAAGATAAAGGAGCCATAGCCACTACGAGTGGCACCTATTTGCCAGGTTTTCACCAGCGCACTTACCCAAGGTGCCATCGGAGTGGTTGTTTATCGTTTGGATGCATAATTTTGCTTTACTATTTTGATGTTTTTGTTTTTTTTCGGGACATTTATCTAAATCTTTTTTTTTTTTTTTGGTGTTTTTCTAGTATGTAGGGGAGCCTGATGCTCTGTATGGCTTATGTATAAAACCGTTTGAGGTGCATGTTGTTGATCGGATCTGCTAGTGGTTCTCCTTTTGAAGTATCCAACTGATATGCCCCGAACCCAAATACAGTAGTGATAAAATATTGACCCAGCCAATTTGATTCAAACTTTCCTCGATGTTCTCTATTTGGTTGGTTATGAGGATTATCTTGAAGAACAAGATCACCTACCTCAAATGTACGAGGTCTAACCCGATGATTATAGCTTCTGCTCATGCACTGCTGATAGGCCTTGAGGTGATTGTATGCAGCTTGTCGTTTCTCATCAAGTAGCTCTAAGTCCTGAAGACATGATACTCTGTAGGCTTCGTCATCTATAAGATTATGCAAGGAAACCCATAGAGATGGTATCTCGACCTCAATAGGAAGGATAGCTTCTGCACCATAGACCAATGAGTAGGGAGTTGCGCCTATAGGGGTTCGAATGCTAGTTCGGTATGCCCATAGTGCTGGATTTAATTGAACATGCCAATCACAGCTGGCATCATTGACGGTCTTCTTGAGGATTCTCAATATGTTCTTGTTTGATGCTTCGACCTGACCATTTCCTTGTGGGTAATAGGGAGTGGAAAAGCGACGTTGGATATGAAACTTCTCACAAAGTTCATGGACATCTTGATTCTTAAAAGGAAGACCGTTATCTGTGATGATGGACATGGGTACACCATATTGGCAGATGATGTAATTAAGGATGAATGAGGTGATCTGCTTGCCGGTGACTTGGGTAAGTGGAACAGCTTCGATCCACTTTATGAAGTATTCGGTGGTGGTAATAATAAATTTGTGGTTGTTGGATGAGGATGGATGGATCTTACCCACAAGTTCAAGTCCCCATTGACAAAAAGGCAATGGTGTTGTGATTGGTTGCAATTGTTGTGCTGGTGCATGTATCAGATCTCCATGAACTTGGCATTTCTTGCATTTTCTGACAAAATAGTAGGAGTCTTTTTCCATTGGTGGCCAATAGTATCCAGTGTGCATGAGCTTCTTGGCTAGTGACAAACCGCTTGCATGAGTTCCACAAATTCCTTCATGTACCTCTTCCAAGGCCTTTGTTATCTCATCTTGTTCTAGACATCGAAGGAGAGTACCATCAAGACTATGTCAATATAAAGTTTCAGCAATAATGGTATATCGAGTGGTTTGGTGAATGAAGGTTTTACGTTGGCTATTTGATTGGTTAGGAGGAAGTGTCTGATCATGGAGGTAGGTGTAGAACTCACCATACCATGGGGATTTGGAATCGATAAGGCGACATATTATCTCAGATTCGGGGATATCATAAGCAGGAATCCAAAGTTGTTCGACCAAGAACTTGTAGCAAGTTGAATTTTGTGGAAGATCTAAGAGAGAGGCGATGGTAGCCATAGCATCAATAGCTTGATTCTGATCTCTAGGTATTTTCTCAAAGGTGATAGTAGTGAATGATGTTTTTAATTTGTCTACGATTTGTTTGTATGGCATGAGTTTGTCATCCTTGCTCTGATATTCATCTATTGCTTGTCGAATGACCAGTTGGGAGTCGCCATATACTTGTAGTTTTTGTAACTTCCATTGTATGGCTAGCCTGAGCCTTGTGATCAAGGCCTCATATTCAACTATGTTGTTTAAATATGAAAAAGTGAGCCTGTAAGACTTCGGGATGTTGTCACCTTGAGGTGTGATAAATAGAATGCCTACCCCCAAGCCATGTGTAGTGTATGAATCATCAAAGTATAGTTTCCATGGTCATGTTGTTGTGATCATGAATATCTCTTCATCTGGAAAATTGGAAATGAGAGGATGATCGCCTATGAGTGGTGCATTGGCCAACTGATCTGCAATGACTTGTCCTTTGATAGCCTTACGGTCCACATACTTGATGTCAAATTCACTTAGAATCATCGCCCATTTGGCCAAGCAGCCTGTCAATGCTACTTTGCTGAGTAAGTACTTGAGTGGATCAATCTTTGCAATGAGTTGTACTTTATGTGTCAATAGATAGTGCCTCAGTTTAGTGGCTGCCAAGATCACTGCTAGGCAATCTCGCTCAATAGGGGTGTAATTAATTTCATGGCCAACCAGTGTGCGAGAGATATAGTAAACAACACACTCTTTCCCTTCTGCATTATGTTCTGCCAGTAGTACACCCAATGCTATATTTGTTGCTAAGATATAGAGTAATAGAGGCTTACTTAGATCCGGTTGGATCAGCAATGGTGTATTCATGAGATAGTCTTTAAGCATTTGAAATGCTTGCTGGCATCTGGTATCCCATTGAAAGCGGATGTTTTTGTGTAACAGGTGTGTAAAGGGGTGACACTTATTCTCCAGTTGTACAATGAATCTTCAAATGGATTGTAGTTGCCCTTGTAGTGTCCTTAGATGACTAATGTTCTTTGGTGGTGGTATGTCCATGATTGCTTTAACCTTTGCTGGGTCGACCTTAATGCCTTTGACTGAGACAATGTATCCTAGAAGCTTCCCTGAGGTTACTTCAAAGACACATTTCTTTGGGTTGAGTCAAACATGATATTGTTCCAATCTATCAAATATTTTCTCTAATATGTCTAGATGACCTTCTCTTGTGAGTGATTTTGCTAGTAAGTCGTCAACATAATCTTCCATTATAGTATGCACCATGTCATGGAAGATGGTGGTCATTTCTCATTGATAGGTCACTCCTACATTCTTTAGACCAAAAGGCATTACATTTCAGTAGTATGTTCCCCATGGACATGCGAAGGCTATCTTATGTTGATCCTCTGGTGCGATCTTTATCTGATTGTACCCTAAAAAGCCATCCATGAGTGAAAGCATTGCATGTCATCCTATTAGGTCTACTATTATGTCTATGTTTGGTAGGGGGAAGTCATCTTTAGGACATGCTTTGTTCATATCTTTGAAGTCCGTATAGATACAGATGCCCCCATTTGGTTTGCCGACAAGCACAATATTGGAGATCCAATCTGCATAATCAATTGGTCTAATAAAACCAACATCTAGGAGTTTCTTAAGTTTTTCTTTGACTAGTACTGCAATCTGAGGATGCATCTTGTGAAGCTTCTTCTTGGCAAGTTTGGCTCCTTTTGTGACAGTGAGGTGATGCATGACTAAATTAGGATCAAGACCAGGCATATCTGCATATGACCATGCAAAGTTGATCTGACACTTCTAGAAGAATTCGACAAACTTAGGTTGTTCCTCTGGAGTTAAAAGAGATGTCAGGTGTATGTGGTGAGGTGTTTCAGGAGTCCCCACGTTGTATTCTTTTGTCTCTTGAATGAGAATTGTTGATCGTTCCTGTTGTGTACTAGAGAGGAGAATGTCAAACCTTTCATCCTCAGGTGCCTCAAAGAGGTTTTCACCATTGGATAGACTCTTTCTTTTTACTTTTGCGGGATCAAACAATACCACAGTGTGGTTTTCACTGGAAGATCCATGTTTTATTGTTATATTTTTGCAGCTGAAAGGTTTGGCATCTGCCCCAAAGTATGTTGTGCTATTAAGTTCGATGGTGAATCCAGCTTTGTGATCCCCACTTGGTATGTTATCCTATAGTTCCAAAAAGTCAATGATCGCCTCATCATTTTGGAAATGGTCAAGACATGGGGGATTATGTTGGTTCCATTCGATGAGTTCAGGATGGATAATGGGCATTACCTCATCGATTAGGTTTAGTTTGTTAGATGTGTCAGTGAGGGTTAAGATGTTTTGGTGAAGGTCATTGATGGTACTCTCCATGTCAGAATCAGGCGTAGGATGTGATGTAGGGTCTGTGGAAGAAGTTTCTAGCTCATGAATCCAAGAGGTCTTTATCTGTGCTTCTTCGTAAATAGGGATGTCTTTGCGAGGTGGAGGTAGTGATGCATCTTCCTCATATGAAGTATTAAGTTGTATGGAATCAAATTCCCATTCATGTGAGTCAGTCTCTGAGTCACTTTCTAGTATCCGATTACTATACCATACTGGGATATTCTGTGAGTTAAACACTGCAAGTGTGATTGGTTTTGTAGATGAAATGATTGGTGATGTAGGAAGGATTATGGGGATCAATGAATCTGATATGGGGAGTATCAGTTGTGTTGACTCTACTGCTTCTACTAGAATTTCCAGTGTCATAGATATTGTTGTGGGTTTTGATATAGTTGTTGCTGTTAGTGGTGCTATTGATGTTATTGCGGTTGTTGATGGGATTGTTGGTTTGATTGGTGGGATGAATGGTGTTGTGGATGTTATTGTTGGGATGTTTAGCCTCAGTGGGGCAGTTGCTATGGTGTTTGATGCTACTTTTATAATCAAAGGTGACCTCTTTGTAATAGGCTGATATAGTGGTTTGCGGGGTTTCCCTTTGAATCTGAGCTTAAGAAGGGTCTCTTTTTGAAAGCCTAGGCCAGTGTTATCTTTGAGTTTTAATTCTGGTTGTAGCGGTTTATGTCTTCCTTTCTTGTAAGGTCCCAAAGCACTCTGACCATCATAACCCATTATTTGCATAATGAGAAGGCCTTTGCCATACAAATCTGTGGGAAGCTTAGCTTGCAGAATGTCAGTAGTGATAGGATCTTTATAGATCCATTTTGCTAAGTCCTCATCTCTGGTCTCTTCTTCTTGACTCTTTCAAAGGATGAATGGCATCAAAGTACATGTTGGCTTGATCAGTGGTTGTTGAAGTAACCGTTGAGGTTTACCATGAGTTATAGGAGAAGTAGGCATTTGTCCAACACAAAAGAGTTGGTTGAGATTGTATTCCCCAGGACCTTCCTCTGCTATTTTCATCTTGAGCTTCTCTTGTTTGGGTATAGTGGTGTTTGAACTAGAAAGAGAGGTTGGACTTATGTATAATGTGGATGAGATGGCTTCTCTATTGTTGGGAATGATAATCTCTAGTTGATGACTTATATAATGACAATATGCAAAGGGGTTTGCATCTCCTAGGATTGTGATTTCTACACCATTATGTGGGAACTTGATACACTTATGGTAGGTGGATGGAAAGGATTGCATGGCATGTATCCAAGGTCTTCCTAATAATAAATTGTATGGTAGAGGAAGGTCCAAAACTTGACAGATGATGTGTTTCACCACAGGGCCCACTCGGATTGGTAGCACCACAGCTCCTTTGGATGAATGCTCTGCATCATCATAGGCTTTTATTGTTATCTTCTTGTGGGGATCCACTGATTCAATTGCATATCTCAATGTCATGACCAATTATAGTGTACAAATATTTAAGCATGCTCCATTATAGATTAAGACTCACTTGAACCTATGTTGGTTGATACACCCTTCAATGTGGAGTGAGGTGTTGTGAGATTACTGGAAGGACGAGTTGTCACTTTTAGAGAAAGTGAGACAAGGTGATGATCTTAGGTTTCCAACCATAGCTTGGAACTGATCTATATTTAGGTTTGTAGGGACTGACACCTCTTGGAGAGCTTGATCCAAGATTGTTTTATGGGATGGAGATAGGCATAATAGCTCTAAGATAGATATTAGTGTGGGTGTTTTATCTAATTGGTCCACAAGGTTATACTGCTTTGGGATAGATGGGGTGCCTTGTGAAGCTTCTTTTATTGTAATCTTGCCACAATGTGTAACAACATTGCAAGTGGAGCTAGGATTTTTGATAGTAATTGTTGCAATTTGTTCACTGGCATCATATAGGTGATTCATAGTGTAATTATATGCGGCTTGCATATAATTGGTGGTATCTGTGTTTCTCCCTGAAGTGGAAAGACCCCTTTGATCTTGTGATGGAAGTGGATTTTTTAAACATGAGATGATCATTGTTTGTTGTCTTTGGGTCATGTCCTTCAATTTTGATTGCACCTTGGTCAATAAGATCCTGAATAAGATCTTTCATATGTGACAATTTCTTGTCTTATGTCCTTTCCCTTGATGGAAGTCACAATGTTCAGTATCCCTCCACCATGAAGGTTTTACTTGAGGTTCATAATTTGATGTTTTGGGTAAGGTCACCAGATTTTGAGAAACCAACTAACATAACACTATTTTGATGGGTTCCCCTAAGGGAGTGTATGTTCATTTTCGTTTAAAATTTTGTTGACGTTGTTTGGGTTCCTCTTGAGATGTGTTGCGACCTTGATTTGGAGGAGCAACTGTGTTATTCTTGGATGGGGGTTCTATCCTACAAATCATACCATGGGTTGTGCACTTTTGATAGTTCTTGTATCCACAACCCCGTCGTTGACAATGTTTTTGTTTTTGTTCCAGAAGTTAGATTCATCACTATTGAAGCATGGGTGAGGGCCATCCTTTGGCTCATTATATATCTTGATAATCCCTTTCTTGATGAGAGCCCGCTCACATTTTAGACCTTTGGTGATCATGTCATTGAAAGAATCTAGGTCTTTTACGTCTAGGTGAAATTCCATTTCGTCATTTAAGTTGGAAATAAATATTTCCAGTAGTTCTTGTTTAGGTAACTTAAGATAACGTCTGCTAGACATTTGACATCATCATTGTAGAAAGACTGAAAATAGCTCACCTGGTTTTTGTTTAGTGTTACATAGATCAGGCATTGTGATATCACGTTCAATGTTACGTGAGTAATCTGTCAGGAACTTTTGGATGAGTTATTCAAATGTCCTAATGCCACCTAGTAATCGAGAGAACTATGATGTGGTTGTCCCTCCCAAGCTTTGGGGAAAAATTCGCATTAGGTATGTGTCCTCGTATGCCACTTCGAGGCAAGATGAATGGAATTCTCTAACATGATCGTGAGGATCTCCTTTCCTCAGTACTTTTCAAACTTGGGTGTTTCAAACCCTCGCGGAAAAGGTGGCATATGAAGATTCCTATCAAAGGGATAGGGACAAATGTCATTGAGGGAAAATTGATTGGTTTTTACATCACTATGAAGTTGTTGGGCGAGATTCTCCACTTGTTGTCGCAACATGTCTATTTCATTTGGAGGAGGAGGTGGTGGGGGATTACCTTGATGAAGGTTGTATCTGATATGTTCTCGACCTCTTTCATCCTCATTACAACTTTGGCATTCCGATGCTTGTCTTAGTTGTGCAAAATCAAAGTCAGAGGGTAGTTTAGCCCCCTCTTGAGCAAGTCTTAAAAAGTGAGCATCGACATTGCTCCTGAGTATTTCATCAAAAATTCTATTAAAGAGAGGGTTGTGTTGTTCCCTTTCTATTTTCATCGGAGTAGGAGTGCCTGGATTTTCATCATTTATATTTCCTCCTAGGGCTTCTTGGAACTCATTGATATTTTCCTCCTCTTCCTCTTCAATTTCTTGTTGTCTAGATCTTGATCTGGTATGAGCCATTTTGTTTACAAGCTTTTGTTGAAGTTTTATGAAAATGATGATGAGATGGTGATGAGATGAAAGATTGATGTTTGGTGAAGTGTTTCGCATATGAATCTCTAGCACTAAAGATAGGTGCCGCCAAAGTTCTTTCTTGAATTGCTTGTTGTGTTTGATTGACAAAGTTTGATGTGATAAGGTTTAGAGAAATCTAAGATGTATTACAAACTTAACTACCTAGTAATGAGAGGATGCACTCATAGACTAGTTTTAACCTGCATAGAAATGTCTCTTAGGATGAGCTTATCCTAGATGTAGAGACACTCTAAAAAGTGATGTGTTTGTGTTTGATTTAAGCAATATCGAAATAGAACTTAGGACAAAAACCTTTTGATGTTTTGAGAGTTGGAATGGAGTTGATGAGATATGAATATGATAATGGATGAGATGTTTAACTTCAATAGAAACTTTGTGTTACAAAAGGAACAAATTCTTCCTCTTCTTGTTTAGGGGTTGGTGGTTCTTCCCAAGCTACGTTATATGTGATGCAAATGTCGAGAAAGAAGTCAGGATTGATTTTTCCTCCTTTGTTCTTATGATAACTCAAAGCTTGATATTGCATAAAAGCTCTGTGGTTTAATGACTCTTGATCAAATTTGTTTGATTTCCCTTGAAGATATAGACACATGCGACGTAGGAAGGTTCTATGAGAGACAAATATTTGTCAATTAAGATAGAATAATTTCCTCCTTTTGATAAGAGCCTTTGAGCTCAATGGTCTTTTCTTCAAGTTGATGTGTTGATGAAGATTCTGCTTTCTCAAGATGTGAAGAATGGTCATATAATTCGACACCTTTGTTGTTGCTCTTGGTTTTTGATCTTTTGTTCTTGAAATGTTTGTGTTGGATGAATTCTTGTTTTGGATTTTGGATTTATGATGTTTCTTTGACAAGAAAACAAAGCAAGCACACAAACACAAGAATGTTGCCTCAAAAGGCACAAGTAAGTATGGGTCTAGATCAACCCAATCTTTTGAACTTTTTATGACCCTTTCCTTCAAATGTATTTTAGGTGTTTCCCAAAGCTTGAAGTCGTCTCAATTTGCACTGGTCTTGACTCAAAAACTAAAACACTTCAAACACTTTTTATCCCTAAGGTCAAATGGCCAGTTGCGATAATTTTAGCCCACATCTTGATATTTCTTCAACTTTGGTACTACATACCTTATGAATCCTGTCGTGGCAAGTAAGGATGTGATATACTAAGTCTTGCATGAGCATAACAAATACATGATCCCTATGATGGGGGAGTCACCACTTTTATCAGGCTACAAGTAACCTTTCAAAAAGCTATGTTTCTACTCAAGGAAATATGTATGGTGAGTATCTTGGGAGCAAAACCTTTTATGCTCTTGCACTAAATTTTATCACAAATATCCTCAATCAATAGAATGGGTGGGCTTCTACTTAAAGGTGTTTAGTAATTTTTTATGTCTTTGGACATAAGTTCATTCTGGAGTGACTCACTTAAGAGCCTTGTAACTTGTGGTGGGGCCCATTTTTCCTTTCGGCAAGTTACACTGTAGGAACAGCTATACCCAAGGCTACAGCTTTCACTCTCACCTAATTTCTATAGTGGCTTGAAGGATTTACTGCGCGAGATCATTCCAAAGAGTGATGTGTCTCTTGGTAGGCCTCTCTTAAAAAAATAAAATTTGAGTGTTACTAACACCTTTCTCTTGCACCTAGGACCACGAAAGCCAAGGGAGAGGATAGTGTGTGTTAGAAGTAGGACCACTCGACAAACTCTTTTGCACAAGTGTGCCAAACACAAAATACACTTGTTCTTTTTTTTTAATTTGTCATTGCAATGATGTTCTATCTATTAGGAGATGTTGCTCCAACATTCATGATGTTCTTTTTAATTTCAAAGGCAATATGTTTAAGTAAACTAGGAATTTGAAATCCTGGTCAACTGAATGAAAAAAACGTTGCATGAAGTAAAATCGTTTTGCAAAATGAGACAAGTTGATTGTTCTTTTTATTTGGACACCAATTGAAGTGTTGATTGTGAATTTTTAATTCTAGATTGATGCAAGGAAATTAAATTTTGCATTGTTGATTTTAAGCACCAAAAGAAAATTTTGATTCCTAACTTGCAAGAAATAAAGGTTTGTTTTTTTAATTTTAAGCACCAAAATGAAATTTGAATCCTAACTTGCAAGAAATAAAGTTGTTTTGTGAGTTTTTAGAGCACCAAAATGAAAGTTTTTGATTTTTTTTTTTTAACAAAAAGGGGTTAGCTTTAAAACCTACAGATGAAGCAAAAAGTTAGTAAAATCCAAAAATATGGTGGGCTTCCACAAGCCTAAAAAAATTATTTTATTGATTACATGGCCTTTTTTACAATGTTCTCTTACAATAACACTACTTTGTGTGACAACAGAAGTGCTACTTAACACAAACACGCTAGAGTATAGATAAGAGTGCTAAAGTAAAATACTTAAACAACAATACAAGCATGCTAAAGTATGGACAAACACGCTACTTAAGAGACAAAAACGCTAATATATAGACAATAGCGCTAAATTTGAGACAATAGCGCTATTGTAAAAATAATAGTGCTAAAATATCAAATTGCAATAGTGCTAAAGCATGAATAAAAGCACCAAAGCATGACCTATGTTTCAAGCTAAACAATCAAAAATTTAGTTTGTTAAAAAAAAGTTGTGGGATTCACGTCAGGTTCACCAAATGATGCTTTGCAAAATGGGCAATGTTAGACTATAACCTGTGGTAGTATAACACCCAAAAACACAAGAAACAAAGACAAACATTAGTGTTAATCAACAAAAAACTAGTCAAAGCAAGCATACCAAAAGAGACACTAAAACCATGATAAAATATTTAACTATGGAAATAGATACAACAACGCATCTCCAAATGCCTTCTAACATGCTTTTAGCTCCTTCTCCCTTGTTCCTCTCCTCTCTAAGTTCCAAATTGGTATAGCTCTCAGTAGCTTTTTGCACTATGGATGCCTTATGGAGGTTCAAGATTGTAGATGATTATGAAAAGTATGCAAATGCAAGCTTAATAACCAAATAAAGATGAGTTATCTAAATGCTATTTGTTAATTTTAACCAAAAGAGTGATTATGACTAAAATATGCTAAATGCTCTCTAAAATTCTCTATAACTTAGATGCATACAAGTTTTCAAGATCTGAATTATGAATAAATGGGCTCTATTTATAGGAAAAATGGAGCAATGGATGGTTGAGATTGAGTAATCTCAACAAGGGTCGGGATTGAATGGTTTGAGATCTGTGTGAGGGATTTCAACCCAATCATAGGATGACAAGTCTCAATATGAGATAGGTTGAGAGGAGAGGGAATAAACATTAAACGCTTGACAAGACCTGAGAGTTAACTTGGGAGTTAAGGTCAAGGTTGGGTTGAGTGAATAAATTCTTTATTCAAACAATAATGCTTTTATCCAATGGATAAACTCTTGTGCAAAGGTTAAAGGGATAACCAATGTCAAAGCAATAAATGTTTGAGGAGACACATGAGTCATATGAGGGTTAAGTTAGGGGTTAACCATAAATGGTCATGTAAGAGCCATAAGTGGTTTGGAAGACATTAGAGGTTAAATTGTTGAACACACATAGCATTTAATGCTTTTCAAAGACTTTGAAGTCTTTGAGAAGTGACTCCAAGTTGCTTAGGAATGTGACAATAATTAGGAGATGGATTAGGCTAATTAGGAAGGGTTTAGAAGAATCTAGAAGGGGGTTTAGGAGTGCAAGTGGATTTGGTGGGTGAGGGAAAATAGGATTTTAATTAAAACAAAATTAATTTATTTCAACTTGTGGTTGCAACTTGCATTTGTAGGAAAGTGCAAGTGGGGGGGAATAAATGATTTAAATAAATGTTTTATTTAATTTATTTAAAAGAAGAAAGGGAATTAAATGAACTAAATAGAATTTATTCATTTAATTGATTGTGAATTTGGTTTAATGAATTAATTAAAATGTTTGAAGATATATTTAATTAATCATTGAAAGTATATTTAATTAATAGGAGAATGTTTGAAGATGAATTAATTAAATATTAATTTAATTAACAGATGGCTAGTGGGTTTTTAATAAAATAGATAGCAAATATTCATTTAATTAAAAGAGACAGATTTATGTGACTACATAATCTATGTAGATGTTTAGTAATGCCTTTTAGGATGATTGATCCTAGATGTAGACACACTAGAAAGTAATTTTATTGGTATGATAAGCAATATCTGAAAGGACTAAGGACAAGACCTCTTTGTGTTGAGAGTTGAATGAATTTTTGATGTGTTTTGAATGAGTGTGAACCTTGGAATTTTTACTAAGGGACTATAAATTTGAGGATTGATTTTGGAAATGATTTTGAAGTGAGAAAGATGGAAGAAAATGTAGGAGGATTATGTGAACCTAGAAATCTCTAATAAGTGATTATGGGTTGTAGAATGTATAATGGAGGAATGTGTTGACCATGATTGTAATGATATGATAGAGCCCTTCTTTGAAAGAAAGCTTGTGATGCAAGTGGTTCTAATTCAAAGTTGTTGGTAAAACCGTGACTAGAATCATGATATCGATGGATGAAAGTGCGATGTTTCAACAACTTACGGTTTTTGTATAAGAAACTTATTCTCTTTTGGGTTTTCTTTTCACTATTCTTCTTTTTGATTTTTCTATAAATTGACTTTTTGACGTATTTGAGAGATTTCCAAACATGAAGCATGGGTAGTTTTTTGCAAGAATGTATGAATTCTTTTTGTTGAGATTGTTGTTGGGTGTAGCTTGGTTTAAATGTTTGATTCCTTGGACAAGAAAACATGTCAAGTACACAAGCACATATTCTTGCCTTTTCAAAAATGGCACAAAAGGTTTGGGTCTAAATCAATCCATTCATGAAATTTTTGACCCTGATAATGTGTGTATGTTCATAGACATAAATTTAGCCCAAATTTTCATTGGTATGAAACAAGATGAAGACAACTCAAACACTTTTTTATCCCTAAGGTACTGGCCAGTTGCAAAATTTTCAACCCACGGCTTGATATTTCTTCAACTTTAGTACTACATACCTTATGTATCCCATCGTAGTAGGTAAGGATGTGATATACTAAATCTTGCACAAGCATAAAAGATAGGTGGTCCCTCTGATAGGGGAGTCACCACTTTCATAAAGCTACAAGTAGCCTTTCAAAAAGCCATGTTTCTACTCAAGGAAATATATATGGTGAGTATCTTGGGAGCAAAACCATCTATTCTCTTGCACTAAACTTTTCACAAATATCCTCAATCAATAGAATGGGTGGGCTTCTAAAATAAGAGGTGTCTAGTAATGTTCGATGTCTTTAGATGTAAGTTCATTCTGCAGTGACTTGCTTAAGAGCCTTCTAACTCACGATGGGGCCCATATGTCCTTTCAACAAGTTACACTGTAGGAACAACTACACCTAAGGCTACAACTTTCAATCTCACCTGATTTCTATAGCGACTCGAAGGATTTACCACTCAAGGTCGTCCCAAGAGTGATGTGTCTATTGGTAGGCCTCTCTTAAAAGTAAAAAATTTAGAGTATTACTAACACTTTTCTCTTTCACCTATGACCACGAGAGCCAAGGGAGAGGATAGTAGGTGTTAGAATTGGGACCACTCTACAAATTTGCACAAGTGTTCCAATCACAAAAGACACTTGTTATTTTTAACCCTTTATTGCAATATGATCTATTTGATACTTGGAGATGTTGCTCCAACAACCACAATATTCTTTTTAGCCAAGATAGCAATGATTATGACTTCGGAAAGGAAAACTTTGAAAATAATGCTTTGATCAAAAACTGAAATTGTGTAGCCTTAGCAACCAGAAGGTAAATGTGAGGCTCTTTCCTTTATGCACCAAAATAAAAAGTGGAGTTGGTTTTAGGTGCACCAAATAGGAAATGTGAAGTTCTTTTTAATCCCTTTGTTAAAAACAAGAATGATTAAGTTCTTTTTATGCACCAAATTGAAAATTTGAGTTGTGTTTTAGGTGCACCAAATAGAAAATGTGAAGTTCATTTTAATCCTTTTACTGAAAATAAGAAATATTAATTTTAAAACCTAAAGACCAGAAAAATGTTTCTAGCTAACTCCTAAAAACCTGCACAAAGAGTTAGAAAGCCTACAATGAAAGCATGCAAAAAGTTAGTACATTTGGTGGGCTCAGAAGCTTAAAATTTTGTTTTTGAGGTTACAATTTTAGTCCTCTATCCAAGACAAAAGCGCTAAACTGGTGCAGGTTTTAAAAGCACCAAACAGAGAGAAAAAGCGTTAAAATAAGTTAATGATGCTAGAAAATGCTATAAAAGCACTACAATATGCCAAAAGTGCTAGAAAACCGAACAAAAGCGCTATTTCTAAATTTTCAGATCAGTAATAGGGCGCTAAACTGCACTGGAAAAGCGCTAAAATGTGTCAAAAGCGTTATTTCGAGAGATGAAAGTGCTAAAAATTTGCCTATGTGTGGAAACCTAAGATTTTCCAAAAAGTTAGACAAAACTAGATCAAAAGGTTGCATGTTCAATTCACGTTGGGTTCACCAAATGATGTTGAGGAAATGGGGACAAGGCAAAAACAAAGTTCAATGTTAATAAGTTAGTTTCCAACCATAAAACCAAGACAAAGAACTAAAATCATTCCAAACATATCAAGAAAGATTAAAAAACATGTAAGTAAAGAAAGATAAAAGAGGAGACGGGAGATAAATCTCCCTAAGATGCTTCCATGATGCCTTTTGACGCTTCTTCCTTGTTTCTCCCCTCTCCAAGTCCCAAATGAGTGTAGCTCTTAGCTTTTAACACTATCCATGGATGCCATATAGAGATTCAAGATGGTTGTAGATGACAAACAAATGTTATGCAAGTGTAAAAGGGTTTCTATGAGAAAGCTCCTAATGTCTATGTAAATTTCACTATAATAACCATGTTCTAATGCTCTCTAATGCCTTTTTTTTCTTGGAGAATGAGGTCCTTTTATAGGGAAAAATGTTGATTGTATGGCTAAGATTGAGTGAGCTTGTGAAGGGTCAAGATTGATGGGTTTAGGATCCATGTGATGGCTTTCAACCCAATCCCACAATGACAAGTGTCAACATGAGATGGGTTGAGAGGAGAGGGAAGGAGCACTTAATGCCTGAGGAGACATAAGGGTAACCTCATGTGGGTTAGGTTATTAGATAAATATATTATCCAAGGGATAAACTCTTGTGCTAGAGTAAAAGGGATAACCATGGTCAAAGAAATGAATGCTTGAAGAGACCCATGAGTTAAAAGATGGTTGAGTTAGAGAGAAAGTCTCTAACCAAAGGTTGAAATTGAGTTAACCATTTATGATCATGTAAGAGACTTTAATGGTTTTAGAAGACTTTAGATGTTATCTTGTTGGAGACACAAAGCCTTAATGGTTATTGAATACTTTTGAGTTGTTTTGAGACGTGACCTTTCTTAAGGGATGTGTAAATGATTAGAGAGAGGTATTAGCCTAATTAGAAGGGGTTAGAAGAGTCTAGAAGAAGGGTTAGATATGCAAGTGGATTTGGTGGGTGAGAAAAAATAGGATTTTATTTGGAAATAAAATCTATTTTTGTGTACAACTTGCATTTGTAGGAAAATACAAGCAGGGTGGGATTTTAAATAAATATTCATTTATTTAAAAAGGGGAATTTGATTTATGTTTTTAAATAATTGTTAAATATATCTAAATGAGAGGAATGAGGGAAATTAAATAAATTAGATTTATTTAATAATTGGGTTATAGATAGGGATTTTTAATTTAAAGAAATTTATATAATTTATTTAATTAAAATAGAAGAATGGGGGTTGAATGAATTAATTAAATGTGAATTTAATTAGTAGAGGAATATTAGTACATTAAAATAAATATTAAATATTTATTTAATTAATAGACAAATTTATGTGCCTACAAAAAGTATTTTTTATTATTCTATTTTTGATACAAATATAAACAAAAAAAAATGTTTTATGTTGTTAAAAACCTTTTTTTATTGTAGTATATATAAAAGTCAATTATTATTAAACTAGAAGAGATTTTATTTTTTAATATAAGCAGATAGTGAAAATGATTTTTTTTATTAAACATTATTAAAAAAAAAATTAAATAGAAGTAATTTTTATAGATGGGATGGTGTGTTAGGTCCCAGAGACAACTGAGAGGGGGGAGGGGTGAATCAGTTGTCCAATAAATTCAACCAAACTTAACCAAAACTTAATGCTTAATACCTATAAACCAAACTTTATGCTGGTAGACAATTTTAACAGTTAATTGCAGTACCGGTAAATATTAATGCATGAAATAGAAAGATAATGACATCCACAACACATAACACAAATATTTGTACGTGGAAACCCTGTAAGGGGAAAAACCACGATGGGAAGCCTTACCCACAATCAAATGATACTACTGCAGATAGTATGTGTGTACAATATGGATTCTATACATGCAGAAAGGCCAATTGCCTAGAGCTCACTGCTCAATCACAAAATGAGAGTTACACTAACTACAATTGGATGGTTAAATCCAATGATAATGTACTGCACTAAATAGCATCTTCATATGCTAGATTCAGTACTGGTTTAGTTCTGATTGCCTTCACAAAATCCTTCCTTCAACCTTCAAATGATGTCTGCATGTATAGCTCTGCTTATTTTTAGAGATACCTTATTGCAATCCTTTTTGCATTCACACATTTGTCTCATAAATGAGATCTTACAAATACCATAACCTAAGACCAATTTGAATAGGTCAGCTCACTAAAAGATATTACAATAAAATCAATTACAAATAAATCAATATCCGATGCATGATGTCGGATCAATGCATTTACAATAATAATAAATCATCTCCATAACATGTCGTGCTGATCTGGAATAGATATACCTGTCGGTGCATATCCTGGACCATTTTGTCGGTAACAACAAATATACAAACCCGAATAAATAATTAACCAAATCACCAAAACCAAGTGATCGAATAATGTCTTCAACATAACCAAGTAGTTTCCAAGTCATTCCAAGTGTCGGTGAAAAATATAATATGTTGGTGAACCAAATACCGGTGACTGTGCATAAGTCTGTAACTTGTCGGTGAACATAACCAAAATCTCCAAGTGCTGATAAGTGTTGACAAGTGATGACATGTATTGACATCAATGACAAAACCATATCAACATATCCAAAATACAAACAATATCCCCCTTTGGCATTGATGGCAACACAAGATGGAAAAACCATTAAAGTACCAAAATAGAAATGCCAAAAACCAAAAACCAAAAACCAACAATCTCCCAAAGAGATCATTAACCAGAAATCAAAATACATAATATCTCTCCTCTTAGGAATAATCTCTCCCCAAAATAAAAAGATAATGTGTTTTTCCATATCAATCTCTCCCCCTTTGACTGTAAAAATATCTGCAATCTGCTCTTTAGTATTCACATAAACCAATTTCACTTCTTTTGCCTCAACATTCTCCTTTAGAAAAACATGTTTAGTTTTCGAGTGAAATATTGGGTTCTTTGATATATCAATTGCTGCCATATTATCACAACAGATAGTTATAGGTTCCTTGCATTTTACTTTTACATTCTTCAACATTTGCTTGATCCATAATACCTGTGTACAATTTGTTGCTGCTGCAACATATTCTGATTTTGTTGTTGATAGACTTGTACAACTTTGTTTCTTGCTCAACCATGAAATTAGTCTGCTACCAAGAAAAAATGCTTTGTCGATGGTGCTTTTTCTATCATCCACATCTCCTGCCCAATTAGCATTTGTGTATGCACATAAATCAAAATTTTCATCTCTAGGATACCATAAACCAAGATTTGTAGTGCCTTGTAGGTATCGAAAAATCCTTTTCACTGTTGATTCATGATTTTCTGTAGGATTACTTTGAAATCTTGAAACAATACATACTGCATTCATAATATCAGGTCTTGTTTGTGTCAAATACAGTAAACCTCCTATCATATACTTGTATCTAGTCAGATTAATAGGTGTTGATTCATCTTTCAAAGATAATTTATCAATTGTAGCCATTGGTTTGCTTACTGGTTTACAGTTTTCCATGCCAAATTTCTTTAGTAATTCCTTCAAGTACTTAGATTGACATAGGAATATACCTTTATCAATCTGTGAAATCTGCAATCCTAAAAAGAATTTTATCTCTCCAATCATAGACATTTCAAATTCTTGCTGCATTTTGTTAGAAAAGTCTTTACATAATCCATCTTCTCCTCCAAAGATTATATCATCAACAAAAAATTCAATAACCAAAATGTCATCATTAGTCACTTTGTAGTATAGATTGTTGTCAGCATTACCTTTGGTGTATCCAAGCTTCAAAAGATATTTGTCCAATCTAGCATACCAAGCTCTAGGAGCTTGTTTCAATCCATATAAAGCTTTCCTTAACCTACAAACCATGTCTTTGGTATCTGTCAAAGAAAATCCATCAGGTTGTTCAATATAAACTTCTTCTTCAAGACCTCCAATCAAAAATGCACATATAACATCCGTTTGATATACTTTATAGTTCTTATGTGCTACAAAAGCCAATAAAAGTCTAACTGTCTCAATTCTAGCTACCGGTGCAAAGGTTTCATTGTAATCAATTCCTTCTTTCTATGAATATCCCTTACACACTAATCTTTCTTTGTTTCTGATTACCATGCCATCTTCATTAAGTTTATTTCTGAAAACCCATTTAGTTCCAATTACATTTTTGTCTTTAGGTTGGGGAAATAATGACCAAGTGTTATTTCTTTCAATTTGTTCTAATTCATCTTCCATAGCTTTAATCCAATATTTATCTTCACATGCCTCATTAATTAATGTAGGTTCAATTTGAGAAATAAGACATACCTCCTCATTTGCCAATCTTCCTCTAGTCATAACTCCTTGAAATTTGTTTCTAATTATTTGATCTTCAGAATGATTCAGTCTTACATAATGGGGTGTTTTTACTTGTTGATGTTCTTCAATGACTGTTGAATCTCCAGATGATGTCGGTATCACTAGATAACCATTCTATACTAGTGTATTCATAGTAGGTTCATTTGTGATTATCTCTATTGTCGGTTCAGAGTCTGTGTACCTTGAATTTCCTCTAAACTGTTCATCAATCTTCACATTTGCACTCTCAACAATTTTCGGCAATCTCTTGTTAAAACATCTATATGGCTTTCTCTTAGATGAATAACTAAGAAATATCCCTTCATCACTTCTAGGATCAAATTTGCCAATATACTCATCTCTTCTAATATAGCATTTACTTCCAAATATTCTGAAATATTTAAGAGTAGGAGTATTACCAAACCATAGTTCATGTGGGGTCTTACTGGTTTCACCTCTGATGTGAACTCTATTGAATTTATAAACTATTGTATTGGCTGCTTCTCTCCAGTATATATGAGGTAGATTTTCTTCTAATATCATACTTTTGGCTGCATCTAAGATAGTTCTATTTTTCCTTTCCACAACTCCATTTTGCTAGGGTGTCCGGGGTGCTGATAATTGTCTTCTGATCCCATTCACTTCACAGAATGTATTAAATTCCTTACATGTGAATTCACCTCCTTGATCTGATCTCAAACATTTGATTTTCTTGCCAGTTTCATTTTCTACCATCACCTTGAATAGTTTGAATTTCCCAAATGCTTCAGATTTTTCTCTGAGAAAAGTAACCCAACACATTCTAGAATAGTCATCAATGATTATCATAAAATACCTATCTCCTTGTATACTTCTAGTTCTTGCTGGACCACACAAATCAGTATGAATTAAATCAAGAACATTGTTATACTTCTCCAGAATACTTTTGAAAGTTGCTCTAACTTGCTTTCCTAATTGACATTCCTTACATATCGGATTGTGAGGTTTAACAATCTTAGGTAAATCTCTAACTACCTTAGTTGTACTGATTTTCACCATGCAATAAAAATTTACATGACAAAGTCTCTTATGCCATAAACAACTTTCATCAATATGTGCAATCAAACATGCTTTCTCATTGTTGTTCAAATGAAAGATATTACCTCTAGTCTGATTACTGGTTGCAATTTTCAAACCAATTCTGTTTAAGATTTTGCATTTACCATTTTTGAATTGTGACTAAAATCCTTTCTCAACTAATTTACCAACACTCAAAAGATTATGCTTCAAACCTTCAACATAGTAAACATTATCAGTATTGTGCTTACCATCAAAATATATAGTGCCTTTTCTTTTGATTAGACAAGCTTTATCATCTCCAAATCTTACTAGACCTCCATTGTAATCCTGAAAGGTTAAGAATTTACTCTTATCACTAGTCATATGATGTGAACATCTTGAATCAATGATCCATTCATCCTTATCTTCAATTTTAGCTGCCAGGGCTTGCTCTACCGGTTGAACAGTAGGTGTCAGTTAATCTTCTGTTATAGAAACAAAATCCCATCCATTGTCTGTTGGATCCTCATCAGAATCATCAATAACTCCTTCATCAACATAATAACAAGATTTGTCTCTATTCTTCTTGAATTTGTATTTCTGATAGTCAAGGTTAGGCTTATATGTTTTTTTAGCTTCTTCTCTTAATCTTGCATGCTATCAAAACATCTAGAAGCCATATGACCATTCTTATAACAGTTAAAACATTTAAAGGGTGCTTTACCTTCATACTTACTTCCAATTGGACCTTTTGGCATTTTCCTTGCAAATAGTGCTTCAAGTTCTTCATTTTCTCTCATGCTTTCTTCAAGTTCTCTTGCATAGAAGGCTTTCCAATCAGATTTATCACATGATGATGATGATGATGTAGTTGATGATGATGCTTTAAAAGCTAGATCTGTCTTGATAATAGTAACAGGACCAAATTCCTCAAGTTCAAAAGCTGAAAGTTTTCCAACCAAAGTGTCTCTAGATACTGATGCATTAGGCATTGTTCTCAATTCATTTATAGTAGTAACTTTCATTTTATATGTCGGTGGAAAATCTTTTAAAACTTTAGAAACAATCTGTACGTTAGGAAATAGGAAATCATCACAAGACAAGTATAAAAACTAATCATTAGCTCAAAATCACAAATGCATAATTGCAATGAATCTATCCTAAGACACATTCAATAGAGACATGAAAACAAAGCATACAAAACTAATGATTGTGCAAACCAGATGCAGACTTGAATGCTCCTTCATGCGGCTCCATTGTTCTTCTTTCCTCTTCAAATGGTTGGATTGTGGATCTCACCTACAAGTGCACACACAATATTGAAAGCAAGATGGACATTGATTATTGATCAAGAGTACTAGAAGCATAAATTCGATAGCCTGATTACCAATTACCAATTACCAATTAGCCTTGATTGATGAAAATCATCCAATTTATAGAAGAATTGGAGAGATGACAAGATTAGCATGATAGTGGTTCGAATGGAAATTCAAATCAAGAATAGCAAAATTATGACATGTCTATGACAAATTGCTATGCAAGGATTTATGACAATTTATGACAAATTCTATGTCAAGAATTTATGACAATTTATGACAAATTTCTATGTCAAGAATTGATTGATTGTCAATTATGACAAATTATGACAAATTTCTATGTCATTCCCATGAATTTAGGAGAGAAATAGGAGGAAATTGAAATTAAGAATTAAGAAATTAGAAAAATTAGAAAAATAGGAGGAATTAAGAAATTAGGAAATTGATGAAAATTAGAAATTAGGAATTAGTGAATTAATTAATAATTTTTCATTTATTAATCAATTCACAAAGAGGAATAATTATCCAATTAAATGAATATTTAATTGTAATGAGAAGACTTAGGATAAATAAGTAATTTATTAATCCTAAAGGAAGAAAATGATAAGCAAGGTTAAATGATTAAATCACAAAACCCTAGAAGATAAATTAGCAATGCGAGAATGACAATTAGGTCTTGATTGAAGATGTAGCGTCCTAAAATTGCGACACTTGCAATTTCGACTGCATTTTGGTCTTCACGATGGCGACGCAACACGCAACCTGAATGGAGACCCCAAAACTTGCTCATGACACCAAAAACTGCATTTTTCAAGCACCATTGGCCTGAACCTCCTTGCACCCCGCTGTCCTGGAGGTGGGACCAGAGCGCCCAGCGCCCTGGTCCCTCAGGACCAGGGCGCCCTGGTCCTCCAGGACCATGGCGCCCAGTGCCCTGGTCCCTGGGTCCTATTTTGGGCCCGGTCTCCTAAGTGATATCGGGTCTTTTTGATTGCAATTTGGGAATATACTTCCCTGGTCGGCCTAAGGTCGGGAAAATCAGTCTATCAGCCCTAATTGACAAGTATATAAACTACATTTTCCTCTCTCATTGGGAGAGATGGAAAAAAGGCAAAAAGCAAGATTCAAACATTCAAGCATTCAAGCATTCAAGCATTCAAGCATTCCTTCTAAGTCTCCATTCAAGGCTAAGTGTTGCATTCAAGACAAGGATTCAACCATTGAAGAGGAGATCACTTACTACATGCTACATACAACATGCTACATATTACGACATACAACATCTAAACCTTTGCACATAAGGATACAAACATCCTTAGAACAAGGTATTAGTACTTGTTTTACATTACAGTCATTTACATTTACAACACTTGCTCATTTCTTGGTTAATTCCAAAACCGGGGTTTGACCTAAAGGCAAACCCCTAATCCCTAACCCCCCAATCATCTTCGCTTTTCTGTGTGTAGGTTGCAGGTACGCGACTGAGATTGAAGATCTGGAATCCTTGTGCAGAGACAAACCGATCCCCCTTCGTTTGACAGATTTTTCGGAGGACCGTGGCGCCGGGCGCCATCGTCCCAACAACTTTTGCTCAAATTTGCAGGACAGCGCCGTATCGACATCTTACTGCTAATTCCAGGTCCGCAGCTTCATCCTATAAACCTAAACTCAGTTTATAAGCAAATCTTTGTCACTTTCTATGCATGCTTAGCTTAATTCTTCTATGCACATTCTTTACAAAAGAGGGTAGCCTTGCTTTCCTAACCCTTGAAATTCATTTAGCATCCAATCTTACATTGTGTGGGATTGAATCTTATGAGTTTCAACCCCTCTTTTGAATGTAAAGTCTTCCCCTTAAGTGAAAACCCATCGAATCCTAGCGAACCTCCCTTCTCTCTCCTCGGAGTCGGAAGAGGGGAGAACAACTAGGGTTCGACCGCGATTTTCTGCTTTATAGAAGATAATTGATTTGATTTGATCATGATTTTGATTAAACGATTTTCTTAATAAATACGCCAATTGACAAGGAACAATGACAAATTGATCCAAATTGACACAATTGAGACAAACAACAATTGATAGCGAAATGATCGCAAAATGACAAATTTGACAAAAGGACAAGGATCGATGACAAAATAGATTGCAAGACGACAGGATTAAAAATGACCACGATCGATGACAAATCGATCACAAAATGACAAGATCGAACATGACAATGACCGATGACAAATCGATAGCAAATCGACAAGATTGAAAATGATAAAGATTGATGACAAATTGATAAGATTGATAAGAGGACAAAACCCTAATTAGGATTGACGATGTCCAAAATGATGACAAATTAGCACGCACATTGATGCGACAAGATAAAATCGATCAAAATCATGATTGGATAGTGTTGTTGACAAGACCAAATTTGAGAGCGAGACGAATGAAGAATGTAGAAGAATGACTCGATGTTCGCAAATGATAAAAACCAAGTGCGTGACATAGGAGAAATGTTAATGCGACGCAAAAACCTAAAATGAGGCAATGCGCAAATGTTAAAGTATGACCTCGCAAGCGTTGACCATTTTTAGGTGTCTACATTTTGCCCCTCTTTGAGACAATGCGATTTTAAGCGTTGTTTCAAAGAATAGTAATGAAAATGCCCCAGAAAATGACAATGACATATGCATGCCCCCTCGAGGAATTGGCTAGAAACATGCAGAAAAGAGGCCAATTGATCGATAAAAATGATAGGATCGAACGGACTAACAATCGGATATTGGATGCATGAAGGACACGCAATTGACTATCCGAACTGACGGAAGAAATGTTACTAAGAAGAAATGAGACAGGGGAGAGTTAGAGACGAAGAAAAAACTTGCTTTCAATAATGCACTTTGTAGGTGAGAACCTTTATTTTAATATAGCAAAATGGATGCGTAGCATCATGGCATTGAAGGCCAGAGCTGGAACGCAACCCTTTTTTGCAAAAGAAAGACACATCGCTGACAAACAACAATCACAACAAAAAGGAAAAGGACCATGAACCATCTCGGTCACTCTAAATCACTCAGTGACATCATCGAGCAACATAGGAACATGATCGAAAATAAATCAATAAAAATATAAGACTCACAAATTCAAACAAGTCAAACAAACATCTTGATCTTCATTGTCAAAAGTTGAAAGTGCTGATAGGATGATCATGCTATCTGGTTTCAGGACATGTGGTACCCCGTCTAAGACAGGACACAGTCTGGTTTCGAGTATACCACACCCTGTATAAGACCCATGATAGTAGAGACAAGGACAAATGATATTGATGGTAACGTTCGATTGATATGACAATTTTGATAAGGTTGAATGTTTGGTTTTGATTGAAAAGAGTACATCGGTTGAAGCGTGAGTTCATTAAAGCGCAGTGTTGAAGTGATTGTCATTGGAGGTATGCTCAGTGATCTGTCTATGCACAAAAGGATCATTTATTGCAAAATGTTTGTTTTTGTTTTTATTTTTTCGAGTTTTTACAATTTTTTTGTGTTCATTTTTTCAGGACTTTATTGAAATTTTTATGATCTTTTTTCAGGACATTTTGCAATTTTTATGAATTATTTCAGGACGTTTTTCGATTTTTTTGGATTATTTCAGGCAATTTTTCAATTTAATAGTTCCAGTGATTGATCATGACAAGGGGAAGGCACCCAATGCGCATTTGAAAAACACATAGACCGGGACCAAAACATATGTACAAGAAACTGGAGTAGGCAAGACAGTGATGTTGACCAATAACAGGCCTGGAATAGAACATTGGATCGAGACAAAGATAGGCATGATAAATCGGCTGAGAAAAAACATAGCTAGAAGTCATGATAGATGATGAAGCAATAATCTCATTACTCATGGTGCCTGATTGCCAGGTTTTCACCACGGTACTTTCCCAAAGCGCCTGTTTGCCAGGTTTTCACTAGAGGGCGAATCATTTTTTTCTCTTTACTTTTTTGCTCTTGTTTCTTTTGCTTTTCACTTTTTTCTTTGTATTTTCTTGATTTTTTTTATTTTTTTTATTTTTTTGTATTTTTTCAGGATCATATTTGAAGAAGTGCTGATAAAAAATTATGCCCAGTACTTGCGAAGATGCATGCTATTGATAGGATCAGACAGAGGTTCACCTTCTGGAGTCGCAAGCTGATATGCCCCCGAGCCATAGGCTGCAGTTACTATGAAAGGCCTAACCCAATTAGGTTCAAACTTGCCCTTGATGATGTCAGTAGACTGTGCATTCTTGGGATTTGCCTTTAAAACTAGGTCTCCCACTTCGAAGTGTCGCCCTTTGACTTTCTTATTATAAGAGTGACGGAGACGGTTTTGATATGCTTGCAAATGTGTCAGAGCTGTCTGACCCTTTTCATCTAACATCTCAAGCTGATGTAGCTGAGAGACTCTGTGTGTCTCATCATCAATCAGGTGTTGCAAGGAAACCCGCAAGGAAGGAATCTTGACTTCCAAAGGTAAAATGGCTTCCGCACCATACACCAAGGAATAAGGTGTTGCGCCAGTAGGTGTGCGGATAGAAGTGCGATAGGCCCATAGTGCTAGATTTAACTGTACGTGCCAATCTCGACCAGCGTCATTGACAACTTTCTTCAGGATCTTGATAATGGTTTTATTTGATGCTTCAGCTTGACCATTACCTTGTGGATAATACGGACTGGAAAAACAATGTTGAATATGAAACTTGTCACAGAGTTCTTTGACATCTTTATTCTTAAAAGGTTGACCATTATCTGTGACTATGGCAAGGGGTACCCCATATCTGCATATGATATAGTTCAGCAAGAATTTTGAAATTTGGATACCAGTTATATAAGTCATGGGGATAGCCTCGATCCATTTGGTAAAATATTCTGTAGCTGTAATAATGAACTTGTGTCCATTTGCAGATGTTGGGTGAATCTTGCTGATAAGATCCAATCCCCACTGAGAAAAGGGCCATGGAGATATGACAGAATGAAGCTCTTGGGCTGGTGCATGAATATAATTTCCATGGATCTGGCACTTGTAGCACTTTTTAACAAAATCATGAACATCTTTTTCCAAAGTAGGCCAATAATACCCAGCACGAATCAAATTTTTGGCTAAGCTAAGACCATTGAAATGGCCCCAACATACACCATCGTGAACCTCATGTAAAGCCATTTGTGCTTCGTCAGAATCCAAACACTTGAGGAGAGTATGGTCAAAAGAACGACGGTAAAGGGTGTCGGCGATGATGACATATTTAGCTGTCTGTCGGATAAAGGCTCGACGTTGGTTAGCGGAAAGGTTAGGTGGTAAGGTTTGGGATTTTAAATATTGATATACGTAATTGTACCATGGGGAGTTGGGACCAACAAGAACGCACATCACATCAGCTGTCGGAATGTCAAAAGAGGGGACCAACAATTGTTCGACCAAGAATTCACACTTGTCCATATTATGAGGCATATTCAACATGGAAGCGATTGTAGCCATTGCATCTGCCGACTTGTTTTGCATTCTTGGCACTTGACTGAAATGGATAGCTGTGAATTTTGTCTTGAAGAAATCTACCATGTGCTTATAGGGAATAAGCTTTTCATCTTTTGTTTCATAGTCATCATTCACTTGTCGGATGACTAATTGAGAATCTCCATAGACTTACAAATGTGTGATGTTCCAGTGGACTGCTACTCGGAGTCCTATGACCAGTGCTTCATACTCTGCAATGTTATTGGTACAATGGAAAGTTATTCTGTAAGACTTGGGAATAGCGTCACCTTGAGGGGTGACAAACAAAATGCCTGCTCCGAACCCGAACTTAGTATGGGACCCATCAAAGTATAACTTCCATTCATTAGAGGATGTGAAAGCAAAGACTGATTCATCTAGAAAATTGGTCAACATGGGATGATCGTCAAAAATAGGAGCGTCTGCAAGTTGATCTGCTATGATTTGTCCTTTTATCGGCTTTCGCTCCATATACTCAATGTCAAATTCATTGAGAATCATGACCCATTTTGCTAAGCGACCTATCAAAGCTGCTCGGCTAAGCAAATATTTTAAGGGATCAATTTTTGCAACCAACAATGTTTGGTGACTTAGCATATAATGTCGGAGCTTTTGTGTTGCAAATACCACTGCTAAGCATGCCCTCTCAATAGTTGAATAATTTAATTCATAACCAACCAGTGTCCGGCTGATATAATAAATAGCTCTTTCTTTGCCATTCTCATCTTGTTGAGCCAAGAGAACTCCTAATGTTTTTTCAGTTGCAGAGATATACAATAAAAAGGGCTTTCCTTCTATAGGAGGCATTAGAATAGGCAGTGACAGCAAATAGTCTTTGAGAGCTTGAAAGGCTGATTGACATTGCTCAGTCCATTTAAAAGTGACACCTTTGTGCAGTAGATGTTGGAATGGATGACATTTGTTGGCCAACTGAGCTATGAAGCGACGAATTGACTGGAGCTTTCCTTGCAGACTTCTTAATTGCCGGAGGTTTGAAGGTGGAGGCATATCCATTATTGCTTTGACCTTGGCGGGGTCGACCTCAATGCCTCGGTGAGAAACAATGTATCCGAGTAATTTGCCAGCTGTAACACCAAAGACACACTTTTTTGGATTGAGCCTGAGTTTGTAGGTCTCCATTCTGTCAAAGATTGGGCCCAAGATGGCTAGATGACTATCTTTGGTAACAGATTTGCATAACAAGTCATCAACATAATCCTCCATCAAAGTATGCATGAAATCATGAAAAATTGTCGTCATTGCTGTTTGATATGTTGCACCTGTATTTTTGAGACCGAAGGGCATCACATTCCAGCAATAGGTGCCCCAAGCACAGGTGAATGCTGTCTTATGCTGATCTTTAGGAGCAATGCGAATTTGGTTGTAGCCGGAGAAACCATCCATTAGCGAAAGCATCTCATATCCAGCCGTCATGTCCACTATGATGTCTATGTTTGGCAATGGAAAATCATCTTTAGGGCATGCTTTATTGAGGTCCCTAAAATCTATGCAGATTTTGATGCCCCTAGTTACCTTGCTAACCGGTACTAAATTTGAAATCCAGTCTGCATAATCAATGGGTCTGATGAAGCCCACATCTAGTAATTTTTTTAGTTCCACTTTGACCAAAAGAGCCACCTGGGGATGCATCTTTCGAAGTTTCTGTTTGACGGGCTTAGCATCTACTTTCAATGGCAAATGATGAAGGACTAACTCTAGATCGAGGCCAGGCATATCTGCATAGGACCACGCAAAGCTGATCTTCTTCTCCAGAAAGAAATTGATAAAATCTATCTTCTCTTGTTTTGACAGAGAGGCAGCAAAATGAATGACCTTAGGGTTGTCAGGTGTTCCCAGATTGATTTCCTCGGTCATCTCCACAAGAAGTGTTGATTTATCCTGAATTGATAGGGGTACGTCCACTCTTCCACCTTTGGGCGCCTCAGAAAGGTTTTCACCCGCAGGTACGTCTTTTATTTTTACTTTTGTATGATCAGAGAGTGCCTTACGGTTTTCACTCAAAGATCTATTCTTTTGATTTTTTTCTTTTTCTTTTACTTTTTCATGACTGGAAGAGGGAGTTGACTCCCCAAAATATGCTGTGGAATCCAGGTCAATAGCAAATCCTGCCTTATGATTGCCTTGTGGTATGCCTTCCCGTAGTCCCAGAAATTCTGCAATTGCTTCGTCATTTTGAAAACAGTCCAATGTGAGCGGTTCTTGTTGGTCATGTTGGATAAGCTGGGGATAAATGAGGGGCATGTCATCATCGATTGTAAGGATAGAGAGGGCTGATATGGTAAAAATGTGAACATCTGTGGTGTCACTATCCGAACTGCTTGTATCGGATTTAGAGCTTGGATCCCAGAATGATTCTATCCAAGCATGAGGACATGTTTTAGGAAGAGGAGTTATTTCATGTTTGTCCTCCATAGGCAAATTATCAGGGTCAATGAAGATATTGTCGAGGGCATAGGAAATAGAAGAAAAGGAACTCCATTCCCATTCATTAGAATTAGTTTCAGGTTGGGTATCCTCAGGTGTTATTTCATTGTCAGAATCACGCCCTTTTTGACACGTGGGCACTTTGGTAGATGTGGATCCAATTCATAACGGTACAAAACCTAACCCTAAAGTTGGAGGTCGCCTCTTGGGTATAACAGGTTCTAGCCTTCCATTGTTATTCAGGCCTAAGCCACTGCAACCATCATATCCTTTCTTTTGCAGCATAGTGAATCCTTTTCCATAACGTTCCACTGGCAACCTGACAGGTGGGGTCTGAGTTGGATCTTTGTAAAGCCAATCTATGACATCATCATTTACATTTTCTTTGTCAAGTTCTCCCCATCTTGTAAATGTAGTGGGAGGCTGATATTGAATAATGACCTTAGGTTCTTTTTGCAATAAATGCGGTTTTCCATATGATTTTGGCGATATTGGTAAATTCCCTATGAGGAATGTTTGATCCATTGAATATTCTCCGCATCCTTGATCTTGTATCTTCAATTTTCCTTTGACAACATCTAACAATGCATTAGGATCCACATAACTATCTGATTTGGCTTCTTTATTGACTGGGACTTGCTGCTGAGGAGTATCCTTTAAGGTAGCACAGAATTGAAATGGATTAGGATCTCCGGGAATTGTTATCTCAGTTCCATTGTAGGGATATTTTAGACATTGATGATAGGTGGATGGAACCGCTTTCATTGCATGGATCCATGGATGGCCAAGAATCATATTATAAGGGAGATCAAGGTCTAGGACTTGCAGGAAAGTGTTTTCTGTCACTGGACCGACTCTGATAGGCAATGTAATTATCCCTTTGGATGGGCGCTCAACATCATCATATGCTTTAATTGTTATTCTTTTGGAAGCATCAATGTCATTTTCTGTATATCCAAGGCCAATGACCACTCTTAAGGTACAAATATTAAGACCTGCTCCGCCATCTATCAAGACTCGTCAGATTTTGCAATTGTGGACAAAGACTTCAAGGTGCAAGGGATCATTATGAGGGATTTTATTAGGTGAGATATCATTATCAGAAAATGTGACACTTTGGGAAATAGCTAGATGTCCAATCCGGGCTTGAAATTGGTCAACATCAATATCTGTCGGGACAATGGACTCAATCAAAGCTTTATCTAGGACTGCACGATGCATTGGAGACATTTTCAACAACTCTTGAATGGATATTTGTGCAGGTGTTTTTCCTAGATGATCCAAAAGATTGTACTGACTTGCCGGAGTTGGTTTGAAAGGAGCTGCAGGAGCTCCTTTCAAGACTATCTTGGATCGACGAGTGGTGACCGCGCAAGAAGGATCTTGTTCCTTTATTCTCAAGGTGGAAACATACTCATTTGACGCATGAAAACAATTAATAACATTGTGATAACCGATATTTGCATAATTGGCCATTTGAGCAGAATTGGAAGAAGACGCTTTACCCTTGTCATGATCAAGCAAAGGAGTTTTGAAAATAGTATGATCAGTGTTAGAGGTTGGATGGGGTGGATCTACCTCAATTACTCCTTGCTCTAATAAATCTTGGATCATATGTTTTAATTGAAAACATGATGCAGTTTTATGTCCTTTGGATCGATGATATTCACAGTACGCATTATCATTCCACCAATGCGGTTTTACCACTGGTTCTGCCTTGATATCTAGGAGCTTAATAAATTTCGCTTGTATCAATTGTCTCATTACTGATTCAATAGGCTCTCCCAATGGCATAAATTGTTGAGGAGGCCCATCCCGAGATCGGAAGGGTTTGCGTTGTTGGTTTTGTTGTTGGCCTTGTTGTTGATTATATTGTTGAGTATGTTGTTGTTGAGCATTTTGTTGGTATTGCGGTTGTTGAGTAACATTGCTCATTGGCACTTGATTTTGTTCCATAGTCGACATATTAGGAACACTCAATTTCTTGATCATGAATGGGGGTTGATTTGCATTTACCGCTCTTGCATCAACAACACCATCATTAGTGACATTCTTGTTCTTATACCAATATCTGTTTCTGTCCCCTGAATAATTTGTGTTGTCATTGTCTTTATTGAGCTTGATAATTCCTTTAGCTACCAAAGCCGTTTCAATGCTCATTCCTTTCTTAATGAGTTTCTCTATAGTACGGGGACTTTTTAATTTTAACTCATACATCATTTCTGGGACCAGATTTTGGATAAACAAATTCACTTGTTGTTCTTCAGGTATATCGAGAGAAGAACGACTATACAAGCTTCGCCATCGTTGCAAAAAAGTCACTAATGGTTCACCTTGCTTTTGCTTGGTATTGCACAAATCTGACATAGTCACGACACTGTCGATGTTGAACGCAAAATGAGATAAAAACTTTTGAGCCAATTCTGACCAAGTCTTTATATTTCTTGGCAGATGTGAATACCAATCCATGGCTTGTCCCATGAGACTTCGGGCAAATAATCGCATTAGATATGTCTCCTCATAGCTTACTTCAGTACATGCCGTGAAAAATGCTCGAATGTGATCTTTTGGATTGCCATTCCCTTTATATTTCTCAAAATAAGGTGCCTCAAAATGTTTAGGGAATGGAGGCATGTATACACTCTTGTCAAATGGATTAGGACATAAATCTTGATCTGTATACAACTTCTTTGTTCCTTTAGTTTCTAATGCGTCAACTTTTCGTTGCAACTGCTCAAGTTGTTGCGCAATTGTATCAGATTTTAGAGGTCCATCATTAATCCCAGTGGGTATTCTTTGTCGATACATCGTGTTTCCAATCGGTTGTTGGTATTCTGAAATGGCCATTTTTGGTGTCTCCAGCATATAAACTTCTTGGTACATTTCTTGTTGTTGCGGTTGTGCTATGCCTTGATATCGACCTTGTTGTTGTGCTTCTTGTAGCCTAGGCTGATATTGCAATTGAGTATGTGGTTGATATTGCACAGCGCCAATTGCGGTTGTGAAGTAGGATAGCTTGCTTGCCTTGGCACATATTGAGGCACATGTTGTTGATGTTGATGAATCGGAATTTGTTGACTTTGTGCCAATTGTTGTCGCGGTGTATATCCCATCATTTGTAAAAAACTTTGTTTAGGTGGTTTTCGTTGCTTCTCCTTAGGATGGGGTATGGCACTTGCATTAACTTGTTGGGTTGTTTGTCCAATCCATTGTGATGGTTGCAAGTTTGCATTAACTTGTGATGGTGCCGAAGGCGCTGCAATTTGTTGTCGAATGCGACATTGTTGTTGTTGCACATTGCTAGTTTGCACATTCGATTGCTTTTTGTATATTACTCAATTGTTGCAACAATTGCTGTTGGTGCAAACCACCATCCATAGCTCTTTGTGTCGCCATTATCGAAGGATTTGTTGCAATAGTGTTTGGCACATATATTGAACTCAATGGGACATAAGAACTTTGTTGCATCATGGAATTACCTTGGACATTGGTGATATTAGGCATTCTAGTTGTGAAGCTTTCCTACATCTTAGATTTTGATCCAACTTTATGCATGTAAGGAACCACTTCTTGTTGAGGGACAGCTATGAATACTTGCATGTTCTTCATTTGATCTTGTGTTACCGGTGTTGTATTAAATAATGGATTATTTATTGTCTCAAATGGTGACTTTTGAGGAATAGTCACTGTCAATGCCTTTGAAGCACGTTTGCTCATCAAGGTAGGTTGAGTTTCTTGTTGTGCATTTTCTTCATTTGGATGCGGAGAGAAACTTAACAACTCAGCGCCTTGTTGTTCTTGCACATTGATTTGTTCACTTGAATAGGTCACATTACTCATCATGTTAAGATACTTTTGTGGAAACATATTAAAGACCTTGTTCAAGAACTTATCCATCTTTTTTGTCATCTTTGGATCTTGAAAGAACACGTCAACATCATCAGAAGCGTCAGAATCGGATGAAGAATCTGGTTGGACATTTGGATTCGCTTCTTGTTGGATGCCTTGATCTGAACCAAATCCTTGCGAAAGAGTTTGCTCTTCATATAACGTTTGAGTTTGAATGTCATGTTGCAAGTTTGGTTGATTCCAATTGAAAGGTGGACTTCCTCTTGGAGTAGGTGGAACACTCCCATGTCCTGGTTTCATAGGTACAAACACTGGTTCATATAATGGAGGTGGTCCAAATTGAACCATTCCATATGGTGGTAGAGATGTGTTTGATGAACCTTCGATTTGCACTGTTTGACTAGTTTGAAAGTGCGAATTTGCTATGTTGTCCATGGGTTGATACGTTGGTTCGCCCATCTTTTTAGATTTTGATCTTGTCTCAACAGGCATGTCACTTATGCAAAATGTAATTTTTTTGGAATTTTTCAAAGACAGTATATGATATGCAACTAAATGCCAACTAGATAAATGAAGATGCAATCTATGTTTTTGGGTATTTTGGAGATTTTTGACAAACTTATGAATGCAAATCTAAGAGAGGGACCCTTAGGAAATTGGAATGATATCTAGACCTCAAAGGACAAAAGGACTTAATTGACAAAGGACAAGATGACAATGTCTCCCCTATATGCTTGGATACTAAGCTAGGTTTGACGAAATGACATTGATGATAAAAGGACAAAAGGTTTGATAAGGTCTAGACTTCTTAACAATGACTTAGGATTTATCAAAGATTTGGATTACTCAAGGATGACAAAACCTAGTTTTTGAGACTATATGGAAAGGGACAATTAATATGCAAATGACCCTAATATGATATGACAATGACTTAAGCTTAATGAAGAGACTTAGGATATGCAAGTGCAAATGTATGACAATGGTATGACTTTAATGCA
Organism: Cryptomeria japonica; assembly: GCF_030272615.1. Lineage (NCBI taxonomy): Eukaryota > Viridiplantae > Streptophyta > Pinopsida > Cupressales > Cupressaceae > Cryptomeria > Cryptomeria japonica. Next base: position 664,531,070 of record NC_081413.1, read on the forward strand.
AGAGGACACATGCAAATGGGTGACTCTTATTGATATGAAAAAGAGTATGACTTAGGTGAAACCTAACCTTGGTACTTGACAAATGACTTTGCAAAATGCAACGTAGGATGAACCTAAATGTAAGTGTCATGCATGTTAAGACAAGATTTTGAACAATATTTGACAACCATGTTTGAAGATGAGTTTTTGAATCTTGTTGAACCTTTGTTGGATGAATGTCTCTTGTGTTTAACCTTGTTTTTAATCAATTTGCCTTGTTTTTGAAATGAGATAAAATTCAAATTTTGACAATCAAAGAAGACAAGATATTGCAACTTAGACTCAAGACAATCATGCTCATTTCCACATTTCTTATGGTAGGCAAAGACATTAGGTACTTGAGAGGTAGACTCATTATGAGATTCAAGGAGAATACATAGATGCTTGACCCCACGGGCTCCCCTCCACGGCACTCACATCTAAGGGAAGCCAAGAATTAGTCCCCATGGAAATCTCCCCATGGCGAACTTAGTATCTCTTCCAAGTATCCGAATTTGTCCTTCTCAAGCAACTAGAAGGGTTTTTGGCCTCTAAAAACAAGTTGTTTAGTAAGGATTTCTGTTAAGCATTACTCCTTGATGTCACGCAAGAGTGATTGAGACATTAAGACCATCAAGATACCAAACAAATTTAGTCGTGCAAGCATGATTTAGACCAAGAGGCCCTACTTAGATGTTGATTTGAGAAAGAGTTCAAGGGTCATCACTTCCCAAGTAACTGCAATTCCCACGTAACACTTCCTTCAAAGCTTTCGCCCATCAGGTATTTTTTTATAGTGAGTTAGAATGCCAAGGAATTATAGCCATACTCACTTTGGGTCGTCCCATTCTCACAATTATCACTTGCGTACAAAAGCAAAGTGGTCGGGAAGGCAGGCCCTCTAAAGGAGACAAACAATTGAAGACAAAAGCATGGTATCGAAGATCTGGATTTTTGATCACCCTAAAAGGATGAGAGAATACTCTCCTACTCCAATGTCATACTCAACAATCAAAGAAAACAAATGTTCATTCCAACCTATTTAGAAATCGCTAAGTTCCTAATAATTAAATGCAAACACAAAGTTTGATTGTTTCTCCAAGGCAACCTGCAAAAACCCAAGTTAGGAGTTTGATACGCTTATTCTTTGACTTTTGAATCTGCACAAAGCATGTTAGTAGTTTGATTTATTGTCTTTGCCATGCGTATGCCAAGATTCTACACAGCTAATTAGTACCAAGATCCAAAGCACAGAAAACAGAATGCAAAAACACAACAAATTTCAAGTAAACACTGCATTTTTTTACCTCTGTTCTGGACTTTACACAAGCGCAGAACTCATGACACAGGCACAGAATGTCTGACACAAGTGTAGAATGTCCTCTACACAAGCGTAGAATGCTCAACACAGGCGCAAGTTGTCTTACACAGGCGCAGAAGACTCCAGAATACCCTGCACGGCCCTATTTTTGGGTTTTTGACCTGCAAATCAACTTCTAAGCACTCAAAAACACAACAAAGGGGTTAGATGGTTAGTGTTCACGTCGGGTTCACCAATTAATGTATGTTAGGAAATAGGAAATCATCACATGCAAATATAAAAACTAATCATTGTCTAATCATAAAAAGCTAGAATGCAATAAAATGTAGACACCTAAAAATGGTCAACGCTTGCGAGGTCATACTTTAACATTTGCGCATTGCCTCATTTTAGGTTTTTACGTCGCATTAACATTTCTCCTATGTCACGCACTTGGTTTTTATCATTTGCGAACATCGAGTCATTCTTCTACATTCTTCATTCGTCTCGCTCTCAAATTTGGTCTTGTCAACAACACTATCCAATCATGATTTTGATCGATTTTATCTTGTCGCATCAATGTGCGTGCTAATTTGTCATCATTTTGGACATCGTCAATCCTAATTAGGGTTTTGTCCTCTTATCAATCTTATCAATTTGTCATCAATCTTTATCATTTTCAATCTTGTCGATTTGCGATCGATTTGTCATCGGTCGTTGTCATGTTCGATCTTGTCATTTTGTGATCGATTTGTCATCGATCGTGGTCATTTTTAATCCTGTCATCTTGCAATCTATTTTGTCATCGATCCTTGTCCTTTTGTCAAATTTGTCATTTTGCGATCATTTCGCTATCAATTGTTGTCTGTCTCAATTGTGTCAATTTGGATCAATTTTTCATTGTTCCTCGTCAATTGGCGTATTTATTAAGCAAATCATTTAATCAAAATCATGATCAAATCAAATCAATTATCTTCAATCAAGACCTAATTGTCATTCTCGCATTGCTAATTTATCTTCTAGGGTTTTGTGATTTAATCATTTAACCTTGCTTATCATTTTCTTCCTTTAGGATTAATAAATTACTTATTTATCCTAAGTCTTCTCATTACAATTAAATCTTCATTTAATTGGCTAATTATTCCTCTTTGTGAATTGATTAATAAATGAAAAATTATTAATTAATTCACTAATTCCTAATTTCTAATTTTCATCAATTTCCTAATTTCTTAATTCCTCCTATTTTTCTAATTTTTCTAATTTCTTAATTCTTAATTTCAATTTCCTCCTATTTCTCTCCTAAATTCATGGGAATGACATAGAAATTTGTCATAATTTGTCATAATTGAGAATCAATCAATTCTTGACATAGAAATTTGTCATAAATTGTCATAAATTCTTAACATAGAATTTGTCATAAATTGTCATAAATCCTTGCATAGCAATTTGTCATAGACATGTCATAATTTTGCTATTCTTGATTTGAATTTCCATTCGAATCACTATCATGCTAATCTTGTCATCTCTCCAATTCTTCTATAAATTGGATGATTTTCATCAATCAAGGCGAATTGGTAATTGGTAATTGGTAATCAGGCTATCGAATTTATGCTTCTAGTACGCTTGATCAATAATCAATGTCCATCTTGCTTTCAATGGTGTGTGTGCACTTGTAGGTGAGATCCACAATCCAACCATTTGAAGAGGAAAAAAGAACAATACAGCTGCATGAAGGAGCATTCAAGTCTGCATCTGGTTTGCACAATCATTAGTTTTGTATGCTTTGTTTTCATGTCTCTATTGAATGTGTCTTAGGATAGATTCATTGCAATTATGCATTTGTGATTTTGAGCTAATGATTAGTTTTTATACTTGTCTTGTGATGATTTCCTATTTCCTAACGTACACAATCTCATCTTCACTTAAGATTCCTCCACAACATTGTATACCTAAAACAATTTCATTTACTCTTTCCATAAAAGCATAAATTATTTCTTCTTCTTCCATTTTCAGACTTTCATACCTGACTCAGAAGCATTCAAGTTTTGCAATTTTGACTCTGGAATATTCTTCATTCAATGTTTCCAATTTGTCCCAAACAGATTTAGCAGTAGATCTGTCTGACAATCCCATGACTTGCTTGTTAGGCCCAATATGGAAAGCTAATGTATTAAGAGGGGAGGGGTGAATCAATACTTCAAATCCTTTCTTCAGCAATAACTTTACTATTAAGCATAAACCAAAAACTGTTGTAACATAACATAAAGCTAAAACAAATGAATAACAATCATACATGATTCACTCCATAACACGTATATTTTGGTTACGCAGAAACTCTAGGTTAGAGAGAAAAACTGCGGTGGGGATGGCACCCACAACTTCACTACTGCAATAATAAAGGTTGCTTGGTTAGAGCTACATGTTCATCTATTTCTGATAGCTTACCCTGTTACGAGTATCAAGATCGTTAGATCTACCTTGCTAAAGGATTTTACAACACTTATTCTAAATGTTGCACCTGGTTAAAGGCTTTACAATTTATAGACTTTGTTAGAGTCTTTTACCCTGTTAAAGGTTTCTCTTACAACTCAAAATATTACAATAAAATCTTTACAAATATCTGCAACTTCACATCTAAAATGTTATAGCAGATTCTATGTGCTCAAAATGAGATTACCTTGCTTATAGCATACCTCGGTAATTCATAAAGTAACTCGGTAAACCCTTGTGTTTACTCTGTTCCTTGACTGTTCTCTGAAATCCTTCTTGGTGACCTCTATGTCTCTGATAGTCATAATACTCAGTGCTTCCTTATCTATTACACATGTCTTGCTTCATGCACCTCTCTTATCTGATCCTTAATTCATGTTGTATAAATAGATCTCTTATGTCGGTGATCTATTCATGCTTTGATCTTATAAACATGATTTATCAAATGAATAACCATACAAAATACCTCAAAATCATACACAATCTAGAAGTGCAATTTCCAATGTGATAAAGGTTCTTTGTTCCTCGATCTTGTAACACGTTTCCACACATGTGTCTAGGTTCAATGAATTTGGTAACACATTTCACTTGGTGTATATCAACTCAGTGTATCATATTTGCTGCTCGGTAGACATAGAGTGTTACTCGGTAGACAGCTCGGTGTATACTAAGCTCTGTGACTACTTTCTTCTATAACCGACTGCTCTGTGCTTAACAACTAAATGTTTTGGTAGTAGTAACCGACTAGAGTATATATAATGACTTTGGACATAAAACTAATGGCAACTTAGTAAGTAGTAACAATCTCCCCTTTTGACATTAGTTGAGATGTTTGACAAAACTTCTTTCAAAGTCACAACTCAAAAATCTATATACTTACAAAATTTGACTAAACTAACAGTATATACATTTGTCAATGAAATAGTATATTTATATATACTCCCCTTATCAATATACTATACATAACTTTGATTTTGCATGCTCGGTGATCAATGTTCTATGTTTAGTGCACTTGTTCTTTGCTCTTTGATTACTGCTCGGTGTTTACTGCTTCCCTGTCAAATTCAACTGTGCATTTGGATACTCTGTTCTGTATACTCCTACTGTATACTACACCCCCCCTTTGATACTTTGATACTATACTCCCCATTTTTGACAAACATCAAAACTTATTTACCATTTGGTGGAGACAACTGGTCAAAAATGTATTTGTACTTTGTCCTTGCATTGGTGAGAGCGGCAGAGAGGGCATCCTTGACACTATCCATGAGTGAATTTTGAGCTGTAATGTTAGCTAACAGTGAAATTAGTCCATCTAAAGTGCTTCCCTCTAGCTGAGTGGATAGGGAGGTAGCCTTGTTGATATTCTCTTGGATAGAGGACAAGTGTGGAATGAATAAAGTTTGAAGAGTCATAATATCCATCCTGATTTTCTGCTCTTCATTCTTGAGTTCTGATTGTTGAGCCATGAGCTTTTGTAACTTTGTATAGAAATGCTGAATAGAATTTGGCTCAGTGGTCAACTTATTTGAGATATCGGTGATCTCTTTCTCAATCACTTCTGTTTTATTTTTTATATCTTTAATGAATAAATAGAATGTATAGAGTTTCTGAAATAAATAAAGAATGTGCTTGAGTTGAGGGGACAACTTAGCAATAAATTTGACAAGTTTTACTTTGCCAATAGCAATGGCTTTCTATACCTCTTCAATCATTTTTGCAGTGAGCTCTTTGTCCTTCAATTTGCTCAAATATTCAGATGCGTCTACTCTAGATGTCTCGATCTGATTGAGGAGTTCATCTAGTTGAATATGGATGGCTGCATCTTTTGACACTATAGCTTCAGGTAGCATATCTGTTAATAGTGCTTTCACCTTTTGAAGTACTTTGTTTTTCTTTTGAATAGCCATTTATTTTTCCTGTTCTTCTTTGGCTTTGCATAGTTCACTGAATTCAATGAATGCTTGCCCTTTTATTTTGGATATGTCTACATTCGGCAACACTATCGGTTTTGACAAATCTAATTTGAAACTATGCTTTTTCATTTTCTTTTCTTTATTTTTCACAGGTTGAACTAATATAATGGCTTGGGAAGCTTGTTGACCCTTGGTAGGTTGCTCAGTAGAGGCAACACTTTTGTCAATTTCTTTAACCTCTGCTGTAGCCTTCGATGAATCTTTGCTCTGGGTCTGAGTTGTAACATTTTTAGTGCTAGAAGGGGCTTGAGAGGTATGTTCCTCGGTGGCCTAAGAAGTAGCTTCTCCTTTTGTAGACTTGTGATCCTCTTTTCCTTGTTCAGTATCCTAAGGTGTCTCGGTTAAATAGGCTGAGTGACTGGAGGATAGGGCTGAACTTGTTCCAAAACTGACTCACTGGATACCAGTTTGGCATATGCATTCCCTTCTATCATTTCCTGTTCTTGTGCCTCGGGAGTCCATGATATCCTCATCAATTTGTATAGTGTCATAAGGGTCTTTCTCAGTGATATCAAGATCTTTCTCGGTGACATCAACTATTTCAACTTCAACTTGCTCATCAGTACTCTTGATTCGAAAGATTTCCTGCCATTTTTCCTTTGTCTCCTTCTCGACATCAAGATAGAGGCCATTCATCAGTTTCAAGGCTCTTTGCTTGACTAGGAAGTTTGAGTGGTAGTTTTTCAGATGTTCACTTATTTCATCTACCGACTTGTCTGGAAAGAGATGTACCAGACTTCTTTCTCTCATCTTCTTTTCTGAGTCCATGGTATATTTCCACCTATTATCAGTATGCAAATACAATTCTTTTGGAAGAGAATTAGTTACTTCCAATGGGACCAATCAGAATTTTAGAAGAGTGCAGATTATGGCTTCTTCTATTTCTCTCTTTTCATCATTATTTCTAGATTCATACTTAACATATCTAAATGATCCAAATCCACCATATTGCTTCAGATTAGCACAAAAATTATCAACACTATGTACATCTTCCTTTTTACTCTTGACAATCTGAAATTTACTTTTGTCTTCAAATTCGGTGTCACTGGACTCTTTAGTCAAAAATGAGTCTCCAAGTAGATTTCTTATAAGTTTTTGTTGCCTTTGGAACAACAACACTTTTATGTTTCTTGCTCGATGACTCTGCAGATGATCTAGTGTTTGGGTGCTTTACTGAAGGAGTCGGTGATACCTTTGATGTATCCTATTTCTTCCGTTTCAAAATTTTCCCTTTAGGCAAATCGGTGCTCAATGTAATAGCTGCCTCTTGGGCTTCAGATTCCTCCTTGGTGATGACTAGAGTACCCTTGATAGGTGTGGAGGAATATCCTTCTCCAAATTTCTCCATTAATGCCTTGATCAGTTTTGTTGCTTTCCTTGTAGCCTTGGGTACTACAATACTCATCTTAACTTTCTCTTTAACTTCTTCATATGTACCATATTTCAGCTTGGTAGCATGCCTTGGTAATGTAAGAAAAGCATCTATCTACTGTTGTGTGATGTCAAAATCAATCTCATAACCCATAGGTGGCAAAGATTGAGTTCTTGGTTCCACGGCATTAACTTAGCAGTAGTCGGTGTCTACTTCAAAGTATATGTCATCTTTGTATCTCTCTACTAACTTGGGTTGAATTCTATACCTGTTATGCATCTTTTCTTGAAACTTGATAAAGTAATCATCCATAATATCATTAAATTTATCACCTAGCCGTTTGATGAAGTCATTGATTTGATGAGTGATTGGTTGGTGTAGCTCCCAAACTACATTACCGACTGATGGAAATAATTTCTCAAAATAGAAAAACATGCATACCAAAAGTGATCCAAACTTCAGTGTGTTAACCGAGTTGTTCTTCTTCGGCTTCCTTATGGTGTTTAGATTCTCAAATAGGTTTTTCAACAATACTTTGCATAGATCAATTTTCATTCCTTTCTTCACAATTTGATATGCTAAATCGATTGCTGCACAAGGTACACTATTTTCCCTTGCCAATTGAAAGAAACAATAACCTATTACTCTAATGGCAAACTTCAGCTCTGTATCTATGATATTGTTTAGTTTCAGTCCTCTACAATCAGATTCAACTCCGGTTAAACTGATCAATTCCTTTTGTGAAATCATTTTTTGAGCTCGAGCATGATCAAAAATAGGGTAACCGGTGATCAAATGAATGATTTCCTTGGTGAATTTAAATGGTTTCTCCTCTAACCACATGAAATCATCATGAACTCTACTCAAAACAAATTTAACCCATTGGGGTTTGAAGACTCATGGGTAGGTTAGGGCTTCAATCAATCCCTTGACTTTAATGTGTTCAAAGTTGTTATCCAGTTTCCCATCGGTACATAATTCATCATATGTGACCTTGATCTCAACATGACCTAGTTCCTCAACACGACACTTAGTGAAGAATCTGACATCCTCAACTAATAAAACCCTATCCAAAATGAGTGAAAATGCAGTTTTATCATCCGGTTCAGATGCTACTTTAGGAGTTAGAGAGTATTTCAGTGAGGGCTTTTCAATGTTCTCAACAACAACGGGCTTCTGGATCTTCGGTGCCATTGCAAATTTTGGATAATCACTTAACAAAAGATCCTTAGGGTTTGATAACTTTTAAACGGCAGATGCTTCCCACTTAACAAATGTAAAACAGATATTCACAACTGATATGATTGGTAAACTAGCTTGACAATGCATTGTGATTGATGTAAATACCTTGAATTTCACTTCGGAGGAGGTTTGATCGCCTTTGAATTGCTTTGCTCTGCTTTCTTGAAAACTTGGTAATTGTAAAATGACTGTGTAAAATATTTAAGTACACAATATACCTTATCGAGCTTCATGCAGTTAGGTCAAAAAGCATTAAATGCACTCGGTTCCACTAAACCAATTTACCTTTCTTTTTGTGCATTTACCGAGTAGCCAGACTTCCTGCATTTATTGATTAGACAAGCTTCCAAAAGACTTGATAAAATTTCAAATTTCCTAATGCATCTTTAGCTATGCAGATTTTTAATTAAGTACATGATAAAATAGGAACTGTTAAGATTTAACCTTGAGAGAATGCAGTCCCTTTATACCTTTACCGATTAATTTGGAATAGGTGCACCTAACTCGGTAGGTAAGGTGCTTTCTTCATTTGACACAATTTCCTTCTTTTTCCAAATCATTTGTAATTTGCCTTTTATTTCTTCAATATCTCCTCTAGGTTGATCTTTGCAATCTCTAGCCAAGTGTCCAACTTTGTGACAATGAAAACATACCATACCAGGATTTCTCCATGATCTTCAGTTGTTCATTCCAAACCTTATAAAGTAGTTGGCACTTATATGTCCATATCTTCCACAACATTCACACCATATCCTTGTATTGTAATCCCATGGTACTACAGAATACTGTCGGTTAGGATCTGTGTGGGTTTAGTAGCCTCTAGTATTTGCTCGATGTGCAAACCACATATAGTTCTTTTGCTTAAACCAACACTTCTCAGTACTATGTCCATATCTATTGTAGGTTTTACAAAACCCTTTGAATTTTGCCTTCTGATAATTGCTAGCAGACGTTGTCCTACATTGGTTAGATGTGTGACCATATTTATTGCAATTGTAACAATAACCATTAGACCTTGTGACATTTGGTTGCTTACCTTTTCTAATTTGGCACATGTTAGCACTATGTCCTTGTTTTCCATAGTAGTTGCAAATAGGCTTCTTTCATTTGATGTTCTTCTTATTTCTAGCTTGCTTTGATGATTCTCCTCTCTTGGTAGTGTAGATTCCCTTTTCGGTAGAGTCTTTTCCTTTGTAACAGAGTCCTACATCTTTGTTGGGTCTTCTTGTATTCAGTTGCTCATCCAACATCTTTGATGCTTCATAACTCTTCTTCAGTGTTTCTTTGGATTTCTTTTCTGCTTCAAGTTCATCGGTCAACCTTAATAGTTCAAGTTTTAATGCCTTCAGATTTGCTTCATGATGTGCATAACCCAATTGATCTGACAGATTTTGTTGAATCCCAGTCAACCTTGTGATTTCATCATTCTTTTCAGATACTAATGCTTCAAGCTATTGTTTTTCTCTTTCTAGATCTCTTACTTTATCCTTGGCTATCCTCAATGCATCAAGATTTTCAGTCATCTGTGTGTTGAAATGTTCATGTCTTCTTTTCATTTCTTTTAGCTGATCAGTCTGTGCTTTATTTTTTTCTTTTAGTTCTCCAATCATCTCTTCAGTCTCTTCAGATATACTATTCTCAGATGATGTCTCAATTTATTCCACTAACTCTTGAGAGTCCTACAAATCATCAGACAACCTACTTCTGACTTTCAATGATTTTTGCATTTGTCTTTGCATGTCTGCAATCACTTGATTAGCATGATCCAACTCTTCTTGCAGATACACAATTCTCTGAGATTGTTTATAGCCTTCCATTGATAAGATCTTTTTCTTTAGGCTATTAAACCCTTTTCCAAGATTCAAGCTCTGATACCAATTGTTAGGCCCAATATGGAAAGCTAATGTACTGAGAGGGGAGGGGTGAATCAGTACTTCAAATCCTTTCTTCAGCAATAACTTTACTATTAAGCATAAAGCAAAAACTACTATAACATATCATCAAGATAAAACAAATGAATAAGAATCATACATTATTCACTCCATAACACATATATTTTGGTTATGCAGAAACTCTTGGTTAGAGAAAAAAACTATGATGGGGATGGCACCCACAACTTCACTACTGCAATAATAAAGGTTGCTTGGTTAGAGCTACATGTTCAGCTATTTCTGATAGTTTACCCTATTAGGAGTATCAAGATCGTTAGATCTACCTTGCTAAAGGATTTTACAACACTTATTCTAAATGTTGCACCTAGTTAAAGGCTTTACAATTTATAGACTTTGTTAGAGTCTTTTACCCTGTTAAAGGTTTCTCTTACAACTCAAAATATTACAATAAAATCTTTACAAATATCTGCAACTTCACATCTAAAATGTTATAGAAGATTCTATGTGCTCAAAATGAGATTACCTTGCTTATAGCATACTTCGGTAATCCATAAAGTAACTCGGTAAACCCTTGTGTTTACTTTGTTCCTTGACTGTTCTCTAAAATCCTTCTCGGTGACCTCTGTGTCTCTAACAATCACAATACTCAGTGCTTCCTTATCTATTACACATGTCTTGCTTCATACACCTCTCTTATCTGATCCTTAATTCATGTTGTATAAATAGATCTCTTATGTCGGTGATTTGTTCATGCTTTGATCTTACAAACATGATTTATCAAATGAATAACCATACAAAATACTTCATTGGATAGATGACCTCAAAATCATACAAAATTTAGAAGTGCAATTTCTAATGTGGTAATAGTTCTTTGTTCCTCGATCTTGTAAGATGTTTCCACACATGTGTCTAGGTTCAATGAATCTGGTAACACATTTCACTTAATGTATATCAGCTTAGTGTATCAGATTTGTTGCTCGGTAGACATAGAGTGTTACTCGGTAGACAACTTGGTGTATACTAAGCTCTATGACTACTTTCTTCTATAGCCAACTGCTCTGTGCTTATCGACTGAATGTTTTGGTAGTAATAACTAACTAGAGTATATATAATGACTTTGGACATAAAACTAATGGCAACTTAGTAAGTAGTAACATTGCTGATCTGACAATGCGCTCAAAAGTGCTTCTCTTGCTTTGCAATCATTTTCCTCACCTTTAGCTAAGTTAGGTGGATTAGGTTGACCTTGAGTAGGAACTGTATAGCCATTCTTTGTAACATCCCATATGTCCTTTCTAATGCAATTCAAATGTGTCTCCATCCCGATCTTCCATATGCCATAGTTAGTTCCATCAAGTTTCAGACTGTCCTTCCTCAAATAGTTAAAAGACATTGGATCTCCTCAAGCTGTTAAACTTCTGTAAAAAGAGGACTGGGCTCTGATACCAATTGTTAGGTCCCAGAGACAACTAAGAGGGGGGGTTGAATCAGTTGTCCAATAAATTCAACCAAATTTAACTTAACCAAAACTTAATGCTTAATACCGGTAAATAAAATTTTATGTCGGTAGATAGTTTTAATAGTTAATTGCAGAACCGGTAAAGATTAATGCATGAAATAGAAAGACAATGACATCCACAACATATAACACAAATATTTGTATGTGGAAACCCTATAAGGGGAAAAACCACGGTGGGAAGCCTTACCCATAATCAAATGATACTACTGCAGATAGTATGTGTGTACAATATGGATTCTGCACATGCATAAAGGCTAGTTGCCTAGAGCTCACTGCTCAATCACAAAATGAGAGTCACACTGACTACAATTGGATGGTTAAATCCAATGATAATGTACTACACTAAATAGCATCTTCATATGCTGGATTCAGTACCGGTTTAGTTTCGATTGTCTTCACAAAATCCTTCCTTCAACCTTCAAATGATGTTTGCATGTATAGCTCTGCTTATTTTTGCATATACCTTATTGCAATCCTTTTCACATTCAGACACTTGTCTCATAAATGAGATCTTACATTTATACCATAACCTTAAACCAATTTGAATAGGTCGACTCACTAAAAGATATTACAATAAAATCAATTTCAAATAAATCAATATCTGATGCATGATGTTGGCTCAATGCATTTACAATAATAATAAATCATCTCCATAACATGTCGTGCTGATCTGGAATAGATATACCCGCCGGTGCATATCCTGGACCATTTTGCCGGTAACAACAACTATGCAAACCCGAATAAACAATTAACTAAATCTCCAAAACCAAGTGATCGAATAATGTCTTCGACATAACCAAGTAGTTTCCAAGTCATTCCAAGTGCTGGTGAACAATATAATCTGTCGGTGAGCCAAATACCGATGACTGTGCATAAGTTTGTAACTTGCCAGTGACCATAACCAAAATCTCCAAGTGTTGATAAGTGTTGACAAGTGATGACAGGTGTTGACATCAATGACAAAACCATATCAACATATCCAAAATACCAACATGGTGTGGGCATCCACTCTTTTTTTTTTCATATTGTTATGAGATTTGACACTAATAACTTCATTGGTGTTTGAGAGTTCCTTGTGACTTTTTAGAAAGCTCTTTAGGTTGGAAGAGGATAATTTGTGAGATATACTTTATGATTTTGGTCTCTCTTTTAAATAATAGAAATGTATCAAAAATATTCTTAGAAATTGGCATCTTATGTTAAAAAAATTATTTGTCTTTCATAAAAAATTTAGATAATCAAATGCTATTGTTAATTGTATAGTAAATGGGCCTTCGATGTTATTTACATTTGAAAGGTCACATATTGGACATCCTTGTCTTCAAGTCAATCTTTTCAAATTCTTCAGCTCATCCATAATGATTTGGTTTGATCTTTCTAGTCTATAATTCTTTAATATTTTATATTTTTATTGGTTTTGTGATTTTCTTGAGTTCTTGGAGGAGGTAGGTTTGTGAAAAAACTCCTTGAATGCTTAACCTTTAAATTTTAATGACAAATATTGTTATTTGGAAATCTTCTCATGATTTTCACTCCTTTAATTGATATATTTATCTTTTTAATAAAAAATAAAAATGTTAACTTTTTCAACATTTTATCAATTTATTTTTTATAAAAATAAATATTAAAAAATAACTCTTATTAATTACACTTATATATAGGTATAGGTATATAATATTCTATTTTCTCTAAAATTATATCATGAATCTCAAGTCTTATTGTCTTGTGTGGGACTCGATTACAGGTAGCAGGGCAAGTAAACTATAATGGACATTCAATGAAGGAAATTGTGGCACAACAAACTTGTGCTTACATAAGTCAACAAGATTTGCATAGTGCAGACAAGTAAACTATAAGTGTGCTTACGAGAAATCTTAGAATTCACCTCTCGATGCCAAGGTATAGGTTCAATATATGGTATGTCTTAAGCTTGAAATTAGTTGTTGTATATATCATGACACCTTCATAGTCAAGGCAACAATGTAGTATATTATTCCTAAATGTAAACTAATGTGAACAATGTACTACATACAACTTTTGAGGACTACATCTCTTTAATGGTGTTGTTGTTGATGCTAGGATAGGAAGGGTAACTTTTACAAACTTTCTCTCTCCTCTGTACTGATTATAAATAGAAGTCCCTAGTACATGTATGTCTTTTAATGCTAGTATTGTAAAGAACATCACAATCCCCGGATGAGAGCTTTGATTTCAAGGACGACGAGGCCATGGAGGAAAGGGTTGAAAGGGAGAGGAAGATTAACTTCATTGCCAAGGCATGGGAGGTGTATCGTGTGGGAGTCATGAATTGTGACCTGGGGCCTTTTAGGAGACTATTGTATTCTACAGACAATTGGCTCAATGCGGCTTTGGTGGTCCATGTGGTTGATATTGGAGAAAGATTGCCTATCATTTACCATTATCTAGAATAGTGTTTGAATAGTGGCTATATTGCTTAAGCTTTCTATGTAATTCTAAGAAACTGAATGTACTGGAGCTATCCCCTTTTGATAGCACTTAATAATAATAATAAAATAATAATTATTAAAATAAATTTGAATAAAATTTTAAAAAATTAAATATATAATTTCAAAAATAATTATATGTATTAAAATCTTAATATAATATACATATTAAAATAACTTAATTAAATATTATACATGTTATATAGTAATTATTAAAATAAGTATAAACAACACTTAAAAAATCATTTATATTATTCACCTATATATATTTTTTAAAGTTAAATAATGACATTTTTAAAATTTTCATGCAATATATCCTAAAATCATTTAATTACATTATATATGTTATAATATAATTATTATTAAAACAGATAAGAATAAAGAAATTAAATAAATATCTTATTTCAAAAAATTAAATATTAATATATATATTATATTTATCATTTTGTTAATGTAACTTTAAAAAATAAATAGAGATAATTGTTAAAAAAAATAAAAATTAAAAAAAATTAGTTTTAAAAATGAAAAGAATGTTAGTGTAAAAATCTAAGTGGGAAAGTGTTAGGTGACGTGGCCCCCAAACTGGGAAAAATCCTATTGATAATGGGACCCACGACAACTGACAATGGATGTTGTCGTCCATTGGATGAGCATAGATCAACAACATAAGGTGTATTTCGGGCCGAATGTGGGATCTCTAATTTTTTTTGCAAACTTCCACCGGAAACATGTGTTATTGAACACCGACATGAAAGAAAGGTTATGGCCCATGGGACGATGAAGTGTTAGATAATGTGGTGTTTGGGTGGCAAAAATCCTATGTATAATGGGACCCACAACAATTGACAAAGGATATCGTCATCTATTGGATGAGCACAGGTCAACGACGTAAGCTGTATTTTGGGCTGAATTTGGGAACGATAAATTTTTTTGCAAACTTCTACTGGAAGACTTCCATAAACGATAAAAATTTAATTAAGTATAGTTAAATTCTAAATTTGTAATTGTATACTTAATTAAGTGTAATAAGCTCTATTTCAGGCAGAAGTTGTAAAGGATTAAAAAGTCTTCAAAAACATTCCAGAAAAGTGACTTGTGTGACGTGTCAGACTGTCAGTCCTCAGAATTTAGAAAGAAGCAATGAATTTTTTGCCTTGCGATAGCGAATAGTTATTAATAATAATTTATAAAAATAAAAGACAATTCTAGAAATTTTTCCCTTTAGGTTTTACTTTTGAACATTCAAGGGTTTTCAAGCTAAGGGACTCATTGGTATTTTGACTCTTGGACAAATTAGTAAATCCAAGGAGATTCAGAAAGGGCTACTAGATTGAGGAATGCAACAGAGTCTCTCTGCGCCAGTCTACTCAAATAGAAATTCTGGGTAAAATCTAGAACATCTACATCCTGCATTTTTAATTTTTGAATCTCGTGGTTTACCATTTAGATTGTAGAACTAGAATTAGGGGTTCAACTTGAGGGTTAGCAATGTTTTGAACCATTAACAGTACCAATGATGGGGAAACAAGATAGTACACCTAAAACCTAGGTGAATAAAAAAATAGACTTAACCAAATTGGTTAAAACAACAGGTTTCACTGATGAATACCATAATATTTATGACCATCTTATCCATGGTAGAAAGCGAATCATAGAAATTAGATATGCATTGTCTAATAAGGCGAGAGATCCAAGCAGGGTAAAATATACTATCTTTAACACAATGTTAAATGCAAGTACAAATAAAATTGCGTCATGGTATGTTGGACTTCCCAGCATGGTGTTACCTGAAGTATTCCCTTGCCCATAAATTGTCATGGTTCGTGCCCAAAATTATGATGAAGATAGAAAAGCAATTGTCAATAAAAATAATCAAGAGAAAATTTTGTCCATAACAGAGGAAAAATTTGCTTGTTTGTGGAACCTAAGGTTTGAAGCACAAAACTCAAATGTCCACATTGACCTGGGAAAGTTGGCAGATCAATATGACAGAATCGATGCCAATTATAAAGATTTATTTATTAAAGGTCTAACAGTGTGTGGTACTCGATTGGATGGAATCATAAGCCTCCTTATGATTATAATATTTTTGTGCCATGGGTTCATGATACTATTTCCTTGCTAACATTTTGTTTGGGATTGGAAAATGATAGGGAAGTGGGTGTCAACCTTCTTGAAATGATTTTTAATATCCATTGCGTAATAGGACCAGTAAGATTTAATTTTGTTGAGCACTTTGTTCAATCCATGCAAACACAATTACTAATGACTAAAATAGGTTCCTATAATACATTTAGGTTCACATCCTACTTGTATCAAAGTATAGTGCAATATTTGAGACCAACAAGCTTCACATTGAGGTCTATAAGATTGATGAGAAGACTCAGAACATAACAAAGTATCCAATATATGAATGGACACCTAAGATAAGGATGGATGATAACAAAAATAAATAGAACCATTTTGTAGACTTCTTTTTGGCACCAATGTATAATGAAATTATAGGCACTCCAATGCCTAGATTGCTCATGTCTTGTAGAGATTGCATTCAACTCGAAAGTCAAATACAATTGGATGATTGGTTCTTCATGGAAGAATACACAGTGTTAAGGCTTCACATATCAACAGTAGAACCCTACAAACTTCCAATACATGTGACAGATAGGGTTTTTGCATTGGAATATGTATGACAGTTGGAGAGCACAGATGTACATATGTGGACTCCTGGGATGAGGTAAAAAAGGAGATGAAGAAAATTGCCGCTGACAATAAAACTTCAAAAAAATAATTGTCATCACAAATTATGGCATTGCACACACAGAAAACAATAGAGCGGGGCATCCAAAATAAAAATTAAAATAGGAGGTCCAACAATTTCTACCAAAAATTTGCTAATCCATCTAACAAAGTTATTCCCAAAAAATACTGCAAGAATGTAAAGACGGAGATTGGACTCAAACCAAAATAAATGTTTTTTGGACTATGAGGAAGAATCTCGATGAATCAAAGACCAATGTAGAATTTGATGAAATTGACAAGGATATTGAGTTTAGCAAATTATGGAATATGGAGCATCCCATAGAAGGATATGACACAAGTGATTATGATAAATTTGAGTATGAGGTTGAGGTCACTCCAATAGCTACTACAGTCTCTATAAAATTGAGTGGAGTCAATGCTTCCATGAAAGAAAAATATATCAAAGGGGAAAAAATTGTGGAAAAAATGGGTTTTGAAGGTGGTGGTCTAGGTCCCAGAGGAGAAGACCCTTTGTTTCCACTTGAGGTACCACTTCCATCAAAATCAAAATCAAAACGTCCTGAGAAACCAGTCATTGGACTTGATTCATCAGATTCATCACATAAAGGTACTACTCATTACCCTACATCTCCATTTCAATCGGTTAGAGCTTCAAATCCACCTTGTGCAAACACTCAGATTCAATCACAACCACTACCACAAAATGGTATTCCTATTGGTGATGAATCAAGTACCACTGCCACAGGTGGGGAATCTTGGGATAGTATTCCTATTAGTGTTCAATCAAGTGCCACTGCCACTGGTGGGGATGGCATGGGTACTAATACCAGTTATCCTGATCAAGTACAACAAGATATCTCTCGCAAGAGGACAATAGTAGTAGATACTATACATAATCCTAGTGATCAACACAATGTGAAGAAGTAAAAGGTTATGACAACAATGATGAGTATGAAAACACCTTTAGAACAAACCCCTCAAAAGGGTATAAAAACTAAACTTGCAAGTGACAGTGGGACAAGATTAGGAATGGCTTTTGGTACTACTCAAAATGTTGTAATTAGAACCACAGGCATAGGTGGAGCCTCATATATCACTGCAAATGCTATTTCACCTTTTAAACATTCAATTGCTTCAGCAAACCCAGATTTTCATTACAATGTTTTCTTTAATAATTTGCACAAACAACAAATATGAATAAAGAAAAAAAGAAGACATTGAAGAGGGGTGCCCTTACTGCAACTTTAGAGGAACAACCTGCATTGAACAGGGTATTTCCCACATATGACCTAAACAAAGATATGATGGAGTTCATGGTTGTTAGGCCCCCAAATAAACATTAAAATCCACCATAGAGTCAGATAGATCCCTATGAATTTCACGTTAGCACCCTCCAAATGGATTTTTCCAAAGTTCAAAATGTGGACAAAATTAGTGTGTCAAAAAAGACCAACAAAGTGATCTACACTTCACTGCTAAAGATGGAGAGAGAAAAAATTAAGGTGGAGAAACAAATGGAAAAGTTACAGGCAGACCTTGAAAATGAAAAATAAAAGAGGAAAGTAGTAGATAACATGTGCAATGAATTATACAAAAGGATAAAAATTTCAGCCTCTACATCAGCAATTACAGAACAGGAACAAATGGAGACAGACCTGAAGGAACTGAGGGAAAAATTGGATGAAAGCATTAAAAAATTTGATGATGAAAGAGCCACTTCAACAAAATTCTAAAAAATCCTAGAGTTTGTTGTTGCCTTAAAAAAAATTTAAAGAACCGGTTGGAGCATGAGACAGAAAAAGAAAAACATTTGGAAGAGAAAGCAAAGGAAGAAAGAAAAAAATGTGCACAAATGCAAAAAAAGTTGCAGAATGCAAATAACAAAATTAAAAATTTGGAAGACAATATGAAAAATACAGTGAAGTATATAAAAGAAAACATTTGGGGGAAAATAATGAAGAGGAGTGACAAGTTGTCTGAATGGTTTGAATTGAATGAAAGTCTAAGAGTAATTTTTTGGAAGCTTAAAGACCACATTGAGAAGAACAAAAATGTTTATTCAAAAGAGAATAATGCAAAAAGAAATTGCAAGAAGTCTCCAGTACTAGTGACAGCTATTTCACATCCAATGGAATTCAGAGCTGCATTGATGCCTCAGTAAAGGCATCATCTATCATTCAAAAATACCAGAAACTAAGGGAAGCACAAGAAATTATGGATAAAGTTGGAAAAATATAATTAAGATGCAAGAAAATACAACCAAATTGTTAAATCTTGGTTTGCCGAAGATTGTTGACACATGAAATAAATTCATTGGAAAAGAAGCTTTCAAAAAAAGGATGGAGGACAAAATGAAGTCTAAATTAGACTTGTTTCCTTAGGACACAATTGCTCACAACTTTCTGAATTTTATCAAACCATTGACAACTTTGTATTCAGTATTGGGTGAAACAGTGGCGTCAATTCACTCTTCCAAATATGAATATTTGATGAAGTTGCAGTTGACTTACTCTACTTTAAAATAAATTGGAGTTCCATAAGGAGAGTGGAGCACCCTACAAAAATAGGCACAAAGATCTCATGAATTATAGTAAGTATTGCATAGTTTTCTGCTTTTACTCTTCATTTCAAGTTTTTTGGTTTTTGGCATCTCTTGAAATAACTCTATTTTATGAATAAGAAAAATGCAGCACTCAATATTACTAATCCAGCCTATGATGCACACCTTCAGCCTTGTAAATTTGTATTCTCAATTTCTCTCATATTTTTACTTTTCTGCCTTTCTCTATTTCTGATTTCTAGGTTTTGTGCACTGCCATTCTCTATATTTAATTTGTCATGGCTTGAGTTAAGTTTTAAGTTTGAACTCTATTTTTTTAATAGGATGAGGAGACATGTAGCAGTTGCTAAATTGCTAATCCAGCCTATGATGGTCATAGACACCTTCAGCCTTGTAAAATTGTACTGAGTTTGTGATACTGATGGGACAATAGATTCAGTGCCTTGGTAACTGATTTTGATGTTGATTCTTCACATGTTGCAAATAGACCTGAAGCTGTTGTTGCTCCCTTGTTTCTATAAAAGGGAATTTAGGGTCATTTGCAAAGGGTTCTAAAATTTTGTATTGACTTTTGCATAGAGAATCACACAGAGTTGTGTATTGAATGAATTATATCATATGACTATATTTTAAAATAATTAATGAAAATCTCAACATGTCTAAATAAACATAACTCTATCAATAAACATATTAGACTCTTTTATTCTGCTATTTTCTATCCAAAATTAGAAATTTGAAAAATGCAATTGCAAATCAATATTAAATTTTAATTGCAAAAAGTTGACACACATAAAATATCATCAAGTTATCAACCACAATATAGTATGTTTTTGTAATATGAATTATGAGATACGGTAATAAGATTAATAAATACCTATGAAGTGGTAGTCCTAAATCTCTTACAGTTGCCATTCCTCCTCATCAAAATCAATGCTTCCTTTATTCATGCCCATGTTTTCTTCACTCTAAGTTTGCATACCTCCATTGAACCGCATCTCAATGCTACCAGTAGGTCCAGTACATGAGTCAATTGTCCCACTAGCACTTTGGTTTGAATTTTTGCCCAAACCTCTTCTTTCACATTTGGACCTCCAGAGTTACATTGCCCTATCGTAAGGAAAAGTGTGGACAACATACCTAGATTTATAGAGCCTCAAGATATTTTCCAAATTCTTGTCTACTTTTTTTCTTAGCTTTGATTTTAGGAACCCCAAAGCACTAAAAAATCTCTCATCCTCTACCGAACACAATATCATGGTAAGACATAAATCAACAAGCTTGAAATATTTTGATATTGAATCACACAACAGTTCACTCTTACCTATATTTTTCTAAAGCCTTGTTACTGATCCCTCTTTGTGGGGGTTCTCCATTATGACATATTGTTCCCTCATAGTCTCATAGTGTATGGAAAATGGGTTGATTGCTCGCTAAGAAGAGTTTTGTTTAAAATTCCATTTATAGCTACTCCATTGAATTCTTTGGATTTGCAAAATTAATTTATCAAAGTGAGTAGCTTAGTTCAAAAATCAGTTGAACTCTTGAGGTTCCAATATTGAGGAAAACACAATAGACATGGCTTCAAGTAGTTTCTTAGGAGGGAATATGCTTCTAATATGTGAGGAAAGATCATAGGCAATTTTCTTCATAGAAGCAGTTACAAACTCAATAATCTTGCTAAACTCTTCTCTTGTGACTCTTGCTAGTCGCTTCTTGGGGAGCTTTCCTAGTTCCTTGAGCTTGACTGTGGCAAAGTAGTGCATTGGTATCTCAACTCTGTGTACACTAGCACATAACTCCCTATTTGCACCGATCTATAAAAAGTAATCAAGATTGTTCAAATCTGTGTGTTCGCCACTTAGCAAATTTTTCATCAGATAATGTTGGTTGAGATCCATAGAGATTATCGAGGGTGGGGCATGTCATCTTACGCAACTTATCATATTCTACAATATACATAGCTATTTGTTGGGCTTTTTTCATAATATTCTTCATTTTCTCTAGCATGGGGAGAAGAGCTGCTAAAGTTAAGAGTGTATCTATATTACTTAACCTCTGAAGCAAGTCAGGAAATTTAGGTTGCTTTGATTCATCATGATTTGTGTGAAATAGCCCAATCAAGGAAGGATATTATGAAAAAACACGATGCATTAGTCCATCCAAAGAGATCCATCTGGTGTCATTATCCTTAAGAAGCTTATTACCATTGGTTATTCTATCAGCAAAGTGTTGAAATTTCATAAATCGTTTGGGAGTTCAACAAAAGTGTGAGTAGAGATCTCTTATTAAATGTTAAATTTGTTTTACTGGAGCATGCTTGCTCACAATTCCAAAATTTAGATTCATTTTGTGGGCCATGTAGTGAATGCCAATAATGTAGGGTGCACAAGAACTTTCCATCTTTGTGCAAAGACAATTCATGTGACCTTGCATTACTGAAGCTCCATCTGCTCCAACAAAAACCAACTTTTTGGAAATTGTCATGTCATCCATACCTCCATATTCAATTTAACAACTCTTTACTAGTTGAAATAAAATTTTTTGTTGTTGCACTATCCTTCATTTTAGCAACAGATAGTAGATGAGGTTGGTGGGCATGATTTTGTATAGTATAAACATGCATGCATACCCATGAAGTATTATCTATTGTTGTAACTTCATCTAAAGACAACTCAATAAAGTTTGACTCTCTTATTTTTTCCGTTACATCTTATTTTTCAACCTCAACAAGACAACTTACCCATTCCCATCCACTATTTACTGATCAGTGACTATTAGGATAGTTAGGAATTTTCAAAAAGTAATAAACCACTCATTGATGGGCAGTCTATCATAGCACACCCTCTACTCAAAATATAAATAACAACACTTAACTGAACAAATTTTCCCAGTTGTTCTATTTGCATTTATTTTCCAAGAATAGCTTCAATAGAACCTTTAACTTCAGCAGGCTTCGTCTGTATTTTCTCCTGAAAATAAAATTCTTCGACATTCCTCACATGCTTACATTCCTCCTTTGTTTTCCATCTTAACACTGACTTTTCAACTCCTTCATTTGTTTTTCATAAACTTTACACATATGCTATTCTATGGTGTCAATTTTTAGCTGCAATCTCTTTTCCTTTTTATGTTTCCAAGTGCCAAACTTACACCTACATTCTATTGGAGGCTCGCCTTCAATTGGATTCTCCACTAGTTCAATGAATGGATACTTTGACACCCAATTAATTTGAAAATTAATTACTAACATATCCCACTCCCGATCCTTTTTTGATTTGGTTTGATCCTTTTTTTATTTGGCTTTTCTTTTCCTCTTCTGTGTATTATCATCTATGGCATTAT
Source organism: Cryptomeria japonica (assembly GCF_030272615.1). Lineage (NCBI taxonomy): Eukaryota > Viridiplantae > Streptophyta > Pinopsida > Cupressales > Cupressaceae > Cryptomeria > Cryptomeria japonica. The sequence continues at coordinate 664,554,006 of NC_081413.1, forward strand.
CACCCAAGTCAATTATATCATTTCAGCTAACCTGGGGCTAGGTATCTACCAGGAAATATTCTTCAAGTTCATCATGATCTGAGATATCAGGTTTGTCACCTTGTTCAATATGTGGTGTAGGGTGTGAATCTTTTACTTGTACTTGTGATGATGTACCTTCCTAATTTTCACCACAATCTTTGCCAATGCCAAAGTACGATGACAATGTTTTGTGTTTTGTTGGCCTTTCTTGGCCTTCCACACATGCAGGATTCCTTCCCTTCTTCTTGTTTGACATCTCCAACAAAATAAAGGCTGTAAAAAAATATCAACTTGTTGATAAGTAATAATAGACTATATTAGTCATTGGTCCTACGACCTACAATCTAGATGTTTGAAGTCTCTTGGGTGACCACTGAAGGGTCCCCAAAGAATAAGAAAAAACTCAACAATTCAAATAGATAGAGATGAATTTAAAATAATATTATAACACTTCAAAAATATGATCACTTACCTTTAGGTTGTTGGAAACCAATAACACTGAGAGGGGGAGGGTGAATCAGTGTTATACCAGAATAGTAGATTTTAGCCTTAACAAAACATTCATACACCAACCGGTATACCGGTATAAATAGAATTAAAAGAATTAATGCAACCAATAAGCCAAAAACATAAATGAGAACCATAACACACAGATTTATACGTGGAAAACCTCAAAGAGGTAAAACCACGGTGGGATTTGTGGCCCACAATATCAATTCACTGGCCATATGAAAAGATATTACAATATATGATGGGCCTGCACTTGCAAGAAGTCTTACATTCTAGAGCACACTTATCATAATAATTTTGGAAATATGGATGAATTGATTATGTGTTGCATTGATGTTTTTTCATTTATGTCAACACTAGTTGTTATGGTTGGTTACCGACAAACAGGTTTTGGTTACCGGTAGAAGATCAAGTGTTACCGACATAAGGGACTATCTATTGGACACTTCGGCATGTTTGGATCAATGGAGTATGTTTGTTTTTATGTGTTACATGCTTCTAGAGCATTTTTTAGTCAGTTGGTATTGACTTAGTAATCGGATGCTATCATACACTCTTGTAAACCCTTACTGGCATGGGTTTAAGGTTTAACTGGCAAAGCTTTCACTCAGAATACTTGACATAATGATAAGTGGTGTTGGTGCGGCTTCTAGATGGAATTCAAGATGCGGAAGGTGATCCTTGACCATGCCTTAGCTGATTGAAGACATCTCTTTGGCATGGTGGACCCAGATTAGGTCTGGTACCTATCTAGGTTATGGACCAGTATCATGTTAACGTGTTCTCTACATGTTACCAAGATGATTTATGGATTGGTTATTGTTGTTTTGGTCTTAAGTCAACATGGAATATCATTGTAATATGGATGTATGTAATATCTTTTAGGTGGCCGACCAAATTGGTTTAGGCCTTAGGGTTTGTATAAATAATGTAAGATCTCATTGTAGATCATGGTATAGTATGGGAATGGAAATTTAATGATCGTGGTCATGGAATGTAATATCATATGTGAAGGAGATTTGATCGATCATAGGTGATTGAATTGGGTTTAAGGAAGAGGTCAAAGGCCTTCGATATTGATTTTAACCGGGACTGTAAACAGGCATGGTAGATGTTATCTCTGGCAGTTCATTATTTTGGATTGTTGTCAAATTATCTTGAGGTTGTTATAACCTCTCTATAGTTAGTGAGACTCTTTTGTAATGAGCAGTACGCTCTAGGCAGTGTGTCTTCTTGCATGTGCATGCCCCTTATTGTATCACATATTTTTTGTATAAGTATCATTTGACTATGGGTAGGCTTCCCACCATGGTTTTTCCCTTTACTGGGTTTTCCACGTACAAATCATGGTGTTATGTGGTATGGTTATATTGTGTTAATTCTCTGTTTCATTCTTAAGTTTTATTTTACTTGCGTCTATTTATGCTATTCCACTATTCAATGTTTGTGTGCTCCAGTTAAAGGTTATTAAGTGGTTTGATTGACATAATATGTTAACAACTGATTCACCCCCCCTTCACTTGTTTATCGCTTATCCTAACAATTGGTATCAGAGCTTTGATCCTCTTTTGTAGAAGCTTAACCACTTGAGGTAGATCCTATGGCAACCAATACTTCAAATCCATCGGCAACTATTTTCAGAAGAGAAATCCCTAAGCTTGATGGAACAAATTATGGGATATGGAAAATCTAAATGGAGACTCATCTTAGATGTCTTAGCAAGGACATTTGGGAGATCACTGAGAAAGGATATACACCTTATGATCCAACACCTAGAAATCCTACTCCTGCAAACCTAGACAAGAATATTGAAAATGATTGTAGAGCTAGAGAAGCCCTCTTGTGTGCACTTACTGATCAGCAAATCATGGGATTGGCTGATAAATCATCGGTAAAGGTTATGTGGGATAAATTGAAAACTCTGAATGAAGGTGATCCTATTGTCAAAATTTCTAAACTTGATGGTTACCAGGTAAGGTATGAAAAATTGAAGATGGAAGATAATGAAAGAACTGCTACATTTATGGAAAGAGTAAATGAGATTGTCATAGGAATTCAATGTTGTGGAGGATCTCCGAGTGAAGATGAAATAGTTTCCAAAGTCTTGAGAGCCCTTCCACCGGCTTGCAAGATGAAGGCAACCGCAATTAATGAACTGAGAACAATGGCAAACACTTTAGTGAACAAAGACATTTTGATTGGAAAATTATCTGCTTTTGAGCTTGAAGAATTTGGATCTTCTAGAGATGCAAAATCTGAACCTTCTTTTCATGCATCATCATCTACTAGCAAAAGTGATTAGAAATCCTTATATGTGAAAGAATTGGAAGATATGATGAAAGAGGATGAAGAATTTGAGCAACTTGAAGCCTTATTTTCTAGAAGAGTACCTAAAGGACAGGCAAGAACTAAGTATGAAGGAAAGTCACCTTTTAAATGTTTTGCATATAATAAGATTGGTCATTTTGTATCTAGATGTCCTGAAAGGAATGCAAGATTTGAAGAAAGAGTTAAGAAATCGTTTAAGCCTAATCAAAATAGATATAAATTCAATAAAAGTAAACAATGCTACATAGCGGATGAGGCATAAGAAGTGATGACTCTGAGGATGAACCAATAGTAGACTCTACTAGTGGATCTGATAATGGAAAGGAATGGGTGTTCTATGCTTTAAAGGAAGATGAACCAGAATCGGGTATCATGAATGAAGAAAAGGCCCTGGCAGAAAAAGTTGAAGACAAGGATGAATGAGCAATTGATCGTGGATGCTCACATCATATGACTGAAGATAAAGAAAAAATTTGTCCTTGCAAGAATACAATGGCGGTCAAGTCAGATTTGGAGATGACAAAGTATGTATGATCAAAGGTAGAGGTATTATTTCTCTGGATGGAAAGCATATTACTGATAATGTCTATTGTGTAGAAGGTTTAAAGAACAATCTTTTAAGTGTTGGTCAATTGGTGGACAAGGGTTTCCAACTTCAGTTTAAAGATAGAAAATGCAAAGTCACTAACAAAACTAGTTTGGAGATTGCAACTGGTACTCAGACTGCAGGTAATATCTTTCACTTGAACATAGGTAATAAGACACGTTTGATTTCTCATATTGATGAGAGTTGGCTATGGTATAAGAGGTTGTATCATGTTAATTTTGATTGTATTGTTAAGATAAGTTCAACTAAGGTAGTTAGAGATATACTTAAGATTATGAAGTCTCATAATCTAGTATGTAAGGAATGTCAATTGGGAAAGAAAGTTAGAACTTGTTTTAAGTGCATACATGATAAATCTAATGATGTAATTTATTTGATTCACACTGACTTATGTGGTCCAACAAGGACTAGAAGCTTTCAAGGTGATAGGTATTTCATGCTAATAATTGATGACTATTCCAGAATGATATGGGTGACTTTTCTAAGGGAGAAGTATGAAGCCTTTGAGAAATTCAAGATCTTTAAAGCAAAGGTAGAAATAGAAACTGGATTTAAAATCAAATGTTTGAGATTAGATCAAGGTGGTGAGTTCACTTCTCATGAATTTAACAGTTATTATGAGACAAATAGAATTAGGAGACAATTATCTGCATTTAGGACTCCTCATTAGAATGGAGTAGTGGAAAGAATGAATAGAACCATTTTGGATGCAGTAAGAACTATGATGATGGAAGCCAAATTGCCTCACATCTATTGGAGAGAAGTAGTGAATACAATAGTCTACACATTCAATGGAGTTCACATCAAAGGTGAAACCAGTAAGACCCCTTATAAATTATGGTTTGGACATACACCTACTATTAAATCTTTCATAATTTTTTGAAGTACATGTTATATCAAAAGGGATGATTCAATTGGGAAGCTTGATCCTAGATGTGATGAAGGGATATTTCTTGGATATTCAATTCAAAGAAAATCATATAGATGTTATAAAAAAAGATTGTAGAAAATTGTGGAGAATGATCATAACTAAACTGACAATGTCTCAACCAGTAGAGGAAACTAAGACAGTTACACCAGCATAATCAGAAAATTCAACTATGACTAATGATCAGAATAGTGAACATGAAGTTCAAAAGACACCAAGGTATGTAAGGTTAAATCATTCTGAAGATCAAATCATTGGAGATGGGAACAATGGAGTTATGACAAGAAGAAGACTAGCAAATGAAGAGGCATGTCTTATTTCTCAAATTGAACTGGCATCTGTTATTGAAGCTTGTAAAGATAAACATTGGTTAAAGGCTATGGAAGATGAATTAGATCAGATAGAAAAGAATGAGACTTGGACTTTAGTTCCCCGACCTAAAAATAAGAATGTTATTGGAACTAAATGGATTTTTAGGAATAAACTGAATGAGGATGGTCAAGTTGTAAGAAATAAGGCTAGATTGGTTTGTAAAGGATATTCTCAAATAGAAGGAATTGATTATGGTGAGACATTTGCACTTGTAGCTAGAATTGAATTTGTTAGACTATTTCTTGCCTATGCAGCTTATAAAAACTATAAGGTCTATCAAATGGATGTTAAATGTGTATTTTTGAATGGTGAACTTGTGAAAGAAGTATACATTGAGAAACCTGATGGATTTTCACTGATAGATGATAAAGATATGGTTTGCAGCTTAAGGAAATCTTTCTATAGTTTGAAACAAGTTCCTAGAGCTTGGTATGCAAGGTCGGATAAATATCTTTTGAAGCTTGGTTTTGCTAAAGGTAGTGCTGACAGTAATTTATATTATAAGATCACTAATGATGATATTCTGATTATTGAAGTATTTGTTGATGATATCATTTTTGGAGGAGAAGATAAATTATGCATGGAATTCTTTAATAATATGAAGAATGAATTTGAAATATCCATGATTGGTGAGATGAGATTTTTCTTAGGTTTGCAGATTACTCAAACTGAGAAAGGCATTTTTATCTGTCAAACTAAGTATCTGAGGGAATTGTTGAAGATGTTTGGTATGGATAATTCTAAATTGTTAAGTACTCCTATGGTGACTAGTGAGAAATTATCTATTAAAGATACATCTACACCGATAAATTCAACAAGGTATAAGTCTATGATTGGTGGTTTGTTATATCTAACTCAGACTAGACTAGATATTATGAATGTAGTAAGTATTGTTTCAAATCCTAAAGAAAATCATGAATGTGCAGTAAAGAGGATATTCTGGTACTTGCAAGGAAATTACAGAATATAGCTTATGGTACTCTAGAGATGATAACTTCACTTTATGTGCATATACAGATTCAAATTGGGTAGGAGATACTGATGACAGGAAGAGCACTTTTGGTGGATCTTTCTTTCTTGGAAAGAAATTGGTTTCATGGATCAACAAAAAATAGTCATGCATTTCTTTATCTACTGTAGAAGATGAATATGTTGCAGCACCAACTAATTGCACTCAAGTCTTATGGATGATGAAAATGTTGAAGGGTATCAAGGTAAATTGTAGTGAACTGGCAGTTATCTATTGTGATAACTTTGCAGCTATTGACATGTTTAAGAATCTGGTATTTCACTCTAAGACTAAGCACATATCAATAAAATATAACTTTTTGAAGGACAAGGTGGAAGAAAAAGAAGTCAAATTGGTTTATGTGAATACTAAAGAGAAGATTGTAGATATATTCGCTAAACCGTTGTCTATGGAATCATTTGAGTATTTGAGAGACATGTTAGGGGTTTCTGCTCCTTCGACGGAGACTTGATTGATGCGGTTTGGCATCAGTCTGACATGCATTATCAGAGATACTATTCATTATGGCACTGATGAGTGGTGCTACTGCTTAGGGGGAGTAGTCAGCTTTGAGATTCAGAGGCTTATATTCTTACTTTGATATTTTTGTCAAATTTCAGGCATTGATGTCAAAGGGGGAGAGATAGTGATGTGAAAAATAAATTCAGAAATTTACAGAGATATTATTCACAGGGGGAGATTTATTGATATTCAGAGCTATATACAGAAGATTATTAGTTGTCTTCCATAGGGGGAGCCTTGTTTGGCATTTCTTGGTACTTAGATGTTTTTCACATCTAGTGTTGCCATCAATGCCAAAGGGGGAGATTGTTGGCAATATGGATGAATTGGTTATGTGTTGCATTGATTTTTTGTCATTGATGTCAACACTAGCTATTATGGTTGGTTACTAGTAGACAGGTTTTGGTTATCGGTAGAAGATCTAGTGTTACCGACAGAAGGGACTATCTGTTGGACACTTTCGACATGTTTGGATCAATGGAGTATGTTTGGTTTTATGTGTTACATGCTTCTAGAGCATGTTTTGGCCAGTTGATATTGACTTGGTAATCAGATGTTATCATACACTCTTGTAAACCCTTACCGACATGGGTTTAAGGTTTAATTGGCAGAGCTTTCACTGAGAATCCTTGACAGAATGCTAAGTGGTGTTGGTGCGACTTCTAGATGGAATTTAGGATGCAGAAGGTGATCCCTAATCATGCCTCAATTGATTAAAGACATCACTTTGGCATGGTGGACTCAGATTAGGTCTGGTACCTATCTAGGTTATGGATCGATATCATGTTAATGTGTTCTCTACACGTTACCAGGATGATTTATGGATTGGTTATTATTTTGGTCTTAAGTCGACATAGTATATCATTGTAATATGGATGTATGTAATTATCTTATTATAATATATTTTAGGTGGCCGACCTAATTGGTTTAGGCCTTAGGGTTTGTATAAATGATGTAAGATCTCATTGTAGATCATGGTATGGTATGGGAATGGAAATGTAATAATAATGGTCATGGAATGCAATATCATATGCGAAGGAGATTTGGTCAATAATAGGTGATCGAATTGGGTTTAAGGAAGAGGTCAAAGGCCTCTGATACTGAGCTTAATTGAGACTATAATCAGGCATGGTAGATGTTATCTCTAGTAGTTCATTATTCTGGATTGTTGTCAAATTATCTTGAGGTGGTTATAACCTCTCTATAGTCAATGAGACTCTTTTGTAATAAGCAGTATGCTCTAGGTAGTGTGCCTTCCTACATGTGTGGACCCCTTATTGTATCACATACTTTCTACAGAAGTATCATCTAATTGTGGGTAGGCTTCCCACCGTGGTTTTTCCCTTTACTGAGCTTTCCATGTACAAATCATGGTGTTATGTGGTATTATTGCATTGTGTTAATTCTTTGTTTCATTCTTAAGTTTTATTGTTTGCCGGTACTTATTTCTTCTATTCTGGTATTCAATTTTTGTGTGCTCTGGTTAAAGGTTATTAAGTGGTTTGATTGACATAATCTGTTAACAACTGATTCACCCCTCCATCTGAGTTGTTCACCAGTTATCCTAACATATAATAGGAGCCTCACTGATTACATAACAATCCAGACAACAATCTGGAGAAGTATGAACTACTTAATATAGCATCTCCTATGCTAGAATACAGTTTTGGTTTAACTTTGTTTGTTCCAGTTAAAACCCTAAACCTCAGTACTGGAATAACCCTTACAATGAATTCCTCACATACATAGTCTCTCTGATATATTTTTGATTACATCACATCCATATATTCATCCTATCATCCTGATCCTTATTCTAAAATGATCAAATCAATCTCCCCTATATACCCTATACAAATTTATGCCTTATGTCGGCTTACAAAGATATATTCAATATCATATTTACATATCGTCCATATAACATAAATGAATAAGCATTAAAATAATTTGTCGATGCCGGATCCAAGATGTGTTGGCCTCCAATATCCATGACCTTTACCATACCATGTCAGCCTCCAATACCAATTACCTTTACCATACCATGTCGGCCTGCACTGCCAGTGACCAACGAAATCTTCTATCCAATCGGTCTTGGTGTCGGTGTAGAGTCTGTGAAGTGCCTATCGGTACACCATATGAAATCAAAACCCAAAATAATGTTTCCATCAATGACAACATAGTGAAACCAACCAATAGAGTGTCAATTTCCAACAATCCCCCCCTTTGGCATTGATGGCAACACTCATGTGAAAAATGGTCATGGTTTCAACTGTCGGTTTCATCCTGCCCTGCTCCCCCTAAGTTGAATATGCAAAATGCTCTACTACTCCAAAATTCCAAAAAATTTGTAACTCCTCCCAATGTATGCAACCCTTCATTCTTTTTCACATCTATACTACTCCCCCTTTGACATCAGTGCCCAAAAAAATGTAAAAAAAATGTCAAAGAATAATAACTATACACTGAATACCTCCAAAAATGTCTTACTAGATCTTGACCAATTTCAAGATTTCTGGGTAAGCTTTCTCTAATAACTCTACATAAGTATCCTATGCAGTTTTGAATGTGTTGGAGATAGATATAAGTCCACTCATTAAATATGTAAGTGGTTCTTTCTCAATGAGTTAAGCTGGTGTGGGCTTACCAAGCATATCCATGCATTCCTTCTTATGTACATTGAGTGAATCCAATATTAGACTCACCAAACCTCTGAGACTTCTGGCTCTCTAAATGATCTTATCTCTTTCCTTTTCAAGAGCAGAAATTTTATTCTCCAAGGTCAAAATTTGTCCATCAATAGATGTGGTCAGTGAAGTTAGTCCATCAAAAGAGTTAGCAATACTAGCAATTTTCTCCTGTATCTCTTTTATCTTTTCATCTACTTTTGTTGTAAGAACCTTTGTATTGCAACATACCCTTTATATGTTAGTACCTTGTTTCAAATAATTTTCAACCAAAATTAGCTTCTCCTCAATCTTTTTCTTCTCTCTCTCAATGATCTGATCAAAAGTGGCTCTCTTAGCCAAAGTGAATTTTTCAAGTGCTTGTCGGTTAGAGATATGTTGTAATGATTGAAAATCTTTAGATATGTGTTATGTTATTACCTTAAGCTTTTTAGAAGGGCTCGCTTCATTCTCAATCTTATATTCTGGGACCAATCTGTGCAAAACAGTTATGGATTAATCTATAATCCCTTTGTTTGTGGTTCCTTCCTTCATCAATTTCTGAGCAACCATCATCATTAGTTCAGTGGGACTCATTTTTGTGATGTTTTTCTTCTCAACTAGGGAAGTGTCAATTGTCAATAATGATGTGTCAAAAACTAGTTCCCTACTGGATTCCCCTATTTTCTCTGATGATTTAACTTTTATTGCCTCCTCACTTGCATCAGTGGCTTCACCACTTGGTGCAGTTTGTGCAACTATCGGTTCCTCTCTAGGAACAATATCCTCAATCTGTAAATTAATATTTGGAAGACAAGTGTCCTCAATGTTAGTATCATGTACAATGTTCTTAGCACTAATCGGTGTTTTAGTATGTGTTTGTACATTTGTGTTAACCGGTGGTTCAATTTCCACTGTCTTGATATTCTTCAAAACTGAGGGTGGAGTACCCATGATTCCTTTACCTTTCCCTTTAACCGGTGTATCTATAATATTAGTCTTTGTCTCTGGTGAAGTGAAGACTCCTCTATGCTCTCCCAAAAAATTTATCCAAGCCTTTTGTGTTTCCTTTATTATCTCATTCATCCTTCCTAACATCGGGCTATTTATCATGTGTTTGTTGTTAAAAACCTTTCCGTCAGTAGCCTCTATTGTCTTCTCCATTTCATCTGGAGTTATAGTAACACATATAGCTAAAAGTTCTTGCATCTTAATGTGTTTGTCTTCTTGCATTGCAAATAACCTTCTAGCATCTAACATGTTATACAGCTTTGTTGGTATTTGATTTTCTATCTCAATTAATTCTTTCTTATAGATATCTAAATATACAAGAATTGCTTCCTCTACCTCTCTCTATTCATAAACTTCAAATGTATCATAATAAGACTTAACATTTTTTAGCATCCCCTCCTTATTAATTTCATCATCAATTTCAGCACAAGTCATCGGTGGTATAATAGTCACATTACCAGTTTCTAGTGCCAAATCAATGTTACTCTTCTTCCTCCTCTTGGCAGTATTGGATGTAGCTGATGGTGTGGCCTTAGGTGCCTACTTCTGTGCCGGTAATTTGATGGTAACCTTCCTAGTTAATTGTTTCTTTGCTTCCACTTTAGGTTCTTCCAATTTCTTCCTCACAACCCTTTTGAATGCTAATGGTGTGTCATCCTTAGGCTCAGAATCTATAGTCTGTTAGGACCCAGAAGAAACTGAGAGGGGGGGTGAATCAGTTGTCTATTAATTTCAACCCAAATATAACTTAATCAAACTTGATACATAATACCGATAAACCAAACTTGATGTTGGTTAACAGATTAACAGTAAATATCAATACCGGTGAAACTTAATCCATGAAACAAAAAGAGAAACAACATCCACAATACATAACACATAGTTTTGTACGTGGAAACCCTGTAAGAGGAAAAACCATGGTGGGAAACCTTACCCATAATCAGATGATACTACTACAGATAGTATGTGTGTACAAATGGGATCTACACATGTAGAAAGGCCAACTGCCTAGAGCTCACTACTCAATCACAAAATAAGAGTCACACTGACTACAATTGGATGATTAATCCAATGATAATGTATTGTTCAAAGTAGCATCTCCAATGTTTGATTCAATACTAGTTAAGCTCTGATAATCATCTTCTATACTCACACATACCATGTTACAATACCATAACCTTACATACCATATCCTATATCTCACAATTAAGATCTTACATATATATCAAAACCTAAGACAAAATGTGTAGGTCGGATAATTAAGAATATTTCAATAAAATTTATTACAAGTAAGTCAAGATGAAATGCATCATGTCGGCTCAATGTAATTACAAAAATACCAATTGATTAAATCATCTTCATAACATGTCATGCTGATCTAGAATAGATAATACATGTCAGTCCATAACCTAGACCAATTTGCCAATAACAACAAATATGTCAACCCGAATAGACCAATAACCAAAATACCAAAACCAAGTGTCCAAACCATATCTTCGACATAACCAAGTGATCTCTAGATGATATCAAGTCATCCTTAGTGTTGGTTAACAATAAAACCTGTCGGTGAACCAAATATCGGTGACTGTGCATAAGTCACTGAACTTGCCGGTGAACATAACCAAGGATCTCCAGAAGGATAAGTGTTGATAAGTGTTGACATCAATGAAAAAACCAATGCAACACATCTATAATACCAACAATATCTCCCTTTGACATTGATGGCAACACAAAGCTAGAAAAACATCTAAGTGCCAAAACAGAATGCCAAAAACCAAAAACCTCCTGAATAGATCAATACCAGAAATCAAAATACTAATGTAGAGAGTATATATCTCTCCCCTAATGAATAATCTCTCCCCAAAGGATAATGTTGTTTTTCCATAAATATCTCTCCCCCTTTGACATCAAATGCCAAAGCATTACAAATACCAGATACAACTAGTTCATAGAACTGATTACAAATACCAATTGTTATAATCAACTACTCCCCCTAAGAAGTAGCTCTCCTCCATCAAAGCCAGAAAAAGGTTTCTCTATAAATTATATTGGTTTGATGTTAAGCATCAACTATCTAGGTCTCTATCGATGAGGGTATCACCCCAAACTTCTCTCTAAGATATTCAAAAGTTTCCTTAGGCAAAGGCTTATTAAAGATATCTGCAATATGCTCTTTAGTATTCAGATAAACCAATCTCACTTCTTTTGCTTCAACATTCTCTTTTAGAAAATTGTATTTGATAGAAACATGTTTAGTTTTAGAGTGAAATATTGGATTCTTAGATATATCAATTCTTGTTGAATTATCACAATAAATGATTATAGGTTCTTTGCATTTTACCTTTATGTCCTTCAACATTTGCTTAATCCATAATACCTGAGTATAATTAGTTGCTGCTGCAACATATTATGATTCTATTGTTGATAATGATGTACAACTCTGTTTCTTGCTCAACCATGAAATCAATCTGCTACCAAGAAAGAATGCCTCACCGGTGGTTCTCTTTCTGTCATCTACATCTCTTTCCCAATTAGCATTAGTGTATGCACATAAATCAAAATTTTCATCTTTAGGATACCATAAACCAAGATTTGTTGTGCCTTGTAGATATCGGAAAATCATTTTCACTACTGATTCATGATTTTCTATAAGATTACTTTGAAATCTTGAAACAATACACACTGCATTCATTATATCAAGTCTTGTTTGTGTCAAATACAGTAAACCTCCAATCATAGATTTGTATCTTGTCGGATTAACAGGAGCTGAATCATCCTTCAATGATAGTTTATCAGTTGTAGTCATAGGAGTACTTACCGGTTTAGAGTTTTCCATACCAAATTTCTTCAGGAGTTCCTTTAGGTACTTTGTTTGACATATGAATATACCTTTATCAGTCTATGAGATCTGCAATCCTAAAAAGAATTTTATCTCCCCAATCATAGACAGTTCAAATTCTTATTGCATCTTATTAGAAAAGTCTTTACACAATCCATCTTCTCCTCCAAAAATGATGTCATCAACAAAAACTTCAATAATCAAGATGTCTTTATTAGTCACTTTTAAATATAAGTTGCTATCAACATTACATTTAGTGTAACCAAGCTTCAAAAGATATTTGTCCAATCTAGGATACCAAGCTCTAGGAGCTTGCTTCAATCCATATAAAGCTTACCTTAATTTGCAAACCATATCTTTATCATTTGTCAATGAGAATCCATCAGGTTGTTTAATGTAAACTTCCTCTTCAAAATCACCATTCAAAAATACACATTTTACATCTATTTGGTATACTTTATAGTTCTTGTATGCTGCAAATACAAGAAATAATCTGACTGCCTCAATTCTGACTATCGGTGCAAAGGTTTCATTGTAACCAATTCCCTCTTTCTGTGAATATCCTTTACACACTAATCTTTCTTCATTTTGATTACCTTACCATCTTCATTAAGTTTATTTCTGAATACCCATTTAGGTCCAATTACATTTTTATCTTTAGGTCAGGGAACCAATGTCCATGTATTGTTCTTTTCAATTTGTTCTAATTCATCTTCCATAGCTTTAATCCAATGTTTATCTTCAAATGCCTCAATAATAGATGTTGTTTCAATTTGAGAAATTAAACATATATCTTCATTTGTCAGTCTTCCTCTTGTCATAACTCCTTGATACTTATTTCCAATTATCTGACTTTCAAAGTGATTCAGTCTTACATACTTGGGTGTATTCACTTGCTGTTGTTCTTCAGTCACTATGGAATTCTCTGATGATGTCGGTGTGACTAGATTAACATTCTATACCAATGCAGTCTGTATAGGTTCATTTGTGATCATCTCAACTACCGGTTCAGAATCCATAGACCTTGAATTTCCTCTAAAGTATTCATCTATCTTCACATTTGCACTCTCAATGATTTTCTACAATATTTTATTAAAACGTCTATATGCTTTTCTCTTAGATGAATAACCAAGAAATATACCTTCATCACTTCTAGGATCAAATTTTCCAATATACTCATCTCTCCTAATGTAACATTTGCTTCCAAATATTCTGAAGTACTTAAGAGTAGTAATATTACCAAACCATAATTCATACGATGTCTTACCAGTTTCACCTTTGATGTGAACTCTATTAAAAGTGTAAACCATTGTATTCACCACTTCTCTCTAATACACATGAGGTAGATTTGCTTTTGATATCATGCTTCTAGCAACATCCAGAATAGTTATGTTCTTCCTTTCCACAACTCCATTTTGTTGAGGTGTTTGGGGTGCTGATAGTTGTCTTCTAATTCCATTCACTTCACAAAATGTATTGAACTCCTTAGATGTAAATTCACCTCCTTGATTTGATCTTAAACATTTGATTTTCTTACCGGTTTCATTCTCTACAAGTGCCTTGAATAATTTGAATTTCCTAAAAGTTTCTGATTTCTCCCTGAGAAAGTAACCAAGCACATTCTAGAATAATAATCAATGATTAGCATAAAGTAGCCATCTCCCTGTAGGCTTCTTGATCTTGCTAGACCACACAAGTCAATATAAATTAAATCAAGAACATCATTGGTTTTCTCAGAAATACTCTTAAAAGTTGTTCTATCTTGCTTTCCCATTTGACATTCCTTACATACCAGATTAAGAGGTTTTACAATCTTAGTTAAATCCCTTACTGGCTTAGATGAACTAATCTTTACAATGCAATCAAAATTCACATGACAGAGTCTTTTATGCCATAACCAAATTTCATCAATATGTGCAATCAAGCATGTCTTTTCATTTTTATTCAAATGAAAGATATTACCTCTAGTCTGATTAGCGGTTGCAATCTCCAAACCAGTTCTATTCATGATTTTGCATTTACCATTCTTGAATTGTAACTGAAATCCTTTTTCAACTAATTGACCAACACTCAAAAGATTATGCTTCAAACCTTCAACATAATAAACATTGTCAGTATTGTGCTTACCATCAAAAGATATAGTGCCTTTTCCTCTAATCAAACAAGCTTTGTCATCTTCAAATCTTACTAGACCTCCATTATATTCCTGAAAAGATAATAATTTACTTTTATCACTAGTCATATGATGTGAACATCCAAAATCTGTAATGCCCCTACCCTAGTCGGACTTGTAAAACCCATTTGAACTTGGTTGACTTCCTATGTGGCATTCTTGAATGGTAGGTTAACCGTGATGCAATGTGTAGTTTAGATAATATAAATAATCGTGAATACCTATTATTGTGCTTTTGCATCGATTCTTGTGTAAATGTAATTGTTTCCTAACTCTTGTGATAAATATCGAGCTAACGCTTCATTGAATATGTATATGTATATGTATGCTTGCGTTATTCATGGGTGCAGGAGATTGCAGGTACAACACCGCCTAGGGTGAGGTTCATCTCCTTCGGGATTCGCAGGGTTGAGTAAACCTCCTCCATCCTTAGAATTCAGATTTGGGGGTCATAAAACTCTCATCGTGCCTTAGCCATGGTCAGGTGAGCGTCGTGTGTGGTCTGTAGGATTTTCTTTTCGTTTGGGATGTGTGTCATGTGATTGGTGGACTTCCTCGGTTTGCATGCCTTGCGCAGGGTAAGTGGAGTTTGTTATCCTAAGTATTTAATTCGATTTAATGAGTAGATGTACGCATTAGTAATTTAGAAATTTAAAATAGGTAGTTTCTTTTATATGATTAATCGTTAATTTAAAGAGATCGCTTTAATTATAATTGTAGCAAGCTTAAAGTATTTAACTTGAATTAATGTGTTCATTTACGCATTAGTAGTTGAGAAAATTAGAATAAATAGATTTCTTTCATGAGATTAGTCATTTATTAAAAAGGTCACTTTATTATGTTGTAGTGAGTTAATTTAATAGCTAATTTAAAAAAAAATAAAAAAATAACGAAATTCAATGAGTTATGCATTTTAGAAAGGAAAGATTTAAAGTCATTGGGAAATAGAAATAAATTAATCATTTTCGCATTTTGGAAGAAAAAGGGTAAATTTTATTTTTTAAAAGAAATTATTTTCTTTTTTTACTTGTAAAGTTGATATAGTATAAAAGATTGATTTTTAGAAATTTAAATGAATCAAAATGCCTTACCCTGGTCAATAGTTTCGAAATATAATGTAGGCCTAAATTAATATTGAGAAATTAAAATTTAAAACTAAATAAGAGATAGAAGCATGTTAATTTTAATTAGAATAAAACGAGTTAGAATTATTGAGTAGTGGAAAAGAATGATTTCCATTTTCATGTTTCTTTTATTTTCAAAAAAATAAATGCTTAAATTTGAAATTGAAAATTAGGTCAAAAAAAGGGGGGTTTCTCATTTAACCTAGTTTTTGAAATATTTTTGGGGGTTCTTTCCTTGGATCATCTTTTTGGAAAAAAAATGGTTTTTGAAGGGAGATTGGGGATTTTGGAAAAAAAAAGATGGAGTTTTACAGCAGCAGATTTGGGGGCTCATCATCAAAAATCCTTCTAGGAAAGCTTATTGAGGTAGGAATCTCTTTTATCGATTTGATTAAGTTGTTGTTTAACAAAAAAAAAAAAATGAGAAAAGGGGCTTGTATGTTGTTCTTGCAATTTTGGTTTTCAGATTTTCCATTGTTTGCCCATGAGTAAGTTTCATTGTAGAAAATTGTTAAAGGTTAGCTTTTGTTGGATCTTTGTGTGAGAAGAGAGCTTCCTTGTGCCAAAGATTTGCTTAATGTGAGGGTTATTCAACAATTTCCTCTATTATTTTGAAACCCTTGACATTCTGATTAAAAAAAAAGAAAAAGAAAGAGAAATGTTTGTGATTGTGATTGTTTTCAAAAAATGGGGTTTGCTGGAAAATGTTTTAAGTCTATGTTTCAGACTGTGTGGGCTGTTTTGGTGAGTTATTTATCTTTTTATCAATATTTACATATACTATTTTAAAAAACAAATATATATTCAATAAGTAAAAATAATTTTTATGAGAGTATTTCATGATTGGGAAAATTATGACTACACATTTTGGTAGTTTTGTTTTGGTCTGTTATTGTTATTTTAAAAAATAAAAAATAAAAAAAAATAAGAAAATAATTGTTATTACAACCCCCATGCTGCGGGAAGGTAACGGGCTACCAAGGGCAGCACTGCTACTAGTTGGTAGCAGTGCTACCATTGGTAGTGAATTGCTACCAAATGGTAGCAGCGCTACCAGAGGTAGCGACCTGCTACCATTTGGTAGCAGTGCTACCAATGGTAGCGTGGGCTACCAAGGGGGCCCACGTGGGGTCCACGTGGGTAACCCCAAATTTGCATTTTTTTTCTTTTTTTTAATATTTATTTTTATTTATTGTTTTTTAAAAAAAACAATAAACTAACGATATAATAGTAAGTTAATAAAATAATAATAATAATTTTAAATGGAGTTTTTAATTATTTAAATTTAGTTTTTTTCTTTATTCATTTAATATTATTTAATTTGTGTATTAAATAATATTTGGGATTTAGATAATTGATATTTAGATAACTCATATAGTAATATATGTTATTAATCATATATTGATTTTTTGCTACATTCTAATTTATATATATATAGCATTATTAATTATTAATTATGGATAAATGTGGGTGTTATTTCTAATTGGTTAGATATAAATTGAGATTCACGTATACTTGCTTTATATATACGCAAGAGATTTATAAATCATTGGGGGGTGTTTTCTTTTCATTTCAAAGGTTCCTTTTTGAGTATATTTTCTTTGATTAGGGTATAGTTGTGTTGCTAGAGCGGGGTACTAGTGTATAGTTCTAGACCAATATGTCAATGATGTTTATCTAAGGATTAAGTAACATATCTGGACGAGTGATGCTTACATTTATGTGAACTTGGTTGGAAAACTTGTAGAGATGTATTTATGGACCAAGGTGGTCATTTGTATACTGGATGTGTTTGCCTAAGTGGAAAAGATGTAAAAGACATGTAATTATGTATTCCTAACTATATTGAATGCCAGAGGGGCCTTGTAGTTGAGAAGACTTGGAGATGTAGCCCTTTAGGGGTGAACTTCGAGATCATATCCGTGTTATGTGATGCCTTGTCTCTTTTATTTCATACTTTAAGTTATCATGTATGGTTGTTTTTCATAAGTGTATAATGGGAATTTAATGAAGCTAAATCAAGTGCATAAAATTATTCATCTTGATAAATGTAGTAATCAGGTTCATAAAACATTGTAAATTATGATTATGGAAAAGTATTTGGTTTATGTTAAATAAAAAAAAGTAATAGTGGAATGAATATCACTAGGTTACCATTATTGTTTTGATATAAGTTGGTAAATTGAACGAATGTGAATGGGTAACAAAGTTAGAATTTATGTTGTAATTTCTAAGTTGAAATCTAAAGGATGAACATCATATAGGTATTTACTTTTTATCTTCTTAAATGAGTATCGCCATGTTAATCATACTTCACTATATTGGATGAATTTGTTTAGTTATTTATGTTTTAATCTTAACAAATAATCCCTACCAAATTAACTTGATAATTGGGTGAACTCTATCCATAATTATAACCCTAATAAAAGAATCTCTTTATGTTTGTTAAAATTGAACTGAAAAGGGAAGTATTCGTATAGTTGTTTATATCTTAATCCTAGTAAATGTATCTCTTCATATTAACTTCATTTAACTAAAAAGAGTGACATGCAACAAAATAATTATATTCTAATCCTAATGGAAGAATGTCACTATGAACTTATATTTTAAATCCTGAAATGATGAATTTCATCTTGCTAACTATATTTTAATTTAAGGGATGCACTCATGTGTACCTAATACATTTTCACCTTAATGAATTGAGCTCCTTTTATTAGCATCATTAAAACTTCAATGAATGAACTCTATGGCTACTTGCACTCTATCCTCCATAAAGAAACTACGACCCATTAGTTGGGTATGCTTGAATTCAAATGTTGGAACCTCACTCTATTGATGGAAGTTTAATCCTTAATGAACGAATCTCATCTTATTAGCCATACTTTTAATATTAAAGGAAGATATCAATTGTGGATGGATACCTTAAACCCAAATGAATGAACTTCGTTATATTAATCGCTTTGGACCTTTTGGGATGCCTCTTAAATTAATTATGATTTAAAGTGCATTGAGTAAATAACCTCACAATGGCCTCCTAACCACCCAAAGTAAATGAACGCTTCCTAAAATTCTAAGATGTCATATCATTGAACATATATATAACCATGTCTTATGCATTATCTTGTAATTAAGATATCCAACTTATCAAAACATTTGACGTGAGTTGAGTTAGGTGTAAGGTTACGTAATCGCGTTGGGAAACTCCTTAGGTTCGTTTAGCCTTCTGTTGTGTTATCTAAGTCTTAGATAACTCCAAATTATCTTAATGTTGTAACTTATGAGTAGCGCTCATAATTATTATTATTATAAAAAAAAAATATTTACACTCTAATTGAGTGTTTTTAACTTAAACCCTTAGGGGTTTCCTGGCGGGGCATTACAGAATCTATAATCCGTTCATCCTTTTCTTCAATTTTAGCTATCAGGGCCTACTCTACTAGTGGGACAATAGGTGTTGGTTAATCTTCTATTATTGCAAAAAAATCCCATCCATTGCTTGTCGGTTCTTCATCAGAATCATCAGTAGCTCCTTCATCAGCATAGTAACATGATTTGTCTCTATTCTTCTTAAATTTGTATCTCTGATATTCAGGGTTAGGCTTGTATGTTCTTTTAGCTTCTCTTAATCTTCCATGTCTTTCAGGACATCTAGATGCCATATGACCAACTTTATTGCGGTTAAAACATTCAAATGGTGTTTTACCTTCATACTTATTTCCAATAGGACCTTTAGGCATTTTCCTTGCAAATAGTGCTTCAAGTTCTTCTAGTTCTTCATTTTCCCTCCTGATGTCTTCAAGTTCTCTTGCATAAAGTGCTTTCCAATTAGATTTATCAGATGATGATGATGATGCAAATGATGATGCTTTGATGGCTAAATCTATTTTAATTGTAGCAACATGACCAAATTCCTCAAGCTCAAATGCTAAAAGTTTTCCAACCAAGGTATCTCTAGATACTGATGTATTAGGCATAGTTCTCAACTCATTAATAGTAGTTACTTTCATTTTGTATGCCGGTGGCAATGCTCTCCAAACTTTAGAAACAATTTCATCTTCACTTAAGGAACCTCCACAACATTGTATTCCCAAAAAAATTTCATTAACCCTTTCCATAAAAGCATAAATTCTTTCATCTTCTTCCGTTTTCAAATTTTCATACCTGACTTGGAAGCATTCCAGTTTTACAATTTTGACAGTGGTATCTCCTTCATTCAATGTCTCCAATTTATCCCAAATAGCTTTAGCAGTAGATTGATATGATAATCCCATGATTTGTTGATCTGACAAGGCACTCAAGAGTGCTTCTCTTGCTTTGCAATCATTCTCTTGATCCTTACCCAATGTTGGTGGATTAGGTTGATTCTATGTAGGACCAACATAGCCAATCTTTGTAACATCCCATATGTCTTTTCCAATGCAATTTAGATGTGTCTCCATTTCGATCTTTCATATACCATAGTTAGTTCCATCTAGTTTCAGATAGTCCTTCCTGAAAAAGTTAGTTGCCATAGAATCCCCTCAAGTTGTTAAATTTCTACAAAAAGAGGACTAGGCTCTGATACCAATTGTTAGGACCTGGAAGCAACTGAGATGGGGGGTGAATCAGTTGTCTATTAATTTCAACCCAAATATAACTTAATGGAACTTGATGTCGGTTGATAGATTAATAGTAAATATCAATACTAGTGAAACTTAATCCATGAAACAGAAAGAGAAACAACATCCACAATACATAACACAGAGATTTGTATGTGGAAACCCTATAAGGGGAAAAACCACGGTGGGAAACCTTACCCACAATCAAATGATAGTACTGTAGATAGTATGTGTGTACAAATGGGGTTTGCACATGCAGAAAGGCCAACCACCTAGAGTTCACTGCTCAATCACAAAATAAGAGTCACACTGACTATAATTGGATGACTAAATCCAATGATAATGTATTGTTCAAAGTAGCATCTCCAATGCTGGATTCAATACAGTTTAAGCTCTAATGATCACTTTCTCTATGGTCTACTCATAAGATCCTCTATACTCGCACATACCATGTTACAATACCATAACCTTACATACCATATCCTCTATCTCACAATTGAGATCTTACATATATACCAAAACCTAAGACCAAATGTGTAGGATGGCTAATTAAGAATATTACAATAAAATCAATTACAAGTAAGTCAAGATGTGATGCATCATGTCGGCTCAATGTAATTACAACAATACCAATTGATTAAATCATCTTCATAATGTGTCATGCTAATCTGGAATAGATTATGCATGTTGGTCCATAACCTAGACCAATTTGTCAGTAACAACAAATATGTCAACCCGATTAGACCAATAACCAAAATACCAAAACCAAGTGTCCAAACCATGTCTTCGACATAACCAAGTGATCTCCAGCTTATAGCAAGTCATCCTCAATGTTGGCGAACAATATAACCTGTCGGTGAACCAAATACCAGTTACTGTACATAAGTCAATGAACTTGTCGGTGAACATAACCAAGGATCTCCAAAAGGATAAGTGTTGATAAGTGTTGACATCAATGACAAAACCAATGCAACACATCCATAATACCAACACAATCACAAGTTCAATGTGAACTACCGAATCCTTCCTCTTTCTCCCTTTCTCTGGGACAACATCAATGAGTGCCTTAGTGTCCTTTATATGACAATGAATATAGGCCCTAACATCTTCCACATATACCACTCCCTCCGAAACGTGAGAAAACTGTCATGCCCAAACTTTTGGGCAAAAATAGAAACAACAATTTTTTTTTTGAACACTTAATTACATGCAACCTATGCTTAATTAGTTGTGACAACTTAACAAGTTGTCCCAAACTAAATCTTAATTAATATTAAAATGGGTTTCTTAGTGAGCGATGAAATAAAATTTAATTAAAAGCCTTAAGTTTCGACAAAACTCCTAGATGATAGAAATAGAATATTACTTACATATCAATTACAATAATCTTCTATTATCAAGCGGAACAAATAAATTTTATAAGGACAATAATAAATTCACTCAAATGTCCTTTTCATTTTAGTTGCGAAACTATAATACTTAATTAGATCAACTTCTACTAAATAGACATAATATAATTACTTTATTCAATATCAATTATTTATCTAATAACAAGTTTCCTCCATCATCATTATTACATCCTTCCTTTATACTTAATTAAATCTTGCATCTATTAATTAATTATTAATACGAATTAACGTAATAGTATTAATTAATTGAGCAAATAAAATTAGAGTGTCAAACGTTAATATGTTAATCAATTTATTTAATATAAGGTTTCACCTGGGTTAAATAAGTTCGCAAGATCGAGTTCATCGACTTATTTTAGGAATATATATAATTCCACTACAATATCCCCTTTCAAATAAACTTTTAATAACCTATATTAAATTCTTCCATTTAATTATAAATATCATTAAAATTTCTAAAAAGTATCTATACCACTTAATCAAGTTGTAATATGTTAATCCTCTAAACATTAATATAAATATTTAATATTCAAGATATACCTTACCTCTAGGTTTAAAGTTAAATCATTAAACTTAATAAAAAATTTCATCAATAAACCTTTTTAATAAATTTACTCAAAAGGAGTAAATTATTTCTCTAAAATAAATAATCCTCAAATTTAATAAATATTGACATTCAAAATACTTTTAAACTTAATTTAAATCAACATACTATTTAAATTGTTTCCTTATAAATTCTCCAATAAAATCTACCCGTAAAATGAGAATAATATGATTATAAATAATTATATTCCTAAAACAAAAGCCAACCCCAAGTTAAAAATACAATTTAACAAATGGGGATAACTCAATTTAAATTTTGAAAAGCCATCTTTCCCCCCTTTATTATTTATTTTATTATTATTCTCTTTTATAACCCTAACTAGGGTTTGTTTTATTCCTTTTCTTTTTAAAACTATAAACTCAACCTTTATTTCCTTTCTATCTATTTTCCTCTACCCTAACCCAAAAATAGGGTTAGGGTTTATTTTTCTTGCATGTGTGTGTATGCAGGGTCTATGGAGGCGGCCATGGCAGAGAGCGAGGTGAGACAACCATGGCGGGATGAAGGGGCCACAAGGAACCATTGTGGTTATCCACAGTGGCAACCCCGATGCCACCCACTATGGATACCCACAATGGTGGTGCTGACGCCACCCACTGTGGATGTCCACAGTGGCGGACGCGGCTCCGCCCACTGTGGATACCCACAGTGGTGGCGCCGACGCTACCCACTGTGGATGTCCACAGTGGCCGACGTGGCTCCGCCCACTGTGGTGGTCATGACACCGCCCACTGTGGAAGTCCACGATGGCCATGATAACCTTGCTGCTCAATATTTTTTTTTTTGCATTTTAAAATATAAATATATATATATATATCAGTTTCAAAGGGATATTAGGGTTAGATTTTATATATATATGTATATATACTTTTTGAAACATGCAGGAATTAATAAAATATAGACAGCATATAAATAGATTTGCATTTCCTTTCTTAAGTATGATTTATTTTAATATGTATACATTAGATTTTATCCTTGTTTTATTCTTAATATAAATCATTTAAACTAACTATTTTATTTTCAATAGTTTCAAGGTATAAGTCATGTAAATATGTTAAAAAACCTGTGATATTAAATGATTGCTAGAAATGATAAAATAAAACATAGCTTTCTCTTTCATGTTTAAACCTATCTTTTCTAAACGCAGAAGGCAGATTACAGCATGTTGGCATATATGTATTTCTTTTCATTTCTAATGTTACATAGTTAACTATAGGAAAATATTAATTTATCTACTTTTATTTTCTGCATTTTTTTTGAATAAATGACAGAAGTAAATAAAATTATAACAACATTAAAATAGTTTAGAAAACACTCAAAAACATTACCATTACATACAATGCAAAACTATTATACTGCTAATGTCTATTTAACCATATTTGCATTTGGAATAAATAAATAAGAGTAAGGGATTTACTTTCTTTCCAATAACATTCATGTTATAGTATTCATTCATTTCTATCATATTTAATATGCATAAAGGGGATAGAAAAGACTTTTGTTTTAAAAAAAAAAACATAAATACAACAAATATTATTTCGAGAACTATAGAAAGCTTAATCCATAAATATATATTTCATTTTGCAATAATAGTCAAAAGAGTGCATTTTTTTTTTTTTTTTTTTAAAACATGAAATAGAGAATACTTTCATTTTCAACATAGTAGTTTTTACAGAGATCACGGGTCTGCAGACGGAGGGCACCAAATTTTACATAGATCGGAAGTATGCAGCTGAAGCGTTCAAAATCTTCTCGAAATCAGAGGATGAGAAGGGCAAGCTTGTGAAGAAAGACAATATTTCCTATTACAATCCCCAGCAGGTAAAGCCCTTTTGGCAAAAAGTTTTAAGGGTTTTAATGGAGTATTTAACTGTTGACGATAGATTTACAAAAATCTATAACTATCACTTTTCTATTTTGAACCACTTCCGTCATGGGGCCAAAATATCCATGTCTTTTTATTTAGCATCCTCTCTGAATGAGAGTCTTGTTGACCATGCTAAAAAGCCTAACTCTTACCCTATAGCCCATCAGGGGCTTATATTGCTCATTTATGAACATCTGAAGGACAAGGCTAGGGCGACCAAAGATGACCCTCTGATCACGAATGCACATATCTCTGAGAGCAGCAAAGATTCAGATTCGGATGAGGAACAACCTAATGCATCTACCCACAAAAAAAGGACAGTTGACACAGATAATATGGATACGGAGGTGCACTGTGATGTGAAGGAGGAAAAGGGTAAGGATTTTGAAACTGCTATGGAGTATGAAAAGGATGAGAACATTGGTGAAGAGGATGAAGGGGGTAACTCTGAAAACCCTCACTCAAATTCTATGGGCTCGGACAATAGGAATGTTGCTCTGAATTCTAAGGAGGATGACAATCCTAACTCTATGGGCACTGAACAGGGTAGGGATTCTATGAACACCATCTTGAATACCGCTCGTAACTATACTCTGGAGTCCTTCAACTTCCAGAAATGGGTTGTCGACAACATTACTAGCATGCAAAGTAAACAGAGGGAGTTGGAAAACAAGATTAATAAGTTGATTAAGGACTCGGGGAAAAAGAATGATGAGACAGAAACCAATAAAGCTGAAGAGGAAATCAAGATGGAGGATTGGCCGGAAAAAGATTTGATCAAAGGGGATTTGAAACACCTAGAGGATGTTATAAGAATCTTGAAAGAACAGGCTAAAGAGGATAAAGACAACATCAACTCCCAGGTTGCTTGTACCGAGAATGCTCTAAAAAACTTCATGAACCATAGTCTCCAGGTCCTCAAAGTCTCATCACAAAAAATGAATGCTTTGGTGGATCATCTAGAAAGGAAAAATCAGGAAAAGAATATGGTTGTCATTGATGATATTCCAACTTCCAGTACCACCCACAAGACTCCCAGGCGTAGAACAAGGCATAACACTATTGGGATGGAGATCAATACGAAAGATAGCCAGTTGAGAGAGGAAAACAATGACCTGAGGGAAGTGGCCAAGGCGATGATGCTCTTGGTTCAAAATGTTGAGGAATCTATTAAAGTTTTCAATTAATTTGTAATGTTGGGTTTGGAGCCAACTTCTTGTTGGCTTCTTGCTGTCTTTTTCTTAGTTGCTGGTTTTTGTGCTGGTGTTTTGCAGTTGTTTTGTTTCATCTCTTTAATGCTCATCTTTCGAATTGTAATCAAGTTTGAGGTCCCCTAAAACCTATTTTTACTTAATCAAAAACATAATAGTTTTTACAAAAGGGTGAAAACCCCACTTAGCCTCTCATTTATATTAAATGAGGACTCAAATAAATAAATACATTTTCATTTGCAACTCAAATAAATAATATTGTACCATCTCCTAGCTTTCCTTTTTCTTCTTTTCCAAGCAAACCTGCATTACAAAATCTTAAGGTTGTGACCATGGAGGGCTCACCTCCCAACCTGGGCTTACTAGAAGCCACCCCCAAGCTTGGAGAACTAAGACCTGGATGAGTTACACTCAAGCAATACACAAACAAGCATGGAAAATTTACAACAAACACATTCCCATCCCAAGGCTAAACATCATCACCAAATGTGATTTTTACATGGGTGGAAGTGGATTAAGTACCTTGAGAAGAAACTGCAAAATAGTAGATCACAAGCCATCTCATGGCAACCAAGAACACATCACAAGTACAACTTGACCCAACATTCTTATGACCCCCAAGGCACACATGCCATAATATCTCCCCTTATGACCCCCAAATGCATAAACAAAACTATGCAGCAAGGGTCACATAAACAAACCCTTGAGATCACTCTCTTAAAGAGAGCCTCTCACTCTAAGGTTGTCAAACAACCTTCCACCCCTAAGACCACTCTACCCTCCCAAGGGTAAGATGGCCTTGGATACTCCCAAAATACATGTAAATTCATAACCAAAAACAAGTGAAAGATCACATATATATCTCCGCAAATAAAACACAAGGGAAGAAAACAACTACATTCAAGCAATCTTTCAAAATAAAGTTTCAACATACAAAGTAAGAGATTGAACCAACGTTGAATATTCCAAGGGTTTACAAGGGATAGTTTTGAGAAGAGCAGCCCAAATCCACACTTCTTTTCTTCAACACTTAGCTAGAAAAACTTCTATCCTAAACTTGTTTCAAAACTACAAGTTCTAGTCTCCAAAGATGGAGAGTGGGTGATTGACTTCCTAAGTCTCAATCCCTTGCCTAAGAAGGATTCTCTCACTCTTTCCAACCTCTTGGATAGAATGAGATCTCTCACTAGTTAGTCTTCCCAAAGCCTTACACACTCTCTAACCAAGGCACCTTAAAAAGGGAAATGGAATGGAGAAAAGGAATGACACATACCAAGAAGGTTATCTAAACAAGGAAGAATCCTCCAAGTTGGATTTTCGCTCATCTTGGGAAAACCAATTTTTGAAGGGTCAAATCAGTCACATGGGAGTGGTTGCATGCTTAAAAATACTCCTAACCCATAGGTATACCCTATGGACCTTTGGAAAAGCCCCTAAACTAACCCTAGGAGTCCATTTGACCCCTTAGAAACCCAACTAAAGTTAACCTACGGGTCAAACCTAAGTTGACCACCCTAAAGACTCTTTACCCAAGGCAAATTTGGGACCACACTCAAATATCTGAAAAAAAACTTGGGTTGAAACAATTTCCCTCCAAGAGACATGTCAAATCAAAACACTATTCAACACGTGTCAAGTGACACAATAAAATAAATTACTTAATTTACACATGGAAATTGTCTCGTGTTGGTTTTAAATAATTTAATAAATACAATTTGACACATGCAAAAATTTACGTTTACAAATAAAATACGATACATACAGGGTGTTGTCTCTCCAAATAGACAACCCCTAGTTTTACGAACGTACAAAGGTCTAGGCTTGATTCTCCATAATGTTTCCATGGTCACATGGATAATTTTTCTGGGCATCTCAATTACACATTAGTAATTCCCAAATAGGCTCATATAATATTAAACACATAAATAAGAATACAAATCAATCACTTTGCATACAATTGACATCACACAAATCAATTTACCATAAAAACAATGCAATCCATATAAATCAATTATCATAATCCTCATAAATTCCAACCATTCATAGGGCATGCATCATAATAAAGTCTTGCAAATTCAGATATAGCTGACATACGTCGGATCAAGATTATCCAATCAATGGATTATATAGGATTTCAAATCTATAACACATCAGAATGTACACCACAAGGTGAAAAGATTCTGTAACTTGGTTCAATTACTTTCCTCACCAATCTATCTATATACCATAGCCCATCCTATTGAATTATACAATTTATAAATAAGGTCAACCATGGTCAACTAAATTAACCAGAGCTTGATCGGGGAGGGGCCCTACAAAAATGCTCCAACCGAATCTTCCTTGGTATCCACATGTGGATACCATTTGAAAATAGGAGCAGAAGATGATCCTGATTCTATGATTCAAGAAAAATACCTTTAGAATGCTTTCGATGAAAACCTCTTACAAATCCTTCCAGATGTCAGTGTGATCACTCAAGAAGAAATTTGATCACCTCTAAATGGCTTATGATTGCACTAAGTCACTTGGAATCACTCTGAAATCACTTTGAATGTTGGGTGATTAACAATGAAGTGTAATCAACCTTTTATCCATTAAGAAAACCCTAATTTTCTATTGACATAAATGACTGCCGATGACTGATACCGTATCTCACTCTGAATATATCAATTCCCAATAATCCTCTTCAATATCTAGAACATATTCTAGAATCTCTTCCAGAGGCATATGCATCATCTTCCATGAAATTTGCCTACCCTTAAGGCATATGCCTTAGTTACCAGATGAGCTCACTGTCGGTGCAGGAGCAACCTCTTCTGTCGGATAGGTAACTAAGACATTCCCATCTAATGATTTCTCTTCAATCTTTCTAGCCCATCTCTAAGTATGATCTTGTCATATTTCACTAACCTTCTCTTTGCCTTTATCATTTGATCCTCCATTGCTAACCGGTGGATTTTTGCTTCTACAAAACTTAGCAATATGTCTAACTTCATTGTATGCATAATATGTAACATTGTTCTTTTGAATTGCCATGCTAAAACTGGTGAAATTGCTTGACCTACACTGATTAGCCATATGTCCAAATTTTCCATAAGCATAGCATTTTACATTCATTCTGCAATCTTTTGTCTTATGAGCAATTTTATTACATTTAGAACATTTACCGGGAGTAGAATCAAGGTTTTGATTTTCTCTGTTTCTACATTGCCTAGCCATGTGTCCAAATCTATTGCAAACAAAACATATACCATTGAATTTATAAGCATTGAATTTCCTTACTGGTGCCTTATGGTTCGGATCTTCATTAGCAGTACCGAAACTCTGTCCTTGCTCAAATCCAAGTCCATTAGAATCTCCAATCTGCCTTTGTCTCTTTAGTAACTCATCAAGTTGTGTTGAGCTGATCTTGAATTTTTCTCTGTACTCACTTGCAGCAATTAAGTCATCTCTTAGTATTGACATTTGTCTCTCAAGCTCTTTCTCATTTCTCTGGAATTGTACCAAATTAGACCTCAACATCTCATTTTCATGAACCAACCTACCACATTCTTCAAATCTGTTCTTCAGGGATACAAGAAGATTTTCTTCCTTTTTCTTTCTTCCCTCAATCTCCTTGGAAATCCTCATAGTCATAGCTCGCATCTCACTCTTTATAACCATTTTCTCCTAACTCAATTTTTGACATTGTTCCTTAAGTGCATTTTTCTCTTCATCATTCTGATTTTGCAAAAGTTCATTTCTCCTAACTTGAACAGATGATAGCCTCTCTTGTAGGACAAGAATAAATTCTTTAGAAGAATTCAACTCATCTTGTAGCTTTAAGTTCTTCAATATTTTAGCATCATAATCTTCAAATGCCATCTCAAGTTGCTTCTCCAAAGCCATACTCAATGATTCTGGTTTCAGGATCTTCCTCAAGCTGTTAAACTTCCTCTGAGGCACAAGGATCAGATACCAATTGTTGGAAACCAATAACATTGAGAGGGGGGGTGAATCAGTGTTATACCGGAATAGTAGATTTTAGCCTTAACAAAACATTCATACACCAACCTGTATATCGGTATAAATAGAATTGAAAGAAGTAATGCAACCAATAAGACAAACACATAAATGAGAACCTTAACACACAGATTTATACATGGAAAACCTTAAAGAGGAAAAACCATGGTGGGATTTGTGACCCACAATATCAATTCATTGGCCATATGAAGAGATATAACAATATATGATGGGCCTACACTTGCAGGAAGGCTTACAGCCTAGAGCACACTACTCATCACAATAGGAGCCTCACTAACTACATAACAATCTAGACAACAATTTGGAGAAGTATTAACTGCTTAATATAGCATCTTGATGGTATGATGAAAGAATAAGTATTCGGTAGAATACTAAGAGGGGGAAGTGAATCAGTATATTGAAAAACTGATAGAAAGTTCCCAAAATCAAACTCATTCAAACAAAGTAAACATATCTCAGTCAAGATCAATATTCATATGAATACTTAACATCAACTGGTTTAACTGTTATGACAACTTAATAGTAAACAACTTCAATCTTGTAAACAGCAACAATGCTTAATCATAACCCAACATATTCATCTCTCAAATGCTTCTACTTATCATGCCTTATTAGAAGTTAACTAAATCAACAAATAAGATCACAATCACAAAAGCATTCACCACTTGACACACATGTTTATACGTGGAAATCCCAAATAGGTAAAAACCACAGTGAGATGAGACTCACAAGGATAGATATCTAAAATCTTCTGAAGTTCACCCTGTTAGGAGCCAAGCCTATTAAAGCTTTACAATAAGTCATGTTAAGAACTAACTTCGGTTAGGAATCACTTGGTTAAGAGATTTACAAATATGCATTGATGAAAAGCACAATACCCTATTAGGAGTAACCTCGCTGGAGGGTTTAAGAATTCAAGCTAATGGACCACCTTGTTAGAGGATTTAATGAGTAACCAAGCTTGTTGGAGCTTACCCGGTTAAGGGATTTCACTTCTGTTGTAATTGTTATAAAACAACAGGTTTTCTTGATCTGTCTTAGTAGCACTACATTTTCTTGATCAAATCCTTCTAAGCTTCAATCTACCTTCACTCAAAGTGCATATCCATTCACTAGTTAGGCAACTACACACTCAATAGGTTTCAATCAATCTTGCCAACAACCTTTACAAACAACTTCATCAACCTTAAATACAAATCAATTAGGTCGATAACACAACAAAAACCTAATTCTCATCATCGAGATTACAAACAAGTCGGTACAATCTTGACCGTTATAAATCATGACAATCTCTTCACATTCTTCAAGAAAATTTCATCCGCTCTATAATCACCACTTCACCAGATTTTGTAACTCATCATGCATTGTGCATTATATGCAATCCACTTTTCTTCGTCCCTAGACAAAAACAAATGCACCAAAACAATTTGAACATATCCTCATACAATGATCACACGTGTCTTCATTGTTACCCCTTATCAGATAATAAACCATCAAACTTAATCGGTTAGGGTTTAATAGCTGATAGGGTTTACCAGTTACATTACTTAGAAAGGTTTAACCCTTTACACTATTTCACCGGTTCAACTCACATACTTTACATACCGGTTTACAACATCTTCCACAAAGCTCTTCTTACCGGTTGCTAGCCAATATCAAAAACATTAATATCAGCAATAACATGAATACTATTACTCGTTCAATTGACATCAATGACAACATATCATTAATGCAATCTCTATGAAAAATTCCAACAAACTCAAAATGCCAACAATCTCCCCCTTTGGCATTGATGACAATATAAATATCAATGCCTCTGATTGCTGTTGAGATTGGTGAATAGGAATCCTAGTTTACATTACCAAGTATTCGCCTTACTCTGTCTGTCTTTAGCCTACCACTAGTTCACCTAATCAAACACATAATTCTTCTCCTCAATCACATAATTCTTCTCCCTCTTTGACAGCAATGCCAAAGTGAAAGTAAAACATGTAATTCTTCTCTCATTATGCATCAACATCATTCTGCAACTTGATGCTCCCTTGTGGAATACATCCACTTCTTCATCAATCCATGTAGAATTCTGCAAATGGTTCAGGGACTGATGTAATCAGTTGTTGGCATTCTACACTTTTATGAGAATGATGGTGTTGTCATTGATGGAAACCTTCTGGCAACATTCTGGCATTCATCTGGTAAAGCCACCAGCATAGACATCTACATACACTAGAAGACACTTCACTGACAGCGGCAACATTGCATACCAGCACCCCAGCCGATAGGGAATAAACTTTTATTTATTATATTTAATTGTAAATTATCTTGTAAAGCCGACATGGCATATTGTAAAAGACTCATATATATGTATGAGGTTTTATAGGTCATTTTCTGTAAGAGTAGAGTTGCGAATTATGTATAAGGTGATATAAGTGACAACAAGGTCTTGGTTATAGAATGAGCTTAAACTGGTACTGAACCTGGCATAGTTGATGCTACTTTGAAGTAGTACATTGTATTGGATTTTGTGAGACATGGACCAGCTCTGATACCATGTGAGATTTTGCCAAGATCTAGAGGCAATGGAAAGCACAAATTAAAGAGACAAAATATATGATAGGAATAAACTGTATTCTATCAAGATGCAAAATATGATCAACTGGATCATTACAAGATATAGATTGATTTCCTGTACAAACAATGTAGATGAGCCTGCTTATATAGGAAAGGCTATATAGATATGTGAGCACACAAACATGAAATGTGGCTCAATAAGAAACAAGGGTAGGTAGGAAATAGGTGTGGGTAGGTAGGAGAAATAATATAATATTCCACATGAGGTGGATCACCAACTAAATATGGAGTGTAACAACAAAATCAACACCATAAAAGGTGGAAATTCTCCTACACACACTATCCCAATGTGGCACAAACACCCAAGTGTCTCATACCCAAACTAATATTAAATGCATGTACCTAAGTAAACTTAAGTACGATGTAATAATATCCAAGATCAATAATTATTTACACCAACACCCCCCCTTAAGTGCAACTTAGGGGAATGCACTAAAGTCTATAATGCAACTAAGCAATGCAAGATGGGTCCTGGCTACGAGGCCATATTAGGTACCCATGTATAAATGCAAATCCATGCAAACCAATGCAATGAAATCTCTCACAAAGCGGGGAAAGAGAGAAAAACCCAATGGTAAAAAACCCTCCCCCAAAAGAGAGATGATGAAAGCACATAATGCTCTCAATGATGAATGAGAAGAACACAAAATATGTCCCCCCGTAAGAGAGAAGAAGAGACCTTGAAGCCCTCCCTCAATGTTGAATCTCTTGCAAAGATGGTCCAATGATGATGACCAAAATACCTCCCCATAAGGAAGAAAGAGAGCCAATGTTGCACCAATAATGTCAAAGTGTGACAAAACTAGGTACCATGTCGATGATGATGAATCAGTTGCTGCAACAAAATGAAGATCAGGCATGGAGACAACCTGCTATGAGAATCATCTGGGTATTCTGAAATAGTAGAAATATGGGTGGAATCCAAGTCTCATGGGAGACATGCACAAATGTGTACAATGTAAGTCTCAACTGGAGCCATGCACCAAGTTTCATAAGATATTCCTAATCTATGTATACAAGAGTATTACATTAAATATGTCAATAATGACAAGATACAAAGAGGTATGACACTTTATGATAGTACGAGTACAAAATTTCTCAAGCAAGAGCATACATCATGATAAAATATTCAAATGTGGAAACATGAAAATGATGCCACCAACAAAGAAGCCCTGTAGAATACTACATATGAATATGCCTCCGAATGGAATTTCACCAAGAGATATAAATGAACAACTGACCCCCCATAAAAATATCATGTTGGCACTTATAAATAATGGCAAAGTGGACTTCTGATTTCAACTTTACAAATTCTCAAAATGAGATCTAAGAGACTTCAACAAATACTACTAGTGATCTAAACTGAGATCCAAGCAAAATACAAGTACCAAATAGGCCAAAAATGAGCAAATATTGAAAGTACAATTTCTACTAATAATCACTGCAAACTAATGGCTGATTATGAAAGTAGATGAAAAATTATGCACTTTCAAAAAAAAAGGGCACCCGAAAAGGAGTCCATATGAGCCCAAATGAATCCTCCAAAGTTGTAAAAATTGAGATTTCACAATTTTCGAAACACCTGTATCCAAAAATTAGAAAACTCATGCACTACTGTACAGATCATGAAATTCTACCCCAAAACAAAAAAATTTCTTGAAAAAATGAATCTGGATGAGTGAGATATTGCTATTTGAAAACTGCCTGCAAAATTATAATTTCTGGAAAATTTATGTCGCGACTTCAAACTTCAAATGCCTCTAGATTTGGCCTCCGAAGTCTGATTTGGATGAAACAAAAGGCAAAGCTAACTTTCTTGGACCTCCCCAATCAAATGGTGACCTCAAATATGACCCATCAAGCTTCAATAATAACCTGCAATAGAAATCTCCAAAATGCAAACTCCAAATAGCATCAAATTTCTCTCAATTGGCAAACCAATGACACTCTAATGGCTCTGATACCAAGTGAGACATGGACCAGCTCTGATACCATGTGAGATTTTGCCAAGATCTAGAGGCAATGGAAAGAACAAATTAGAGAGAAAAAATATATGATAGGAATAAATTGTATTATATCAAGATGCAAAATATGATCAACTGGATCATTACAAGATATAGATTGATTGCCCATACAAACAATGTAGATGAGCCTGCTTATATAGGCAAGGCTATATGGATATGTGAGCACACAAACATGACATGTGGCTCAATAAGAAACAAGGGTAGGTAGGAGAAATAATATAATATTCCACATGAGGTGGATCACCTACTGAATGTGGAGTGTAACAACAAAATCAACACCATAAAAGGTGGAAATTCTCCTACATGCACTATCCCAATGTGGCACAAACACCCAAGTGTCTCATACCCAAACTACTATTAAATGCATGTACTTAAGTAAACTTAAGTAAGGTGTAATAATATCAAAGATCAATAATTATTTACACCAACAGATTTTGATAATCGACTTTTGTAGTCAGTGAGACTCTTATTGAGCAGTGAGCTCTAGGTAGTTGGCCTTCCTGCATGTGCAGGCCCCTCATTGTAAGTAATATTTATTCATTGGCTAGTGAGTAAATATTTTGGGTCACAAATCCCACCGAGGTTTTTCCCACACTAGGTTTCCTCGTTAAAAATCTTGTGTTATGGTGTGTTTTCTATATTGTCTTTATTGTTCCTATTTACCAGTACACTGTTTTGGAATGCAAAGTTCTTAATAAGGCTAAATATTCTGCTGACCAGTTAGATACTGATTCACCCCCCCTCTCAGTATCTTTGGGACTATCATTAATTCTAACAATTGGTATCAGAGCTTGGTCCTCTATTTTCAAAAGCCTAACAGCTTGAGGAAGATTCTGACACCGGTACAGATGGAGAACTTAAGAAAAAAATTGGAAGGAGCTCTTGTAGACTATGATGTAGAGAAGTTGAAGAATATCAAACTTGAAGATGATCTAAGGATTGCACAAAAATTCATTCAAGGACTTCAGGAGAAGATTACTATAGCTAGAAATAAAATAAAAGAACTTCATGAGAAGATGTAGAATGATAATGATGATAAGGAAACTCTTAATGAACTTGTGAACAAGATGAGACAAGAAAACAATACTATGAGGAATGAAATGAAAGATATAAATATGAGATTTTGTAAAGACATTGAAGATAGGAAGAAGAATGAAGATGTCTTCACTAGGAGACTCAATGATGTTGGAAATGAAAATCTAAGACTTAGTCATGAAAATGATATGTTAAAGATAGATCTGATTCACATGCAACATGATAAAACTAAACTTATAAGACAAATGGGAATTCTGGAAAATGAGTTGGCTACTGCAAATCAACACAAAGAAAAATTCAAGAAAAGTTCAGAGGAACTTGATGATATGTTGAAAAGTTAGAAACCTAATGGAGATACTAATGGACTTGGATTTGAAGTTGGAGAAAGTTCTGGTACTACAAACAATCAGGATCATAGTAAACTGGTAAGACAACCTAATGCTTACAAATTTAATGGGAAATGCTTTAACTATAACAAGTATGGTCATAGAGAAAATCAGTGTAGATATAGAAACAATCAGAACATTAATGCACCCACCGATCAATGTTCCAAATGCAACAAAGTTGGTCATAATTCAAAAAACTATAGAATGAATGTAAGAAGTTTGTGAGATTTTGCCAATATCTAGAGGCAATGGAAAGAACAAATAAGAGAGACAAAATATATGATAAGAATAAATTGTATTCTATCTAGGTGCAAAATATGATCAACTGGATCATTACAAGACGTTGATTGATTTCCCGTACAAACAATATAGATGAGCCTTCTTATATAGGCAAGGCTTATGGATATGTGAGAACACAAACATGACATGTGGCTCAATAAGAAACAAGGGTAGGTAGGAAATAGGTGTGGGTAGGTAGGAGAAATAATATAATATTCCACATGAGGTGGATCACCCACTGAGTGTGGAATGTAACAACAAGATAAGATCAATAATATAAAAAGTGGAAAGTCTCCTACACACACTATCCCAATGTGGCACAAACACCCAAGTGTCTCATACCCAAACTACTATTAAATGCATGTACCTAAATAAACTTAAGTAAAGTGTAATAATATCCATGATGAATAATTATTTACACCAACACCCCCCCTTAGGTGCAATTTAGGGAAATGCACTAAAGTCTACAATGCAACTAAGAAATGCAAGATGGGTCTTGACTACGAAGCCATCTTAGGTACCCATGTACAAATGCAAATGCAATCTCCCATAAATAGAGAAAGATAGAAAAACCCAATGGGAAAAAACCCTCCCCCAAAGGAGAGATGATGAAAACACACAATGCTCTCAATGATGAATGAGAAGAACAAAACTATGTCCCCCCCATAAGAGAGAAGAAGAGACCATGAAGCCCCCCCTCAATGTTGAATCTCCTGCAAAGATGGTCCAATGATGATGACCAAAATACCTCCCCATAAGTAAGAAAGAGAGCCAATGTTGCACCAATAATGTCAAAGTATAACAAA
Organism: Cryptomeria japonica; assembly: GCF_030272615.1. NCBI lineage: Eukaryota > Viridiplantae > Streptophyta > Pinopsida > Cupressales > Cupressaceae > Cryptomeria > Cryptomeria japonica. Next base: position 664,590,983 of record NC_081413.1, read on the forward strand.
ACCAGGTACCAAGTCGATGACGATGAATCACTCCCTGCACAAAAATAAGGATCAGGCATGGAGACAACCTGCTATGAGCATCATCTGGATACTCAGAAATAGAAGAAATACTGGTACAATCCAAGTCTCATGAGAGCCATGCACAAATGTGTACAATCTAAGTCTCAACTGGAGCCATGCACCAAGTCTCACAAGATATTCCTAATCTATGTGTACAAGAGGATTACATCAAATAGTCAACACTGACAAGATACAAAGAGGTGTGGCACTTTATGATAGTGCGAGTACAACATTGCTCAAGAAAGAGAATACATCATGATACAATATTCAAATGTGGAAACATGGAAATGATGCCACCAACAAAGAAGCCCTGTAGAATACTACAAATGAAGATGCCACGAAATGGAATTTCACCAAGAGATATAAATGAACAACTGACCCCCCATAAAAAGATCATGTTGGCACTTGCAAATAATGGCAAAGTGGACTTATGATTTCAATTATTACAACTTCTCAAAATGAGATATAAGAGACTTCAACAAATACTGCTAGTGATCTAAACTGAGATCTAAGCAAAAATACAAGTACCAAATAGGCCAAAAAATGACCAAATACTAAAAGTACAATTTCTACTAATAATCACTGCAAACTAATGGTTGATTATGAAAGTAGATGAAAAATTATGCACTTTTAAAAAAAAGAGCACCTGAAAATGAGTCCATATGAGCCCAAATGAAGCCTCCAAAGTTGTAAAAATTGAGATTTCACGATTTCTGAAACACCTGTATCCAAAAATTAGAAAACTCATGCACCACTATACATATCATGAAATTATACCCCAAAACAAAAAAAATGCTCGAAAAAACAAGTCCGGATGAGTGAGATATCGCTATTTGAAAATTGCCTACAAAATTATAATTTCTGGAAAATTTCCGCCGCAGCTTCAAACTTCAAATGCAAACAAAAGGCAAACTTGACTTTCTTGGACCTCCCCAATCCAATGGTGACCTTGGATTTGATCCATCAAGCATCAATAATAACCTGCAATAGAAAGCTCCAAAATGCAAACCCCAAATAGCATCAAATTTCTCTCAATTGGCAAACCAATGACACTCTAATGGCTCTAATACCAAGTGAGACATGGACCAGCTCTGATACCATGTGAGATTTTGCCAAGATCTAAAGGCAATGGAAAGCACAAATTAGAGAGACAAAATATATGATAGGAATAAATTGTATTCTATCAAGATGCAAAATATGATCAATTGGATCATTACAAGATATAGATTGATTGCCCATACAAACAATGTAGATGAGCCCGCTTATATAGGCAAAGCTATATGGATATGTGAGCACACAAACATGACATGTGGCTTAATAAGAAACAAGGGTAGGTAGAAGAAATAATATAATATTCCACATGAGGTGGATCACCCACTGAGTGTGGAGTGTAACAACAAGATAAGATCAACACTATAAAAAGTGGAAAGTCTCCTACACACACTATTCCAATGTGGAACAAACACCCAAGTGTCTCATACCCAAACTACTATTAAATGCATGTACCTAAGTAAACTTAAGTAAAGTGTAATAATATCCATGATGAATAATTATTTACACCAACAAAGCTATGTTTGTGGAACATTTGGGCACTTATCTAATCAATGCAGAACACAAACTAGCATAGGATGTGGAAAGGCTATTCAGAAGAATAATGTGACTTGTTATGCTTGTAACAAAATAGGACATATGGAAAAATTTTGTAGAAGCAAGACTTCATCGGAAAATAATAAAGGACCCACTTTCAAAGGCAAAGAAAAGGTTGATGAGGTAAAGAAAGAATTTTCGAAACAATGGATTAGGAAGATAGATCAGAATGTTGATGAGACTATTTCTTCACCAGTAGAACAAAGTATTACTCCACCAATAGGAAATTCTTCATCCAACTGAGAAGTAACCCTTTGGGGGTATTGCAGCAAATTGAATATCATGTAGTTTACCCTTGGTTGATGGTGAGAAGATAAATTTCTTCTTTACCAGTAGATGTGTTAAGTTTTCACTTAATCGAGGAGCATTTAATGTGGTTGTTGAAGGAAAAGTCATTATATATCATCGATTTTCCCTCATTTTTTATTCACCGAGCATTAAAATTAGTAGAGAGCACAAAAATCTAAGTCAAGGCATTCAAGGCAAAGGTGTGAAGCGATTCCTTTCAAGCATTCAAACATTATCAGGTAGCTAAAGGTATTTTTCAAATGGCTTCTTCTTCTGCTACCGAATTTATTGGAAAACCTACAGTCATGGAAAACATAAAATTCCCTAGGCCCATATTCAAAATTATTCCTAAGATAGCTAAGGAAGATGATTCATAGGCGCATTTTCAAAGATTCCTAAAGGTGTAGCTTATGTTGAAGATCCTAGGATTTATATTCACTGCAATATTGAAGAATTAGGTTCTGAGGAGTTGTTAAAAATGATTAGAACCGTAATTTGTGATGAAAATGGCATTGTCAAACCTGAGCACAAGATTATTGAGACTTTAGGTTTTGTAGAAACTTTGAACATCCCTAAATTTTCGGAGGAAGTTGTAAGAATTGTCTTAAGTAGGGCACATGGAGAATTTCTTTGGTTAGACCCAGTCTGCAAATTCACCCGGCAAGCAATTAGGGTAGTACCAAGTTTACCCTCAACCGACAGCAAACCTAGAAAAACTAAGAAGGTTCCTAACAACAAAGTCATGACCTTAATTGGAGCAACATCTGATAGTAGATCTCTAAGACTAAATGACATCAAGGAAATCAATGTGAGATTCATAAGTATGATTTTAGGCTACAAAACTACTCATGAAAACAAACTCAATTCAGTTTCTAGTCTTTGCATTAATAGTGCTTATGAAATGGTAAACAATAATGTAAAAATAGATGTGCGTGAATGACTAAAGGATGAACTAATTGATAACTTGAAAAATATAAAAGGTGATAAGAAAGGAACATTTCATTTTGGCAATCTTTTAGTATGTCTAATGTTGTATTTCCCAAAAGAAATCCCCGGTATTGAATAGAAAGACTTGGATATGACATACCGGTAGGCAAACAATTGCAAGAATCTTTCAACGACATGGGTACTGCTAAGGAAAACAATATAATTGAATATTTCAAAGCTTTCCAAACCAAAATGAAAACCAGAGAAAGACTACCACAGAGTGTAGTAGATAAATATGATAAGGAAATCTATTTTGTAATTAAGAAAGATGAAACATGGATGGAAGTTGTATTACCTAGAACTATATGGGTAACAAAAATGGGTTATAAGGTAGATCTGAACATTGTTGAAACTTATGCAAAAGCCTTATTAGATGTACCTAGAGAACCATCAGAAGAAGTTTTTGGTAGTGTAGAAACAATTGAAAGTGGTGTACAAACAATGAAACAAAGGGAGAGAAGAGAAAAGTATATAAGAGATGCTTCTAAACAAGTAAAGGAAATCAAAGAAAATGTTATGAACATTACTGGTATAAAGGCAAGTGAACTGGAAGGACTGCAACCGAAGGCATACATCTCACTAGTTGGCACATCATCTGACAGTGAGATACCTGCAGAATTCAAGAGAGTTGATAGGAAGAGAAAACCCTCACTGGTACCCTCTCCTTCACCCAAGAAAACAAGAACCTTGAGAAAGAAACAACAAGTAGTAAGGCAACTGGAAAAGAAACTTACACCCAAGAAGAAATAGAAATAGGTTATACCACCATTGGATAATTTGTTGAATGAAATAATTGATGACGATAACTTGGCAAATGTGAGCAAATTGTATAACACATTCACTGAATTAGAAAAGGAAAGTATTGAAAATAGTATAATTCTACATCTAGACATATAGAAGAAAGTGTTAATTGAAGTTGTAGATGACTTGCCAAATGAACTATATAGGAGGTTAGATGCAAAGAGGATTGCAGTAATGGAATTGGACAAGAAACTTAAAATTGAAAAACTTCTAGTTGTACATCCAGTTAACTCTAAAGAGGAAATTGATGACCTAATATGTGAAGCTAACAAATCAATTTTTGCTAGTGGTCACCGGCAAGTGAGTTTGATGGCTGGTAGAGTGAATGAGATTGCTGAGGAAAGGGCTGATAAATGGGATATTTTTTTTGTGGAAAAAGAAAAACAAGAGGATTTGAATAGGTTGAAGAAAACATTCAAGATTTATCAGAAGGATAAGGACAAAGGGAAAGGAAAAGTTGGTGGAATACCAAACATCAAAATAACTGACAACTTACCACCACCCTTAGATACTGCACCAGTACATTCTGATGATCCATTGATTGCTGATAGTATAGGTGTAACACATGATGACACTAATCCTGATTCTGAAATTTTATTCACCATGAATATAGACACTCAGGAAGTGAAAATTATTGTGGATAAGGACAACATTTCTACAGAGGAAACATTAATGAGCAACCGACAGAGAATGTTGAGGTTGAGACACAAACAGAGAATACACTACAAACAGAACAACCGTTGGACACTGGTATGAATACTAAAGGTACAGGGATTGGCACTGAGAAACCAACTGAGACAGAGCTACCAACAGGTGAGCACATAGAGAAACCCACAGAGAAACCAACAAAGAAACTGACAGAGGCACAGGTACATATTGAGATAGTGAAACCGGTAATCAATAAGAAACCCAAACCATTATAGGTTGAAACACAAACTCAGACTAGTCCACCAGAGGATAATTCAAGAAAATTGGTAACAAATGTTGGAAGCACTGAGGTAATTAAGGCAGTTGGTCAGACATCTGGTACTTCATTAAGTGAATTCAGGCCTACCAATGTGACAGAGGTACTCCTAAACTCTATCAAGAAGATAACTGACTGTAATGCATTGGCCTACAAGGAAATTGATGATACAATACCAATTTTTAAGATGATTGCACCAAAATGTAATATAGATAATGTAAAGGATTCTTTAGGTCAGTTGGACACATTGTCTAAATTTATTGTTGGAAATATAATAACAGTTGATAAGGTGAATGAGGACACATTCAAAAAGACAGTTGAAAAGGGAAAGGAAAAATTCTTTGAGGATGCAATAAAGAAGTGCATAGAACACATTAACACACTTTTACCAGCACTTAATACTACAATTTTGGAATATAAAAAACTGTACAGAGAAACATGCAAGCCACATCTATTGACAAAGGACATTGAAAAGGAAATAAGCAGAGTACAAAAGGAGATAGAGGATATAGCTGATAACATAATTGGTTCATCCGAACCTATATCAGTTATTGAGTAGGAAATAGCAGGATTTGAGGAGAAACTGGAGAAATTTGAGAAAGAGAAGGCAAGGATTAAGGAAAATGCCAGAGAGCTTAAGTATAAACTTAGTCCTAAGTTGGATAATCTTATCTCTTTGAGAAATGAGATGTCTAAGGCATTACTTCAAGGGGAAATATCGTCGGAGGAGCATATGAATCATCTCACCGGCACGATCCAACAAACTGAGGAAACCCTAAACAATAGCAACAGATTCATGCAAAGTTTAAATTTGGTTTTGGCAGACATATTTTAGATTGTAACCAACTGGTTACAAACTTTGAGGTGAAATTTTTGCACTCCTTTGACAATTTTTGACAACCTTTGTCATTGATGTCAAAGGAGGAGTAGTGGATAGAGAAAAATGATCATTCAGAGGAGATCATCTGCTTAGGGGGAGCACATATTTTTGGTAACTTTTTGGACTTCACTTTTTGGAAATAGTTTTTGAATTTTTCTCATGAGTGTTGCCATCAATGCCAAAGGGGGAGGTTGTTGGCATTCTACACTCTTATGAGAATGATGGTGTTGTCATTGATGGCAACCTTTTGGCAACCATTTAGCAACCTTCTGGCATTCATCTGGTATAGCCACCGGCAGGCACTAGCATCGGCATAGACATCTACATACACTGACAGACACTTCACCGGTAGTGGCAACAATGCATACTGGCACCCCAGCTGACAAGGAATAAACTTTTGTTTATTATATTTAATTGTAAATTATCTTTTGTAAAGCCGACATGGCATATTGTAAAAGACTCATATATATGTATGAGATCTTATAGTTCATTTTGTGTAAGAGTAGAGTTGTGAATTATGTATAAGGTGATATAAGTGAAAGCAAGGTCTTGGTTATAGAATGAACTTAAACTGATACTGAACTTGGCATAATTGATGCTACTTTGAAGCAGTACATTGTATTGGATTCTGATAATCCACTTTTCTAGTCAATGAGACTCTTATTGAGCAATGAGCTCTAGGCAGTTGGCCTTCCTACATGTGTAGGCCCCTCATTGTAAGTAATATTTATCGTACGATAAAATTCATCTTATTCAAATATCAATTAGAATCAATGGGAAATCATGAATCCCTATCTAATCAAAGAATTCTAACAAATAGACAATGAAATAACACAATCAAGCAAAATAGGAACTATAAATGAGATCAATTAAAGACTCCCTATTCTGTGACTGCGTATAACTTCCATTGCTCTTCTCTTCTCTGTGGTATGATGGCTCTTAGATATTGCGCTGGTAACTTGCAAGTGACACAAAGATTCAAAGTTTGTGATTATTGAAAATGGAGATTGAATGCTCAATTTATAGATTATTGGACAAGATTGATTGAAAGGTGGAACAGATTGATCAAGAGGTGGAACTCAGGTGAGTTCACATGCTGATTGATAGTTGAACTGTTGATTTAGAAGTGAAACATAATAGATTTAATAGATTAGTTAAGTCAACTAATTGAGAAAAAGCTAACTAAAAGAAGAAAAAGAATGACAAAGAAAGCTTAATTTAGAAAAAGCTAACTAGAAGATGGAAATAGAGATTGGAGAGGTAAATGATTTAATTAATTAATTGATCAAATTAATTAATTTAGCATGTACTTGCATTTAGACTTAGATTTTGAATTTAATCTTTGCATGAGATTTTAATCCAAATAATTGAATTTAATTCAATTTAGTATTTGAATATATTTGAAACTTGACTTTGATTTTCAACTTGGTTTTTGAAATCATGCACATATATTTGAATTTGGAAGAAATTAGAAGAATATGAAATTAAATGAAATTAGAAGAATTAATAAAATTAAATGAAATTAGAATTTGGGGATTTGGAAATGGAAGAATTAGTTAGTTAATTAAATATTTAAAGAAACTATTTAATTATTTAGAAATTGAATTTAATTAAATAATAAAGATTATTTAAATTAAAGGATAAAATCACAATTAATTAAATAATAAATATTTAATTAATATTTAGAAGAGATTTGAATGATTAGATGATTAGAGATAGAAATTGAGAATTAATTTATTTAAATAATAAAGATTATTTAAATTGGGGAATTAACCAGAATTAATTAAATAATAAATATTTAACTAATATTTAGAATATGGTTAAATGATGATAGAATAGGAAATAGAATAATTAGTAAGATTATGAGGAAATATGAAATTAGAAGAATAATCAATTAGACGAATAATTAGTACATTATCAATGAGACATTTTTAGGTGTCTACATTTGCCCCTCTTTGAGATAAAGTTGGAATGACATTGTTTCAAAGAAAATGAAAAAATCTACCCCAGTATGCCTTGGTACTACTATACAGTGTAAATGTGCCCCCTTGAAAAAGGTGGTCAAAAAATTCAAAAATTGAGGCCATGTTTTCGATACCAGTGTAATGAGCAAGCGTGTGAAGTTTCGTGTAATTTCAAGATTGTTTGAGTAGGCTACAAGTTGTTTGAAGCTGGCAGGGACCACGAGTGTCGAGGTGTCCAAAAAACCCTAATTTTGAGTTATAATAGAGTTTTTTAGGTTTTCATTTGCTCATTTGCACTTTGGTAAATTCTTTGTTTTCTCTACAATTTGTGTGCTTTCTTTTGAGTTTTTGATCATCATGGCTAGTTATAGAGCTCGATTGCATCTGTCTGACTGAGTACGTTCATATCAGAGACCTCCTAGGACTGGCGGCATGGTATTTTTCCAAATTTTTCTTGATATTTTGCCTGTTTTTTGCTATTTTCAAAAAAAAATTCAGTGATCAATTTTTCCATTTGTGTTACGCATTCGCCTATTGGTTTTTACGCATTCATTCTTAATGTATCATAAATGCTTTAAATGCTACGCAATCATCATTAACATTATGCATTAGCTCATTTCACACCGCACTTGCTCATGTCATACCACAATAGTGTTTAATGTTCCGCATGCGCTCATGTCATTACGCATTCGCTTTAAATGCCACGCAAGCATCATAAGTGTACTGCATTAGTAATAAATGTCACGCATTCATTGTACATGTAATTTTTGTCATGTGTTTGAAAATATTTTAGTTTTTCGTGATCTAATATCTGATATTTTCAACATTTTCTCTTTGTAGGAGAACGTTGGAGTGTTATACTGTTGACAGAGCAGACCTAGTGGACTTGATCTTCGAGCTGACTTACTTGATGAGGAGATTGAGCATATCCAATAGCTTGGTTTATATCATGTTTTACACTTTCCAAAGGTTACGGCCAACAGGGCCATGATTACAGCTTTGATAGAGTGGTGGCATTCTGAGACTTGTTCATTCCATCCGATTGGGAAGGCATCCATTACGTTAGAGGATGTATGGCGTATACAGCGTATTCCAATTCATGGTGAGAGAGTTGTGTATGACCATGATGATAGCATTATGGGATTGTGTGCACTCTTCGAGTGTGAGATATAGGACATGCAGATTAGTGGCCGATATGACATCCCTTGGGCCCGGGGATTATGATGACATGACTATTGTACTATGTGATGTTGTTGGCAGTTTGTTGATACCTGACAGACGAGGTCATGGATTTCTAGTTGGATGGGGCAAAGTTCTCCATGATATGATTGTTCATCGACGAGTATATGTGTGGGGTCCATGTCTACTAGCCATGTTGTATTATCAGATGCATGGGATTGTATATCTTGGATATTGGTCTATCAGTTGTAGTGTGACACTGCTCCAAACTTGGGCATTGGAGCATATTTCTATTTTGAGACCTGTCATTCATGTTGATTTGCAGCCTGGTGAGCCTTATGCTTTTAGGTACACAATAGGTATTAGACATAGGGGTTTGGGTAACACCTTGTACTAGAGACATCAGTTGGATATACTGCAGCATTTCATTTGGAGACCATACTTAGATTGCCCAGGTTGGGTAGATGATGCAGTGCACATGCCTTTCTGTCGATAGCAGAGATATCTAATCAGTAGGAATTTCGAGACCCAGCAGATTATTGAAATGTATCTTCCAGGGTGGGTACTAAGACAGTTTGGTGAGGTACAGGTGACACCAATGGTTACTGCTTATTTTGCTCGTGTATCTCGAGAGGTATCTGATTGGGGTGTTTGTATTCAACCACATGTTTCTTATGCTGGGTTTGATTCTCTTTAGCCATTACTCTGGGGTTGGGGTAGATGTCCAGCGGATCCAAGGATGACATCGGAGTATGATGCTTGGTTTGCTAGGCACAGGCCAATATCACTTACTAATCCTATTGTTCTGATTATAGCAGAACAGATTCACCATCCTAGACAATGGTTGAGGATAGATGCAGGGGAGAGAGTCAGAGGAGGAGGAGAGGGTGGAACTGAGGGAGGAGGTGAGGGAGATGAGGGAGAGGATGTAGACATTGGTGGAGACATCGAGTCTATCAGCAATGGGGATAGTGATGATTCTTAAGAGTCATCTAGTAGCGAGGGTGGGGATGATGATGAGGATATGCTGGAGCTGAAGGATGTGCCTATTGCAGAGGGTGAGAGAGGACAGGTGGGTGATGAGGATGATCCGCAAATTCTTAGGGCGCGAATCTTGAGTTTAGAGGAGGAGGTCGCTAGATGAGATGTTGAGCGGGAGACCTACCATGCAGATTATGGTTTGCTTGAGGCTGAGAGGGATCATCTCCAAAGGGAGAGAGATGAGGCAGTTTGGAGAGATCAAATTACCATGGATGCATTTGATCATCGTTTTAGAATAGGTACAGATGCTTGCGACCAGGCAGATAGGTATTTCACCACTGCATAGGAGGCTATATACTATCGGCAAGCTTATGAGAGAGCTATCCCTGAGGATCAGAGAGAGCCTAGTTTTAGTGTCTTTATGGGGAGGAGATCGAGTAGATCTACTTCACGACGGACTAGCAGTGGTGGCGTTATGGGACCACCTCAACATCCTGGGGCAAGATCTAGTGGACAGGATCCACCTGCTGACAAAGGCAGTGTTGGTTGAGACATTTTTTATCATGTTATCTGAGCCTTCAGGCCTGTTTATTGTATTCGTACACATTATCATTTTTGAGTTATATATATGATATGCAGGTTTTGGCAGTGATCTATTTATGTTTCATTTTCCTTGTATGCTTATATGATGTTATGAGTTTTATGATGCATATCTATTTGATTCTATATGATTAATGAATGCAATGGTAGTACATGTATGCATTAATGATGCTAATTAATGTAATGGTAGCTATATGAATGCATACTAACTGATATTTATGGATGCAATGGTATCTATATGAAATCTCTTTTTTGCTTTTGTATGATAATGGCTAAACAAATTTTTAACTCAGATACACTGTGAAGAAATGTTAGTTAGATGATAAGAGATTGATGATAGAAAGAATGCGATTTAGAGAGAAAATGAGAAATCAACAAACTATCAATAAGCAAATTAGATGAGAATGAAATTGAAAGAATCACAAACCTGTGTCACATATTTTATTGCACAATATATATTCATCACTGAGCCTTATTATTGAATAATGAAGCTTAGCACATCAGGGTATAAGGATCCAAGATGTAAAGATATCTCATTGTAGAAATAAACATGTAGCAGACAAGGAGTGAACCCTCCATTCTGGGAATTACACTAGGGGTCGAGGTATGTGTGGCATCCAATAGCTGAATGCTCCTATCATAAACACCCACTAGAGCAATTTCCCTAGAATTTCATCGGTTCACACCACAAACAATAAACAAAGAAAAATATATTGCCCATCATAGCTCCTCTAGTCACTTGTGGACATCCCTGAGTAGCATAGGAACATAATTTGTCGCCAATTGATAAAAGATAAAGACTGACCCAAACAAAATTCAGCAGCTATATTGACCTTGTACCTTCGTTCTCAGTTGCTTGGTGTGATAGTTGATAGTCTGATCTCAAAAAGTTGCAGACCCTGTTTGAGAATACCCTATCTGATTTCGAGTGTATCCTCCTCTATTTAAGACAAGATAATGATCACTTCGATATGGATATGATACGATTGATAAGATAGTTTGATCAGTTGATTGCAGATGTTTGACTGGATAGTCGTATCCTTTGTTAAATTTGTGTGAAGTGTTTGTTGGATATCTGCTAGGATGTTTGTTTCTCACAAGACATTTTATTGCAAGTTTTTCTGATAGATTGATTTTTTGATTTTTAGTTCTTTTCCAAGAGATTTTTTTATGTTTTTGGATTATGTAGATCGATATTTGAATATTTTTTATTGATTTTTTCAAGACATTTTGCAGATGTTTTTGGTTGATTTTTCTGGACATTATATGGATTTTTGAAGGATGTTATATGAATGTTTTTGGTTGATTTTTTAGGACATTTTCTAGATGTTTTTGGTATTTTTAAGTTTTTCCAATGTTTTCGGATTTTGAGTTTTTCAATGTTTTTAGATTTTGAGTTTTTCAATGTTTTTGGATTTTGAGTTTTTCAATGTTTTTTGGATTTTTTCAAGACTTTATATGATTTTTTAGGATTTTTTCAAGACTTTATATAATTTTTTGGATTTTTTCAGTTATGGTCTCAATGTGCAGACCTGTATGACATGATGATCTGCAGAATGTACGTGGAGACAAATGACTTTTTTGACATGACTTATGTTAATGCAATATGCATGATGAATATGCATTTCCTCTTCGAACAAAGTTGATTGTGTTTGTTGTATCATTTGTAATACACCAATTGAATTGGAGGTGCAAAATATTTCATAGATAAGCGGTCAATCGATCCCTAAGGTCCTTTGGAACATTCAACTCAACACACTTAGTGACTAGGATTTACAAATGGAGATGCGGAAAACTTCCCCATTGATTCTTGAAACTTTGATCTTCTTTTGCCCAAGTGTGTGCAAATGAGTTAATTCCTACTCTTGTGTTCACTAAATATCCTTAGCATCCTATATGACTAGCTACATGGATTATCCTAACTTCAAAAGCATCCTAAATAGAGCCTCACTGCCAGCAAGCCTTGAGAGCTCCAACGAGGTTATAGATTGTAATTTCTCAAATATTACTCCATTGCCAGTAGGCGTTCATATCCCTGATGGAGTTACTCATATGTTCCCATAGTTAAGCTTTCGTCGCACTTTGCATGTGTGATATTTTAGTTATATATCATTTTGATTTTGCCTTAAGATGAATTTGGCATAGCTTTTTTTTTCTTTTTATTTTCTTGCCTTGACTTGTAAGTAATGAAACCTACTTGGTTGTGACAATTACAACAGTGCTGAAGTAGAATTTTAGATTTTTCACTAGTCATATGATCAACTAGGTGTCTAGAATGAATTAGAGATCTTCTTAATATGTTTGAGATATAGCAATTGATAGATTTTGGGTTAACAGGTCTCAAATAGTGAAATCACTACCCAACCATAAGTAAAGCGTTGTCATAGGGTAATGTTGGAAAATGAATGACCTTAGAACCTCAAATACTTCATGTCTGAATATCTAAGAGATGAGATGACACTTGCTTCTCTTGAATGCAAATGAATGATAAACTTGAGAATGTGATGCATTTTAAAAAGAAACTATATGTAATGCAATGCTTTGAATAATATGATATGCAATGCAGAAAGTATAACCTATGCTTTGAATAATATGATATGCAATGCAGAAAGTATAACCTAAACTTACCCAGCCCTTAGATATAGTATCGTTTAAGGTGCATGTTGTTCATAGGGTCAGAGAGTGGATCTCCCTCCATGGTAGCTAGATTATATGCTCCATTGCCTATAACCCTTGTTATGATGAAAGGACCTAGCCAGTTAGGTTTGAATTTCCTTGGCTTTTCTCATTTTTCTAGGTTCCTTTGATTCTCTTTAAGGACTAGATCTCCCACTTCAAAATTTTGTGGGCGGACTCTTTTATTATAACTCTGTCTCAGTCTATTTTGATATCCTTGTAGATGATTGAACATCCTTTGTCTTTTTTCATCAAGGGTTTCGAGTTCTTGTAACCTTGCTACCCTGTAGTCTTCCTCTGATATGATGTTCTATAAGGAAACTCTTAGAGACGGTATTTCTATTTCAATGGGGAGTATTGCTTCTATACCATAGACCTAGGAATATGGTGTTGCTCTTATAGGTGTGCATACTCCTATTCTGTAAGCCCAAAGAGCGAGATTTAACTAGAGATGTCAGTCCCATCCTATGTCAGTGACAACTTTCTTAAGAATTCTCAATATTGTTTTATTTGTATCCTCTTCTTGTCCATTGCTTTGTGGATAATATGGTGTGGCAAATCTCTGTTGTATGTGAAATTTGTCACACAACTCTTTCACTTCCTTGTTTTTAAATGGGCATCCATTATCTATAACGAAGCATAGTGGAATCCTCTATCTACATATAATGTATTTGAGCATGAATTTTGATATATGTTTTTCAGTAGTGTATGTAAGAGGAATTGCCTCAACCCATTTGGTAAAGTACTCAGTGGCTATTAAGATGAACTTGTGCCCATTGGAAGAAGTAGGGTTGACTTTACCCACTAGATCTAATCCCCAATGTGAAAATGGCCATGGTGATGTAATGGGTTGAAGATCTTGTGTTGGTGCATGAATGAGATTCTCATGCGTTTGGCATTTCTTACATTTTTTTACATACTTATAAGCATCCTTTTCCATAGTTGGCCAGTAATAACCTGTTCTCAACAATTTTTTTGACAATGGCGGACCACATTGGTGAGCCCTGCAAATTCCATCTTGGACTTCCTTTAAAGAAAGTTGTGCTTCATTCTCATCAAGATATCAGAGAAGAGTTCCATCGAAGCCCTTTCTGTACAAAGTATTAGCTATAATGGTGTATCTAGATGCCTAATGAATAAAGGTCTTCTTTTGATTTATGGATAGATTCGGTGACATGTATTGAGTATGTATATATGTATATATTTCATTGTACCAAGGTGATTCTGGACCCACAATTACACATACATATTCTGATAGGGAAGTCTCATACACCGGTAGCATCAACTGTTCTATGATGAACTCAAATTGAGTTTTGTTAGCAGGCATATTCAAAAGAAATCCTATGGTAGCCATTGCATCTACTACCTTGTTTTGTATCCTTGGGATCTATTTGAAGGTAATTTTGCTGAAGTGCTCCTTGTAATCTTCTACCAGCTTCTTATAAGGCATGAGTTTGTCATCCTTCATGTTTTAATCATCATTGACTTGGTTTACAATCAGCTATGATTCACCATAGACTTGTAAATATTGTATTCTTCACTGTACAGTTGTACGAAGCCCTATGAGGAGAGCTTCATATTCAGCTATATTGTTTGTGCATTGGACATTAATCCTAAATGACTTAGGTATAGCATCCCCTTGAGGGGTGACGAAAAGAATCCCTGCTCCAAATCCATGACTTGTATATGACCCATCAAAATATAATTTCCACATTATAGATGCAGTTAATGTAAACATGGATTCGTCTGGAAAGTCTATTAGCAATGGGTGATTGTCCTATAAAGGAGCCTCTGCTAATTGATCTGCTATAATTTGTCCTTTGATGGCTTTTTTGTCTATGTATTCTATATCAAACATGCTCAGGATCATAACCCACTTAGCCAATCACGTGGTCAATGTTGCTCTACTCAATAGGTACTTGAGTGGGTCAAAGAGTGCAATGAGTTGTACCTTATGACTCAACATGTAATGTCTGAGCTTTTGGGATGCAAAGATTAGTGCTAAGCATGCTCGCTCTATAGGGGTATAATTAAGCTCATAGCCAATCAGAGTCCTACTTATATAATAAATGGCTCTTTCTTTTCCTTTTTCATCATGCTATGCCAATAGAGCTCCTAGAGCTGAGTTTGTTGCTGATATGTATAACAATAGAGGTTTTCCTGGAGTAGGGGATATTAACACTGGTGTGTTTAAAAGATAATCTTTCAAAGCCTAGAAAACTTCTTGGCATTGTTCTGTCCATTTAAAGGTAACTCCTTTTCTGAGTAAACACTGGAATGGGTGACACTTATCTGCCAACTACGCTATGAATCTCCTTATGGATTGCAGTCTTCCTTGTAACCCTCTTAGTTGTTTAAGTGTTGATGAAGGTTGCATATTAATGATTTCCTTGACCTTGGCAGGGTATATTTCAAATCCTCTATTTGACACTATAAACCCTAATAGTTTACCTGTTGTTACGCCAAACACACACTTCTTCGGGTTTAATATGACATTATACTGCTCCAACTGATCAAATATATGTGCAAGAACCACAAGGTGACCTTCTCTTGTCTATTATTTAGCCAATATGCCATCCACATAGTCTTCCATTATGTTGTGGATCATGTCATGAAACAGCATTGTCATGGCTCTTTGGTATGTTGCTCCGGTGTTTTTGAGACCAAATAGCATCACATTCTAGCAGTATGTTTCCCATGGGCATGTAAAGGTCATTTTATGTTGACCTTCTGGTGCAATTTTAATCTAGTTGTATCCTGCAAAACCATCCATTAAGGATAGCATCTCATTTCCAACTATTAGGTCAACTATCATATCGATATATGGTAGCGGGAAGTCATCCTTAGGACAAGCTTTATTTAGATCCCAGAAATCTGTGAAAATTCTTATGCCTCTTGTGGGCTTAGTTAGATCCCAGAAATCGGTGCAAATTCTTATGCCTTCTGTGGGCTTAGTCATAGGTACCAGGTTGGATATCCATTCCGCATAGTCAATAGATCTAATGAAACCTACATCTAGCAGCTTTTGTAATTCTATTTTAACCAGTAATGCAATACTTGGATACATTTTTCTCAATTTTTCCTTGTAAGGTTTAACTCTCGGTATCAAAGTTAACTGATGCAACACTAATTCAGAGTCTAAGCCTGGCATATCTGCATAGGACCAAGCAAAATTGATATGTCTTTGCTTGAAAAAAATAATGAATTTGTCTTTTTCTTCTTTGCTTAGTGATTTTGCCAGATGGATGTTATGTACAACCTCCCCTTCTGCTATGTTTACTTCTTTTGTTTCTTCTATAAGCAATGTTGAACTTTCTCTTTCAATGGGAAGGTTACCCAACTTGCTCTTGCCATTATGGGTGTTTTGATCTTTATCTTCTATTGTAAAGGTACTTTCTTCTCCAAAGTATGTTGTTCTATCTAGGTCTACAACAAACCCTCCTATGCGATCACCTTGTGGAAGCCCCTCTCTGACTCTGAGAAATTTTGCAATTGCTTTGTCATTTTCAAACCAATCTAGTGTTGGTTTTCCTTCTTTCCCCCAATCAATCAAGTGTGAATGTACCAGGGGTAAATCATTCCTTCCTTCTATAGTAAACTCTGATAACATGAAGACTTGATTGTTTGAATGACTTTGTGTATTTTCATCTTGTATAGGCTTTATTTGATACCTTAATATTACACTTGTTGGTGGGCTAGAATCAAAACTCATAGTCATGAGAGTCTATCTCACTTTCAATATATGTTTCATCATGTGAGCTATCATCACTTATTTCTTCTTGTTCCTACCCTTGATTCTAGTGTAGATTGAGTGGTCTTCTTTGGACATTAGTTACCCTTCTTAAGCCTGGTATAAGCCTTTGCAATCTTTCTTCATCTAATTCATTAGGTTGAGCATGAGTCATTTCTCATGGAAGAAGTAGTGACAATAACCATGGATGAGATTCAGCTGGTGGTGGTAAACCTGCCTCTGTTGCAACATTAGCCTATACTATTGTATCAATAATTGCATCATTTTGTGATTCAATGCTAGGTTCTTGCAGGATTTGTCTCATGTCTTCCCCATCTGATTCCGCACTAGGTGATGTGGGTACTTGATTACTTGTTTGAGATGAATATGGAAGCACCTGTGTGGAAAAATCCCTTTGTGTTATGTAGTATGACAGTTTCATTGGTTGATTTAGTATATCAAGGGTGCATTGTCTTGCCTCCGTGATATGTGGTACATGCTTATACCCCAATCCTTGATTCCTTGGATTATCATTAGGAACAATAGGTTCTATTCTTCCTTGTTTCCATAACCCAAGGCCTATGGTACCATCATATCCATGTCTCTGGAGCATTTTGAATCCATTGCCATACTAATCTGTGGGTATTTTGGGTATCATCGTGTGATCTTCTTCTCTATATATCCAATGGTTAACATCTTCATTCAAGGATTCTTCTTGTAAGTCACCCCATCTAATGAAAGAGCATGAGTCTGTGTATCTGACAATTTCTTTTCCTTTGTCTTTTTTTTGTACTATATTGTGAGGTTTCCCAAAAGACTTAGGAGATAGAGACAAATGTTTCCCACTTAAATTATTTGCAATAGAATACTCTCCACAACCCATATCTTGTATTTGTAAGGTTGATGTTGAAGGCATGTCTTTTTTTGTTTTTGTGATTTTTAATGCCTTTAGTTGTGTAATGAGAGGTGTTTCTTGATTAATAGGTACCTGATTATGCACACTTTCTTTCAAGTAATTGCAATGTTGGAAGGGATTTGGATCACCCTTTATGGTGATTTCAATACTATTGTATGGTAATTTGATACACTAATGAAATGTGGATGGTACTGCTTGCATGGTGTGGATCCATGAGCAGCCCAATAACATGTTATATCCCAGTTCTTTGTCCAAGACTTGAAAAGCAAGCTCTATTGTTAGAGGTCCTACTTGTATGGGTAATGTTACAATGCCTTTTGATGGATGTTCTTCATCATCGTATGCCTTGATATTTATCCTCTTAGATGAATCAATGTGAAGTTCAGAATATCCTAGTGCCTTAACCAGTTTTAAAGTACACATGTTGAGACCAACTCCTCCATCTACGAGTACTCTTCTGATTCTTCTCTTATGAATGTAAGCTTCCAGATGTAGTGGGTCGTTATGAAGCAGTCTATCACTAGGAATATATTATTCTATGAATGCAATATGTGTGTCTTGTGTCAGATTTCCTACCATAGACTGGAAGGCATCTTCATCTATATCTTTGTCCACTACCAAATCTTGAAGTGCTTTGTCCAGTATATCTCTATGAGTGGGTGAAATACCCAAAAGTTTGAATAATGATATATCTGTTGGATTTTTCTTAAGTTGCTCAACAACATTATAGGTCCCTACTACTGGTGGTTGATTTTGTGGTATTCCTTGTAAAGTTACCTTTGATCTGTCAGTAACTACTACACAGTCTCTATCTCTAGGAGTTATGGTGATCATAGCCACTATATCATATGACTCACAAGTTTTGTCGGTATCATATGCTGTGTTATCAAGATTTATGTTAAATCCCTCTTCATAGTCTTTATGTGCATGTTTGACATCCATGATATGTTCTATGAGTCCATCTTCAAACCAACTTGAATGAGATGGTTAATCATGCCCCCAGTCTCTGAGACAAAGATTTCTATTATCATCATATTTTGGTGCCTCTGATATCTTACAAATTTGGTTATCATCTATGTGAGTGTCTAGATATTACTCATCTTGATCAAATATTTCTTGTGAATCGTTGTTTTCTATATCTCTTGAGCTAATGGCATGAATAGTGTAGTCGTATGAGACCTTTGTGTAGTTAGTTGTATTGTCTTGGGTACTTGATGTGGTAGCTTTCCCTTTGTAATGCTTAACAAATGGATCCTTAAAAATTGTGTGATTTGTGTTTGTTGAGCTTTTATTGGTATCGATTGTGATGTCCCCTTGGTCTATCATATCTTTGACCAATTTTTTCAATTTATAGCAACTTGTTGTTTTATGACCTTTAGTCTGATAATAATCACATAAATCATTATCATTCCACCATGTGGGTTTGAAAGGACCTGGTTCATACACTCTTACTTTAGGTAAAGTGATCATGTTTGTTTGTATTAAATTTTTGAGCACTAACTCGATAGGTTCTCCTAGAGGTGTGTAATTTCTTCTTGGAGCATTTACCTTGGGGTATCTTGTGTTCATGTTTTGTGTAGCATTTACATTTGTAGAGGTCGTGTTATTCCCTATATGTGGATTAGATGACTGACTCATTCCTAAAGATAAAATGGGCTGAGTTTTGTTTATCGTTCTCGCGTCTACAATACCATCATTGCTCACATTTTTGTTTTTCGACCAAAACTTAGATTTGTCATTGTTGTTGGTGTTGACATAATTAATAAGACCTTGTTCTACTAGTCCCTTCTCACATTTGAGATCCTTTTTTGTGATTTTTTTGAATGTGGTTAAACATTGCATTTGTATCAGATATTTAATCTTGGGGATCAAGTTTTTTGTGAACATGTCCACTTGCTCTGTTTCTGGGATAACTGTCTTGCACCTCCTATAGAGAGACCTCCATCATTGTATGAAGGATGCAAATGTTTCATTCTCATATTGGTTAGCGGCACACAATTCCATCAAAGTAACTGGGGTGTTAATGTTATGCAAGAAGTTTGTGATAAATTATTCAGCTAATTCTCCCCATGATGTGATGGTTGGTGGTAAATGTGAAAACCATTCTAAAGTCAGACCTCCCAGACTTTTAGGAAATAGTCTCATTAAATAAGTATCTTCTATGGCAACCTCTATACATGTGGTAAAAAACTCTCTGATATGATCTCTAGGATCACCCTTCCCTCGATATCTATCAAATTTAGGTGTTTCAAAATGTTGTGGGAAAGGCGGCTTGTATAATGTGTGATCAAATGGATAAGGACGTAAGTCCTGCATTGTGTAGCTCTTTTTATCATTACCGGTTTGCATGGTCATCATTTGTTGTTGCAAATTCTATAATTGTTGTATCAGAATATTTGTTTGTGTCAAAGGTACACCTTGTGTTTGTCTATGTCCCACAAAAGGATTTGTGGTTGCATAACTAGGAGTTTGTTGGAAGGTACCATGATTATAACTTTGTGTGTTCTGCGTTCCACTAGGTACTATGAAGTAAGTGATATGCAAACCCATGTTTGGTTGAGCTGTACTTGTTGTATTGGTAGGACCTATATTTGCATTTTGGTGACTTTAATGTTGATCCTATAGAATAGGAAACTGAAGGTTGGGTTGTACTTGTTTCTTGTGTTTGAATAGGTGCTAAGACACTTGATATTATCAGTATGCTTTGTGTTGGTATACTAACATTGACCGTTGAGATGACGCACTTGTTTGAAAGTTTGCATTTGTGTTGACATTTGTTTGGATAGGTACGTTTTGAATAAAATTGGAGGTTGTTGCTTGTAATTGTGTCATGGGTGGTGTTTGACTGTTATCTTGACCTAAAAGTTTTTCCCAGTGGTAAGATCTTTGTGACATCAAAATCTTTAGGTAGTTTCGCCCCATTTTGTAATAACAACGAGATATATTTGTCCCTATCACTATGTATAAGTGCATCTAGGATCATAAGGACATGTGGATCTTGTTGAGCTGACTCAATTTATTCTTTTGTTAAATGCTATTGTAATTTGTTTAGGGTAGAGATTGTCTGAGAACCTGATTGTTGACCAGTTGATATGTCCAGGTTCCAAGTTGGGTTTACAAACTGGGCATTGTTTGGGTCCATTATACCTTTCGCCTTTTGTGACCTTGTGATGGGAATCTAAGAATACTATATGAGGGTGGTTTTATGCAAGATGATGACTAACACTAGATTGTAGATGTACATATGAGGTATGCAAGACTAGACTAGACTCTCCATTGAGGATTTTGACATGAGACTTGTTGAGTATTTTTGGATTTCTCTAATGCAAGTTTTTCCATTTCTTGTCTTAGACATTCTGTCTCAATCTCTCTATCAATTCTATGGGCAATTTTATACTCAATATTAATCTCGTACTTGACTCCTATATATTTAGGTGTGTTTCTCCTTGAGTCCCAAGCTAAGTTAGCTAGACCATCAATGATTTCTCGCTGACCGCCGTTTGGCACTAGATTAGGTTGCTCGAAGGGGAGAAAACCATCACCTGGGAGACCCATTATGACACATGCTATGAATCTACAACTGGAAATGGACTAAGACAAATGTATATGAGATCTAGATGAAGACGTATATGAGGATGATAATGCGGACTCAAAATTAGGACTATGTAACGACTATGGGTGATAATGAAGATGTGAATGATGACTATATGCAAAGACTTAGGATGATAATGCGGACGTAAGTGTGAACTATGCAAAGACTTAAGATGATAATGAGGATGCAAGTATGAACTATGCAAAGACTAGGGTCACAAGTATGTAAAAACTTTATTTTCAAAAATGGACTATGTTTTCTGTAACTTCGTGTGTATGACAAGTTTTATACTTTTCCAAATCTGAGAAAAATTGCTTGGAGGTAGGTATAGCTAACTGACTCAATTTTCACACAATCTCAGAAAATTTAGAGATACGTAGGATAGGGCCTGAAATAGCCCAAAGGACTAACTCAATACTGGTCCAACACAACGATACATAAAAAAGAACAAAATACAATCTTAGGCGGGAAAGTGGAAACCATTCAAATGAGGCCCTTACAATAAAATACCAGAACAAAATGAATAGATAGAGAGTCTGGTGGCACTGGCTCCACTCCACGGTACACACTTCTCAGGCATGCCAGTCTCTCTTACCCCAAAGATCCAAAGATCTTATAGCTGAGGGATTTCTGTATCATAGTGTAAGGTACATGAAGGGTATCTATGGGGTATGATCCGCACTCTCGGAATCATTGAATGTAGGATTTTTGGCAACTAAATTGGTTCATAGTATTAGGTTTCAAGGGATCTTGATCCAACAACAGATTCTTAGAGCAAGCCACTTAAGACTTTAGTTGAGCTTATCAGTGCAGGGAAGGCCCCCACATATGTCAAATTCATTCAACACTCTAGCCGCCTGACCAGTACACTTATATAGTGGCTCAAAAAACCCACTTGAGAGTACGATGGGAGAGATGATATCCCCAATGCATCCCGATTTGAAGTACCTCTATGGGGTGATGAAATCCCCAGTCAAAGATTTCCCTCACTACATAGAATAAAATAAAAAATTGGATGTCATTGCCACCTCCCTCCTTTCTCCCAAGATCCTGAAGGCGGGTTGAAATTCGGTTACTGTAACAGTAGGTCCACCCCAAACACGATAAAAAATATTTACCTTAAGAAAAAAGAAATGTGATTTAATCTAATGCAGCCTGATTCACATTTGTTTTATAGCCCAAATTTAGGTGTTGAATATGCATGTGCATGTCCATTTTAAACACCAACTCAAAATATGAAGGCATACATTTCAATTTTAACCATTTGTTGATTTTAAGCACCAAAAGACAAAGTGTGAGATACATGCATGTCAATTTTAGCTCATGTTTATTTTAAGAACCAAACAACGAAGTGTGAGATTATCCATGCATGTCCATTTTAATTGTTGTTGATTTTAAGCACCAAAAGATGAAGTGTTAGATGATGCATGCAACTGATCTAATACTAATCCGATCCTTTCTGTAAATTTGCCACAAACTGTAAACAGGAGATTAGTAGTAAAACCAAACCAAAAAAATTTGACAGAAATGAATCATGACAATAACTGTGTGATTGCGTGATACTGACAGCTTGAATGCATGAATATAATAGAGCATATGCATAATTTTGATAGGCCAAATGTGTGATGATAACATATCAATTGCGTAATGATAATAGGGTGATTGCGTGATAGACAAGTAGACAACAAACAAATTAAAAAACTAAAAAAAACTAAACCCAATCAGAAACCTACAAAACCAATTGTGAGGCCCTAGCCAAATCTCTCATCATCCATTCAATATCAATTAGATCATATTTAACTTGATAAGAAAGAACTAAGTTGTTATATATATCAAAGGCTAGTTGATCTTTCAAATCTTGAATCTTCTTTTCTGCTTGGAGAACCTTTTGATAGTGTTTGGCTTGTCTTCTTTGTTCTTTCGTCCTTCTTGCACCTGAAATCCTGAACTGTACCTTTCTTGCCATAAACTGTTATAATCAAATCATGAAATAGAAGTGATTTGTTTCTAGATTAACCCAATTTTAGACAGAAATAGATAGATCAAATAATAGACAGAATAAAAAATTAAATAGCAATTTTCCCTATGAATGCATGATATCGAAAGGGCAATTGTGTAACCTGGAAAGGGCAATTGTGTAACCCTATCAGATCGAATGCGTGACCCCAAGGGGTCAAATGCATTTTTTCGTCTATGTGATTGCATGGCGATGTAAGCATGATTGCGTGACGGAAGATCTATTCTCGAAATCTGTGTGAAATCTATTAAAAAAATGCAAAATTTTGTACGACCTACAAAAATTACACAGAGAACAGAGAAGGTAAATTAGTTGTGTTTCATGTCGTGTTCACCAAAATGTCATACAATAAAATTCATCTTACTCAAATATCAATTAGAATCAAAGGGAAATCATGAATCCCTATTTAATCAAAGAATTCTAACAAACAGACAATGAAATAACACAATCAGGCAAAATAGGAACTATAAATGAAATCAATTAAAGACTCCCTATTTCGTGACTGCATATAACTTCCATTGCTCTTCTCTTTTCTATGGTATTATGGCTCTTAGATATTGCACAGGTAACCTGCAAGCGAAACAAAGATTCAAAGTTCATGATTATTGAAAATGGAGATTGAATGCTCAATTTATAGATTATTGGAGAAGATTGATTGAAAGGTGAACAAATTGATCAAGAGGTGGAACTCAGGTGAGCTCACATGCTAATTGATAGTTGAACTGCTAATTTAGAAGTGGAACAAAATAGACTGAATAGATTAATTGAGTCAATTGATTGAGAAAAGCTAACTGAAGGAAGAAAAGGAATGATTGGAGGAAATAAAGAGGATGACAAAGAAAGCTTTATTTAGAAAAAGCTAACTAGAAGATGGAAATAGAGATTGGAGAGATAAATGATTTAATTAATTGATTGATTAAATTAATTAATTTGCATGTGCTTGCATTTAGACTTAGATTTTGAATTTAATCTTTGCATGAGATTTTAATTCAAATAATTGAATTTAATTCAATTTAGTATTTGAATATATTTAAAACTTGACTTTGATTTTCAGTTTGGTTTTTGAAATCATGCACATGTATTTGAATTTAGAAGAAAGTAGAAGAATATGAAATTAAATGAAATTAGAAGAATTAATAAAATTAAATGAAATTAGAATTTGGGGATTTGGAAATGGAAGAATTAATTAGTTAATTAAATAATTTAAAGAAACTATTTGATTATTTAGAAATTGAATTTAATTAAATAATAAAGATTATTTAAATTAAAGGATAAAATCACAATTAATTAAATAATAAATATTTAATTAATATTTAGAAGAGAGTTGAATGATTAGATGATTAGAGATAGAAATTGAGAATTAATTTATTTAAATAATAAAGATTATTTAAAGTGGGGAATTAACTAGAATTAATTAAATAATTAATATTTAGAACATGGTTAAATGATGATAGAATAGTAAATAGAATAATTAGTAAGATTATGAGGAAATATGAAATTAGAAGAATAAGATTAATTAACTTAATTAAAGAATTAAAGAATTATTTAATCAATTAGACGAATAATTAGTACATGATCAATGAGACATTTTTAGGTGTCTACAATATTTATTCATTGGCCAGTGAGTAAATATTGTGGATCACAAATCCCACCAAGGTTTTTCCCACACCGGGTTTCCTCGTTAAACATCTCGTGTTATAGTGTGTTTTCTATGTTGTCTTTATTGTTCCTATTTACTGTATTAATTCTTATTTACCGGTACACTGTTTTGGAATGCAAAGTTCTTAATAAGGTTAAATATTATGCTAACTAGTTAGATACTGATTCCCCCCCCCCCCTCTCAGTATCTTTGGGACTATCATTAATCTTAACATCAGGGATCATGCTTGACTAACTTCATGAAGAGGGACAACCCTCAATTGACTTCTAAGATACTCGAAAAAGGTCTTAGGCAGAGGTTTTGTAAAGATATCTACAAGCTTCTCCTTTGTAGAAACATGCTCCAAGATAACATCTTTACTTTGAACTTTTTCCCTCAAGAAGTGATATTTAAATTCAATGTGCTTAGTCCTTGCGTGCAAAATAGGATTTTTAAAAATGTTTATTGCACTTGTATTATCACACAAAAAATTTATTGGTTCTAAGATTTCCATCTTCAAACCTTCCAAAATGTGCCTCATCCACATAGCTTGTGTGCAATTCATATAAGCTACTACATACTCAGCTTCAACAATAGATTATGAAGTGCAACTCTGCTTTTTACTACTCCATGAAACTAGCCTTCCTCCTAGAAAGAATGCTCCACCTGTAGTACTCTTCCAGTCATCAATATTTCCTTGCCAATCAGCATCTGTGTATGCTTTCAAATCAAAATCTCCACCATATGGATAACCCATAGTCAAAAGTACCTTTCAGATATCTAAAAATTCTCTTGGTTACCATCAGATGTGCCTCCTTTGGATTCTTTTAAAATCTAGCAACAATACCAACTGCATGGGCAATATTCGATCGACTGTGAACAACATAGTATAATTTTCCAATCATTGACCTGTATTCCTTTTCATCTACAGACTTAGATGCATCTTCCTTGGACAATTTACAACCTGTAACCATTGGGGTTCCAATTGGTTTATAGTCACTCATACCAAAAGTCTTCAAAACTTCTTTCACATACTTGGATTGGGTAATTTAAATATCATTCTTCATCTACTGTATCTATAAGCCTAAGAAAAAATGTATTTCCCCTACTAATGTCATTTCAAATTCATTCTTCATTTCATCTGCAAAATAATTACTCATGTCATCATTACCTCCAAATATAATGTCATCTACAAATACTTCACTAACCAGTATTTTATCTCCTTCAGACTTGAGATAAATGTTGTTGTCATCACTGGTTCTAGGAAAGCCTATCTTCATCAAATGGGTATGAAGTCATTCATACCATGCTCTGGGTGCTTTCTTTAATCCATACAAAGCTTTATGCAATTTGCATACCATGTCTTCCTTAGATGTCAATGCATAACCATCAAGCTTCTCTATATAAACCTCTTCTTCCAGTATCCCATTCAAGAATGCAGACTTAACATCCATCTGGTATACTTTGAACTTCTTGTGAGCTTCAAATGCAAGTAATGTTCTTACACCTTCCAATCTTGCTACTAGTGTAAAAGTTTCTCCATAATCTACTCCTTCTTCTTGCACATAACCTTTGCATACTAATCTTGCCTTATTGCAAACTACAACACCATCTTCATTTAATTTGTTTCTAAACACCCATTTAGTACCTATAACATTCTTGTTTACCAGTCAGGGTTCCAGGGTCCAAGTGTTGTTCTTCTCAATTTGATCCAACTCCTCCTCCATAGCTTTCACCCATTGATCATCACCAAATGCCTCCTTAGCACTTCTAGGTTCAAAGGTGGAGATCATGCAAGAGTTCTCTCTTATTCTCCTTCTAATTAGTACATTGACATCCTTATCCCCAATTATATGTTCAGGACTGTGATTCAGTCTCACATACTTGGGAATAACATGATCATTCTCTTCAGGTTCAACTTCATCATTATCATCTTCCTCTAAATTTATTTGTTCTAATTGAACAAGTAAATTAGGATTTTCTTTACCGGTTTCTAATTTAACAGTTTTAGGTTCCAAAAGCAAAATGCAAGGATCTTCATCCTTTTTGTCTGAACTAGTTCCTTCTATAACTTTAGGACATTCATCTACATGAACATCAACACTCTCAACAATTCTCTGTGTCTAGTTGTTGAAGCATTTATAGGCCTTACTCTTGGTGGAATATCCAAGAAATATGCCTTCATCACTCTTAGCCTCAAACTTGCTTATGTAATCACCTCTTTTAATAAAACATTTGCTTCCAAATATCTTAAAATAGCTAACATCAGGTGATCTCCCATACCAATACTCATATGGGGTCTTGTCCTTACCTCTTTTCACCATAACTCCGTTCATTGTGTAGACAGTTGTACTTATAGCTTCTTTCCAAAATGTTTTTGCTACACCTCTTTGTATCAACATAGTCCCAGCAGCTTCAACCACTGACCGATTTTTTCTCTTTGCTATACCATTTTGTTGTGGTGTCCTAGGTGTAGAAAGTTGTCACTTGATACCATTATCATCACAATACTTAGTGAAATCCACAGAAGTGAATTCACCACCTTGATCTGTTCTTAGACATTTTATCTTTTTACCACTCTCTTTCTCAGCTAAGGCTCTGAATGCCTTGAATTTACCACAAGCTTCATTCTTATCCTTCAAGAATGTGACCCACATCATCCTTGAACAGTCATCAGTGAAGATCATGAAGTATATATCACCTTGAATGCTTCTTGTTCTTATTGGTCCACATAGATCTGTATGAACCAGATCTAACAAGTGCTCTGCTGAGATGGAATTTCTCTTGAAAGTTGAAGAAGTCATCTTTCCTAGCTGACATTCTTTACAAAGAGCATTAACCGGTTTGTCTAGCTGAGGTAGACCTCTTAATGTCTTAGACTTGTTTACTTTAACAATATTGTCAAAATTTATATGACAAAATCTCTTATGCCAAAGCCAGCTATCATCTATTTTTGCAATTAAATAGTGGCTAACTTTAGGATTGAGATGAAATAGATTACCTCTGGTTTGTTTCCTAGTTGCAATCAATTCACCTTTGTTGTCAAAGATTTTGCACATTCCATTTATAAACTCCAGTGGGTATCCTCTTTCCTTAAGTTGTGCCACACTTAAAAGATTGTGCTTTAGGCCTTCAACCCAATAAACATTGTCAGCACTTCTCTTCCCATTAAGAGAAATAACTCCCTTACCTTTAACCATATAGGGTGAGTCATCGCCAAATTTGACAACACCACAATCAAATTCCTTCAGGGAAAGAACTTTTCTCCGATCACTGGTCATGTGATGTGAACAACCACTATCAATGATCCAATCATTAGGGTTATCCATTCTCGATACTAGTGCCTTCTAATCTGATATTTCTTCCTTAATAGCTACAAACACAATATCTTCACTAGCATCATCATCAAATTCTTCATCAGTAATACCACTATCAATAGCTACAAGACAATCTCTCTTGCCTTTACCCTTATACTTCTTAAATTTGTCTCTCCTGTATTCATTTTCACCATTAGGGAAACTTGCTACTATATGACCAATCTTGTTTCATGCAAAACATTTAAAGGAAGCTTACCTCTATATTTGCCAGTGCCTCTAGGTAGTCGTTTTGCCAACAATGCTTCAAGTTCCACTAAGTTGTCTTCATCTTCAACATCTTTGTTTGATCTAGATTCATAGCTATGGCTAGTATCTTTATTTATTCTCACAGATGGGTTAGAGACAGAAGCTCTGAATGCAGATTTTGATATCTATACACTACCATCATATCCATTTAGTTCAAAAGCAGTAAGTTTTCCAATAATAGAGTCAAGAGTTACCTTTGTCTTGTCAATGGATTTCAGCTCCTAAATAGCTGCAAATCTGATAGCATATACTGGTAGCAGGGTTCTCAGTACCTTACTGATTACAATGGCATCTTCCACTTTCCCTCCTACACTCTTTATCTCACCAACTATCTCTTTAATCCTTTGACAGTATTGTTGGATATTCTCACCTTCAGATATTCTAATGTCATCAGATTTTCCTCTTAAACTCTCCTCTTTGGAAATCTTAACATGTTCATCACGGCTATAAATCTCTTCTAATTTCTTCCATACTTCATATATAGTTTCAAGACCATGAACATCTACATATTCAGCATCAGACAGGGAACTGATAATAGACTCTAATGCTTGGTGATTTTCCTGTTGTTCTTTCTTGTGATCATCAGTCAGGATACCAGTAGGTGCATTGTACTTGTTTTCTATATGATCTCAATACTGACTACCAAGACTTTTAATATAGATCCTCATTTTGTCACTCCATATTCTTTAGTTATCTTTGTTGAACTTCGGTCCTTCTTGCTTCATCATGATCTACAAGATCTTTTCCTCAAGCTGTTAGGCTTTTAGATTCAGAGGACTTGAGACGCTTTGATACCAATTGATGGTATGATGAAAGAATAAGTATCTGGTAGAATACTGAGAGGGGGGAGTGAATCAGTATATTGAAAAAGTGATACAAAGTTCCCAAACTCAAACTTAGTCAAACAAAGTAAACATATCTCAGTCAAGATCAATATTCATAAGAATACTTAACATCAACCGGTTTAATGGTTATGACAACTTAATAGTAAACTTCAATCTTGTAAACATCAACAATGCTTAATCATAACCCAACATATTCATCTCTCAATGCTTCTAATTATCATTCCTTATCATAAGTTAACTAAATCAACAAATAAGATGACAACCACAAAAGCATTCACCACTTGACACAAATGTTTATACGTGGAAAACCCAAATAGGTAAAAACCATAGTGAGATGAGACTCACAAGGATAGCTATCTGAACTCTTCTGAAGTTTACCTTGTTAGGAGCCAAGACTGTTAAAGCTTTACAATAATTCATGTTAAGAACTAATTTCGGTTAGGAATCACCTAGTTAAGGGATTTACAAATATGACTTGATGAAAAGCACAATACCCTATTAGGAGTAACCTCGCTGAAGGTTTTCTTGATCTATCTGAGTAGCACTACATTTGCTTGATCAAATCCTTCTAAGCTTCAATCTGCCTTCACTCAAAGTGCAGACCATTCACTGGTTAGGAAACTACACTCTCAACAGGTTTCAATCAGTCTTGCCAACAACCTTTACAAACAACTTCATCGACCTTAAATACAAATCAATTAGGTCGGTAAAACAATAAAAACCTAATTCTCATCATCGAGATTACAAACAAGTCGGTACAATCTTGACCGTTAGAAATCATGACAATCTCTTTACATTCTTTAATAAAATTCCATCTGCTCTATCATCACTACTTCATTGGATTTTGTAACTCATCACGCGTTGTGCATTAGATGCAATCCACTTTTCTCCTTCCATAGACAAAAACAAACACGCCAAAACAATTTGAACATATCCTCATGCAATGATCACACGTGTCTTCATCATTATCTCTTATCAGTTAATAAACCATCAAACTTGATCGGTTAGGGTTTAATAGCTGATAGGGTTTACTGGTTATCTACTTGAAGTCGACAATAATAATAACAAATCAATCGGAAAAGAGGGCAACAACCCCTTAGAAGATTAGGGGCCTCCCACCCAGTCATTGTCGATTAAGCCACCATAGTGAGCACCCCTTAATCTTGTCAGCTTTGGTTGGTTCTCATAGTTCTCGAGATGAAACAACTTACTTGTTTAGGCCCGCCCCGACAGCTATTTTCCTCTCCACCCTTAGAAAGTTTTAACCCTTTACACCGGTTCACCGGTTCAACTCACATCCATTACATACCAGTTTACAACATCTTCCACAAAGCTTTTCTTACCGATTACTAGCCAATATCAAAAACAACAATATCAGCAATAACATGAATACCATTACCGGTTCAATTGACATCAATGACAACATATCATTAATACAATCTCTATTCAAAATGCCAACAAACTCAAAATGCCAACACATCTCCTATGCCAAAATACAATTTTGGTTTAAGTTCTTTCTGTTCCGGTTAAAACCCTAAACCTCAGTACCAAAATAACCCTTACAATTAATTCCTTGCATACATAGTCTCTCTAATATATTTTGCATTACATCACATCCATATATTCATCCTATCATCCTTATCCTTATTCTAAAATGATCTAATCAATCTCCCCTATATACCCTATATAAATTTATGCCTTATGTCGGCTTACAAAGATATATACAATATCATATTTACATGTTAGTCATATATCATAAATGAATAAGAATTGAAACAATTTGTTGATGCTAGAACCAAGATGTGTCGGCCTGCAATACCAATGACCTATACCATACCATATCGACTTGCACTGTCAGTGACCAAATAAATCTTCTATCCTACCAGTGTCGATGTTGGTGCAGGTGTAGATTCTACAAAGTGTCTGTTGGTACACCATATGAAGTAGGAACCCAAAATCATGTTTCCACCAATGACAACATAGTGAAACCAACCAATAAAGTGTTAATTGCCAACATAGGTCACTAGCAGTGGCCAATGCAATCAACAACAATAGTTGTTCCTGGCCTCAAACTTTGCTAGTGATCTGAATTGAGAGCTCAAAACTGACCAAATTTTGTAGAGATAAATTTGATCTTTGATTGGATTTATAGCAATCCTTATTTGGTGAATTCGGTGGGAATTTTATATGGTATACAAATATTTGGCGAATCGCAGTTAAATATAACACGTCTTATTTAATTTTCAAGTCAATTATGGGTCGTCCAATTAATTAGAAATTATAATAGAGTTGGCAAAAATTGGGATGAATTAAGACATGCTTCCACAAAATGCCAGGCGAATTGGGTCCTCTTGGCCAATAAATCTATATGGCTAATGGTGAATTATGGTCATCTATTAAGACAACCTCAAAAAGTGTAGGCAAAAATATTGAATTTATCATGTGGAAAACATATTCTATTGGTGAAATC
Source organism: Cryptomeria japonica (assembly GCF_030272615.1). Lineage (NCBI taxonomy): Eukaryota > Viridiplantae > Streptophyta > Pinopsida > Cupressales > Cupressaceae > Cryptomeria > Cryptomeria japonica. The sequence goes on from NC_081413.1 coordinate 664,622,842, forward strand.
TTGATAGAGATACAATTAATTACATAAAACAATGGATGATTGGGTTGTGCATTTTACAAATATTTATAAAGTTCGGGTGACATGGCCACCCCTGGTTGGTATAATATATTTGCCATTTTTTAAGTCTCCGACATGAAATATTTGCCATTGGAAAATATTCACCACTAAAGTAAACCCTAGTCTAGTTGTGCCTGCTACAACACCACCTGAGGGACCATCTCCTCCACCTAGGTCTCTCCTAGGGCCTATGACACTCTGACTCTCTGTGCCCTAATATGATCCCCCATGCCTAGAGATTTGTGCATAGGACTCTGCCCATCTCTCTGGGGGCACAAACTAGAATTAGAGACCCCTATAGTAATCAACTCATCCTAAATGATATATGAGATCTCTCATGGTATCCTTGGTAATTCTTTGAGCGGTTGTCTTCTGCTAGATCTATATCAATTCCTTAGAATGACCATATCTTTTTATCGAAGCATCCCTCTTTGATATTAGCACGGCAATATGAGTCTGCATTTGTGCCTTTTCCTATGCTAACTAGGCTTGTAACTATGTCACCTACCCTTGTAGTCGTTGGACCAGACTTTGTAGGCTACTAATTTGTGCCTGTTGCTGATGGCATGGAACTCTAATAATTATATGTTATTACAATGTCTATGCCTGCTCAACTTGATGTACCCGATGTGTCTCTACTTGAGGTGCTTGTTGTGGTGCATGTTGCATCTGTCCTATTTGTCCCCCTGGTCACCTCCTCCTAACTACCCATGTCTCCTAGTCACCAGGTAACTCTCTAGGAGGTCTCAAACTACTAACTTCTATTGTACCTGTTGATGCTACTAGCTTTATCATCCATTCCACCACCATCTCCTCTATCTCCACCATCTCCTCCATCTCTGCCATCACCTCCTCCATCCCCTCCACCCTCATCACCATATCTCCTTCATCTTGGAGCCCTGTGTGGTGGTCACTCTTGTTGGACATTGGTTGATGTGTTGTCATTGATGTCAACATATTCTCATGTGTATTCCAGTGTTGCAGTTTGATTGGATGAGTTGGTTTAGCTTGTGTTTTTTAGATGAGGTGATGAGGGTTAAAGGGTCTCTGGTATGTTGTTTTTAGATGGTTCATTCCCATTTGTAGAGGTCCACATGATGTTTTGATCAAGTTATGTGATCTGGTATTGAGGATGTTATTCAGTTGTTCGTGTTATTCTATATTTTGGTTTATGCTCTGTATTGCTCTGGAATTGCTACATCTCTAGTTATGGATGCATGGGATGTGTTTTGGACATTGATGTGTGTCCTCAGTTCGAGTGGTTCATGATTTGGAAATCTGCAAGTGAATCTTTCAAGTTGACATTCATTTATTTGATGTTCTTAAGCTCTAGTAGAAAAATGATGACGATTTTGGTGATCTGAGTTGTTGCGATTGTTGTGGTGAAATTCACATTACTTGTGAATGTTTCTAGATCCTATTCTATGCATATTGGTGGTCCACATTGATTAATGTGTGCGTTATTGAATATTTTCTTTGTCTGGTGATGTTCTTCATGTTATGCAATAGTCTTGGTGGTTGTAGTGTGTTGTGGATGATTGAGGTATAATTTTTGGAGGTGTTGCGTGTTTGCGATATTGATTTGGGTCTAGACTATGTCTTAGACAAAATCATTTTGGTCTGTATGTATTATTATAGTGTGAGAGATCATTATTTTGTTGTTTGTATTAAGGGTTTAGCTGACCTATATTTTAGAGGTTCATGACTTGTATAAATAAATGTAATAATCATGTAAGATGTATGTTTGTGATCTTTTAGAGTGTGTATGATCGATTTGTATGTGCGAACAAGTGATTTGATCTTTCAGAAGTGAAGGAGAGAAGAGAAGTGTTGCAAAACAAACTGTGTACATAACCATAACTATACTCAGGCATATGGAGATGCTATTTTCACAGTTATGTAGTCTAAATTGTTGTCCAAATAATTTTATAAGTCAATATGAATTCCTGTATGGTAGTGAGGCTTCCCTTAAGGTTGCAGCCTTTCTGGGTTTCTTGTTTTGAGTAGTGAGCTCTAGGCAGTGTGCCTAAATGCATGTGCATTCTCCATTGTAATATTTACATTTACTCCTAATAGGGTATTATCTCATTTTGGGTAGGTTCCCACCATCTTTTTTCCCTTAACCAGGTTTTTGATGTCAAAAATCTTGGTGTTATGTGTGTTATTGATGCGGTGTTGTTTCATGCTTTAATTGTTAATTATTAGATCTAATTTTTGGTTTAAGTTGTAGTGAGTTTTTGTGCAAACTTATTCACCCCCCCTCTTAGTTTGCTACATTGTTGAATCATTCAAAAAATCCCCAGGTATGTGAGGTTGAATCATTAAGAAAATTAGATTATTGGTGACAAGAATAAAGGCGTGGTGACTAGAAAAAAGACATGCTAAAGAAATTTGTTTGATTTCTAAGATTGAGCTTAAAAATGTTGATGAATCTTGTAAAGATGAAAATTGGATTAAAGCTATGGAAGAAGAATTGAATTAGATTGAGGAAAAATGATACATGGATTCTTGTTCCTAGACCTAAGAATAAAAATGTAATTGGAACTAATGGGTATTTCAGAATAAGTTGAATGAACAGGGTGAAGTTGTCCAAAATAAAGCTAGACTTGTTTGTAAAGGTTATTCAAAGATGAAAGGAATTGTTATAAGAGGAAAAATTTTCTCAAGTAGCTAAAATTGAAGTTGATAGATTATTTCTTGCCTGTGCTGCTCGCAAAGATTTCAAGGTTTATTGGATGGATGTCAAATCAGTCTTTCTTAATGGTGAGTTGAAAGAGGAAGCCTACATTGAGCAACCAGGTGGATTTCAGTTGACAGATGAAAAGGACATGGTTTGTTAGTTGAAGAAAGTATTGTATGGAGTGAATCAAGCCCATAGAGTATTTTAAGATAGATTGGATAAGTATTTGATTAAGTTTCAATTCAATAAAGGTACTGCTGACAATAATTTTTATTTCAAGATTGATCAGAATAACATTTTGATTGTTGAAGTTTTTGTTGATGACATTATCTTTGGAGGAAATGATTGCCTATGGAAGAAATTTATTGAAGAGTGTTGGTCATTTGGAGGAATTTATTATGTGTTTCATTAATGTTTTGTCATTGATGTCAACACTAGCTATTTTGGTTGTTTGTTGGTATCCTTTTGGTCCCGATAGGTTGATTGGTTTCTAGCTGGTAAGATCATGATGATCTGATATACTTTGGTATGCTTTGGCTTATGGAATTGGCTTAGATCTGCTATTCATGCTACTTAGATATATGTTAAGTCAATTGGTTTTGATTTGGTGATTGGATGCTATCTTATATGTTGGTAATCTTGGTTTGTTGATCCGGTGAGGGTTTCACCGACAAAGCTTTGATTGAAGATCTTTTGATATTATACATAAGTGGTATTGGTGTGACTTCTAGTAGAGATTCAGGATGCTGATGGTGATCATGTTCAAGACTTGACTTATTGGGATCATTTATTTAGCATGTGTGCACCTAAATTGGGTTCGTTACTATCTAGGTTTTGGACCGGCTTAATGTAATGTGTTGTTAGGACTCATCAATGTGTTTCTAGGATGACTTATGGGTTGGATATTATTTGTTTGGTCTCAGACCGACATGCTTTATAATTATGTAATTGTTTTATTGTTTGGGTGGCTGACCTTATTGTTTAAGGTTTAGGGTTTGTATATATATGATGTAAGATCTCATTGTAGATCATGTAAGGATAGTATGCAAGAAAATAATGTAATAGTCATTCATGCAGAGGATTTGGTCGATCATTGGTGATCGGGTTGGGTTTATGCAAGAGGATTAAGTCCTTTGGTATTGAGCTTAACTGGTGTAGACACTTAAAAATAATTATTTTAATTATTTTTAATTCCTCTCACATAATTAATTTATTAATTATGTAAATTCTAAATTCTCCTCAATATTAATTAATTACAATTAATATTGTCACTATAGTCTGTGATTGATTTATTTAATAAATCAACCCTCTTTTTATTCTTCTCAAATCCTCCTTTTAACTAATTAATTTCAATTAATTGGTTAACCTACATGGTTCCTACAAATCATCTTCCTAATCCATCATTAACCTAATAATTCTTCTAGAAACTCCCTAAAACTCACTTAGCCTTATTCTTCTAACTTTTAATTCCTTCCACTCATTCTCTCTCCTAGTCAAATCCTCCTACAAATCTTATCTATCCTAATCCCACCTAACCTTTCCTCTAATCCCCCTCCTAATGAGTTGCTAGTGGCTAATCATCATGGTTAGCCACAAAGTCAACTCCTTGTCCCTTCCATCCAACCACTCTCCTTAAAAGCTCTTTTCTTGGGTGAATGTGAGATTTTCAAAATCTCACATTCCTCTAGGCATCTCATCTTCCAAGGAATTTTTAATTCCTTCTTATTCCTCCAATCCCCATGATCATCCCTTTTTGAAGAATTTTTAATTCTTCCTCCCCATTTCTCAAGGAATGTCCCATCCCTTGCTCTTCTCAAGGCACATTGGGAAGTCTTCCCAATGTACCTTGAGGAGTGTGGAGACAAGAAATGCCTTTAAGGCATATCTCTTGGTCTCCACACCTCCACTTGGGTCTTGTGTGAGCTCACAAGAAATCTTGGCCCTCCATCTTTGGTTAATCCTAGCCATCTATTTTTCCTCTCCTCTTCCTATAAATTGAGGATTCCATCCCTTCACTCATTATCTCCAAGTTTAGTAAGTTTATGTTGTTAGTTTGAGTCTAGAAAATCACCATTGCATCCTTACCATGCCAAAATAATACCTTATCCATACTTAGCCATATCATCCATCTCATTCCTCAAAAATCTATTTTTATCCATTTGTGCACAATATTGGAGAGTCATCCACATCAAGCAATCTAGGAGCAAGTTGACATCAAGTTGGAGGCACATGGGCGCACTTCAACTCCATCTAAGCTCCATCCGAAGGAGAAGGTAAAAAGGTTGTGAGGTATATGCATCTTTATTCATGTTTTCATGTGATTTGAATTATATCTTTTGGTTTCATGTGTTTTTGTGTTTGATTTGCATGTTTACAATCTAATCCACTTCACACTCCTTTTCACCATCTTCATTTTGGCACGTCTGGTGGGACCAACATCCCTAAAAACTAATGTTTTCTTGAGTTTTTGTGAAGTTGTAAGACGCAAGTTCTAGAACAACAGAAGAGACTGCAAACCAGCGTGAGTGACTTGGGTTCAGAGCGATAGAAAACCTTCTTCGGCGTGTGCACAAGTGCATCAGTGCAAGCGCAAACGCATTAGCACGACCATTTCAAAACATTTAAAATCTTTTCCCGCCCTATTTTAAATTTAATTTTTTTTTTTGTCTGTCTATCTATTTAATGCATGCCCAGGTGCATCAGCGCGGGCGTAGGCATTTTGGCTTGAGTGATTTCTAATCAGTGCGACCATTTTTGCAAATTTCCCGCTCTTAGCAAAGATTCAATTTTTAAATTTGAATTTTTAAAATTTAACCCGCTAATCTGTTCAGTCTCTGTTTTCAAGGTTTTAGCACAGGCGCAGGCATTTCAGCATGAGCATAGCCACATCAGTGCAGGCGCATGTGTTTCAGCATGACCGATCCAGATCAGCATGAAAGACAGGTATAAAACCCTCAGTTTTCTCTATGTTGATTCATCTTTTTTTGTTGTTTTTATTAACGGCAATGCGTACGCAAGAGTTTTAGCGCCTACGCAGGCGCTTCTACATGGCTAACTGCACTTCAGTGCATGCACTGTATGTGCAGTCCAGTTAGTACTAATTTCCTTTTTTTTAGTTTTGCAGCTTTGATCGATTGTCCAAGACCCTGAAAAATAGAAAAACTACTAATCTAAACTGCTTGCAAGTTGCCTAAGAGTTCCAACCAAACATTGTGCTTCTTTTTTAACTAGGCACCTAGATTTAATTAAAGAGTAAATGAATTATTGTCTTATTTGTTTTGTGAAAAGTGTAAAGGTAAGAGAGTATGCTCTTGTCTAGCTAGACGATCAGAAATCCAGACCCTCCAAGTTTTTCACGTTTGTTTCATGCTTACCCTTAGCGGGCCTGCCCTCCCAACTTTTTCTTTGAGAAGGTAAGAGGGGAATGACCCAAGTGAGTACACTAGGACCTAGGGTTCCCAACTCACTATAATAAATAGGCCATTGATTATGAAAGGGTCAATGGTTGGGGCTATATGAGATTTCACTCTCACATTGGGTGCTTGGTAGGATCCTAGAGATCTCAATCACGATTGCGTGACTACTAAGTTATTGGTGCTTCGTTGGGATATAGGCCTCAATTGTGCTTGCGCAACTATGAAGGGTAGCTCCTAACGGGAAGCCATACTAAACACCTTGTGCATACTGGCCAAAAACCTTCTAGTCATTGGTGCAGGAGGTCGGACCTCCGAAGCCACCCATATTTTTATAGCCCTTAGTAGAGACAAAAAGTTTGCCATGAGGAGTTTTCATGGGAATTTATGCTTGGCTGCCCCAAAGAAGTGAGTTTCATGGAGGGGAGCCAGTGGGGTCAAGTATCTAAGTGTCCACTCTGGGTAAGCATAGCTGGGAAACCAATTGGGATCCAATGACTATTGTCCTTGCCAGCCTTAAGAGTGTTGTATATGAGCATGAGTGTCTTTGAGTTAAAAATCATTTGATCATTGTGTTTTCTTTGCTTGATACATACTTTCCAAGAGTAGACTAAAAACACATCACTATCCTCAAACACTTTGCAAAAATATTTGTCCAAAAAGCAAACAATTATCCAAGTCATTATCCACACAAAGTCCAAATTGTGTCAAAACTTCATTCGTCTCATGTTTCATAAGCCCAAGTTGTATAAACATCCTAAGAAATCAATTCACTGACCTATCAATAAGAAGCTCACACAAGCACAACTCATTAGGCATCGGAAATTTTGGTATACCAACCGTAAAATCTTGCTCAAACATAGGACATTCTTGCATCATCACCATGATTATGTCCATGGTCATAGCAATGAGTTTGATGATAGTGATGAACTAAGAGTCTGTGCCCTCCATCAAGGTTCAAATTTGTCTTTTAACACCAACTATCATCAAAATCGGGGTGGTCGCATCCCTTCATACAACTTACCATCTGAACCAATCATCGATTGAGTCACGTTCATGCCAAGAATAACCTAGTCACCAATTTTCTTCTAAGCATCACTATTGTACCTCCTTAATCAATCATCCTCAATTTCCTAAGGACTTAGCACATCAAATCAATATCCCTCCATTATCAAATCAATTCTCAAAATCCAAATCCAATCATCCTTTAATCCAATCTAACCTCACATTAAGGTTGCATGCCTTGTGAAGTCCCATTTAGACCTCATCATTAATCAATTGGCTTTTGTGCTTGAAGAATAATCCTCTCTAAGTACCTTTTGCCTCATCCTTTTGAGTCGATCAAGACTCTTAACTTACACCTTTGCTTTGCTTAGGGTCATTAGTCAACCCTTGGTGGAAAAGAGGCTTTTTAATCATCATTCCAAGGTCTAAATTTTACCCAACTTGGTCAGTACCTTGTTTGTGGTTTCATCTACCACCTAAGATCCTCATCCAAGGACTAAGGTGTCAATCCTAATCAAATCTGGGTTCTAATCCAAGAACCTCACCAATCAGCAAAATCCCTTGTCATCAAAGACAAAATCCAAAGATTCCACAAATCTTGCTAAGTCCTCTCATCAAAAATTTCTTCCTCCAATATTTTCTAAGGTTATTCTTGTATGGTCACAACTCAATCTCAAAAGAAAAAGATGGTTGAACAACAATATGGCATGTCGGACATTAGTGTCCTGTATGAAGATCCTACACAAGATCCTACACAAAGTGGGCAACCTAGCAAATCAAGATCAAACTCAAAACCCTAATATGGTTAGCCAAGATGAACTCTCTCTGGAAGTGTAAACTTTCCTAGCGGACTCTTATAACCAAGAGATGATTGAAAAATTCATCCAACACAATCCTACTACACTTCTAAAGACCCTCCTTGAAAATGGAGCTCAACTTCCACCTGAATTTGATAGATCCACTCTTGGCCAACAACCACAAGGAGACCTCTCTCCCACACAGAATGTTGCACCTATTATTCAAACTCAATCAATTGCAGCCCCAACAATCATCCAAACTTAATCAATGCCACCCATGGCACCTCCCCCCATGGTCTCCATCCCACCTCCTTCCTCTTTATCATCTATACCACTATCAAATCTGATCTCATCTATTCTCTAGCATGCTTCTATACTATCTTCTTCCATTCAACCACATATTTCTATTCCACAAACTTTGCTTCCTGTCAACAATGTCACAAATTTTATCTGGGCTACACTCAATCCCGTCACAACAGTTTGTGGACCGCAACCAACTATCACTCAAATCCCTACGACATCAGTCATCACATCTCACATTCCTTCCTCCTCATCATATCAATATATTGGTGGTGGTGCACCTTCCTTGACTCATCCAATTCTTGGGGCAAATACAATTCTTCATTATCAAAATCCACAACAACACCTCATTAAGGAAATTCAAGACATGAAAAATATCATCAAGGACATGAAAGAAGGGACTAATAAGAGAAAGCCTTACTTGTTTGAGGAATTTTGTCCCTGTCCTAATGACCCGTCTATATCAGTTGCACCCTACCCCCCAGAATTTGAGATCCCTAAATTCACGAAGAATGAAGGCAAAGGAGACCCCCGTGATCATGTCCAGAAATTTCACATCTTATGCCAAGAAGTCTCCTATAGTGACCTATACCTTCGCAAACTCTTTCCCAAGAGTCTCACAAGAGATGCCCTAGCATGGTTCTCATCTCTACCACAAGGTTCCATTGTCTCCTTTCCAGACTTGGCAGAGAAATTTGTAGCTCACTATGCCTACAACATGGCTAATGATGTTTCTATGATGGACCTCTGCAACACAAAACAAAGGCCCAGAGAGACTTTCACCAACTTCTTACAAAGATGGCGACATCTTATCAATAAATTCCAATGGGACATGCCAGAACAACATCAAATTGAATTATTTCAAAAGAACTTGGTGCCGAAACTTTCAAGACCTCTGATGTCTCAATGTATCAAATCCTTCCAAAAGTTGACCAATAAGGGCCTTACCCTTGAATGTGTCTTGTTAGAGGAAGGAACCTTGAAACATTACCAAAAATTGACTCAAAGTTATTCCTCTTATCATAATGACAAACCAAAATTTTGGTCTAAAAATAAAAAATGTAGTCAATGATGGTGTAACTGATGCAAAGTGGGTCCAGACCATGGCGGCTGCCCCAAAACCCACCACCAATAATCATCAATTCAACAATCAAAACAATCAAAATCAATCCCAAAAGCCTCACAACAATGTCTCAGTCCAGGGATGACCACCCCAATCAAATAATAGGACTCCAAGAGACTTCACTCCTCTTGTTGAGCCTATTGAAATGGTGTTTCAAAAACTTGTCCAAGCAGGCGCAGTGGTTTTTCTGATCACTCGCCCATTTGACCCCAATCAACCCAAACATAGGTGGTATAATGAGAATGAATACTGTGAGTATCATTGTATCAAGGCACATGATACACGAAAATGCATGAAGCTTAAAATCTACATTCAAGATCTCATTGATAGGGGTGAGATTGAAGTAGCAAATGCAAAACCTGGTACTAACAATGACAAACTTAAAATGTACCAGGAACCCTTCCTGAAGAATGATAAAGGAAAAGGCTCATCGTCTAACACAGTGAATTATGACTACACTAATCACATTACCAACTTTGACTATTTAGTAGGTCGCATTGAGCCCACAGATAATCATGTTAACATCATAACTATCCAAGGAGTTAATCCTCCCCCTTCCCAAAGCAAACCAAATCCTATGAGGATAGTCATTTAAGGCACCATGCCTTCCACCTCCCATTCCCAAAATGATTGCAATGTAACCACACACCAAGGTAAAGTCACCGTCCAAGGAGTTCCTCCCCCACCAATCCCCCCACCCATATCTTACACCCTCCGATATGAGCTCCTTGACCAACTTGGGAAGACCCCTGCATAGATTTCCATTCTAGAACTTCTCAAGACTTCCCCTATACATAAAGAAATTTTGGAACAAGCCCTCCTTGAGTCTCGCGTTCCTGATAACATCAATGCTACCCAACTCCAATCTCTCATTGGAAACCTTGTTGCCCAACAGCACCTTATATTCACCTCCAATGATGCTCCTACAGATGAAGACCACAACAAGCCTTTGCACATTGAAGCCCTTATCCAAAAGCACAAAGTCAAATGTATTTTGATAGACTATGGATCCGGACTTAATCTATGTACATACAAGTTAATAAAACAATTGGAACTTTTCTGAGGACCTAGTAGACACATCAAGAAGGATCACAATAAAATCATATGATGATGTGGAAAGAGTTTCAAAGGGCATGATCACCTTACCTCTTCAAGTGGGCCCTATTACAATTGAAACCCCTTCCCAAGTACTAGATCTTGATCTCCCCTACAACATTCTCCTCGGTTGGCCATGGATTCACTCCTTGCAAGCTGTACCCTCCACTTATCACCAATGCATCAAATTCCCCTTCAATGGAAGAGAGATCACTATCAAAGGTGATCCAAAACCTTTCCAATATTGCAAACTCTTAGAGGGGAAACATCCATATCACTGCCCACTAAATAGACCCTCACCAATGCCTCCATCTGACACGTCAAATGTTGCCTCCACCTCATCCCAACCAAACACACAAATCAAGATCTTGGATAATGGTTGTAGAGAATATAAATTGGAGGATGTCTTATTAGTAGGCAATCTCCCCCTCTCTCCTAAGTCATTTGGCAAACCAAAAGAGCTCAAAAAAGACTAAAAACCTGTCATACAATGTTAAAATACCACCTTCCAGCAATGGGGCCCACTTGATGAGGAGAACCTTGATGTAGATGTCTCTTCATGGTTGTACCGGTAAGAAGATGAAGATCTAGCAAAAATATCCAAAAAGATGTACCAAAAAGCATCAGCTATAGTCAATAAATGGGTTCCAAAGGACACGACTTGGGACCAAAGGAGAAAGGAAGAAAAGCACCCATAAATCCTATCTCCTACAAGTACAACAGAGGCTTGGGGTACACCCCGATGCCTAAGATTACTATCGTTGGTGCCCCTTCTAGTCCTTCTTTGGATATCGAAAGCGCTGATGAAGAGGAGTTCCATGAAATGGCTTATGAATACGAAAATGATATCTTCTTTAACTCTCACGTCAATACCATCACCCCCATAACCACTCCCCCTTTACACAAGCTACATCTTGTCCATCCTAAACTCATAGACTAGGGCCAATGAGACAAACCCACTTTAGATATTTTTATCAATGATAATGCTCTCATTACTCTCCTGACAGATACTTTGGTAGTCAGGGCAATGCCCTTAGTCACAAAAAAGATAATCAAAGAAAAAAACATGATTCCCTAGGTGAAAACCTCTCCGAAGCACCTTTGAATGAGTGAAAAATAAAAACAAAGGGCGTATCTAAAAGTGAAAACCTGGAAAAGGCACTTGACGATGAGGGAATTGACCTCCCTACCATTGGTTACCTTCCACAGGACAGATCATAGAAGAAATAGATAGTATCAACACGGGCACCAAAGTCATTCCAAAAAATGTGCTCATTGCCAAGTCCCTCACAGAAATAGAGAAACAAGACTTCATCAACTTCCTTACATAGGTAAAAATTAATTTTGCATGGTCCTATGTTGATATGCTAGGTTTGGATCCTGCCTTAGTGGTTCACAATCTCGTTGTTTGCCCAGATGCAAAACCTGTAAAACAAAAATTGCACAAAATGCACCCACATGTCGCACTCCTGGTCAAGACGGAACTCCAAAAGATGTTAGATACAGAATTCATCAAACCAATGGACTACGTTGAATGGATCTCCAACATTGTACTTGTCAGCAAACCTGTTGGGGGCATCCGCATTTGCATAGATTTTTGAGATCTAAACAGAGCTTATCCTAAAGATGATTTCTCGATCCCCAACATAGAAATGATTATGGATCTTACATCAGGACATGAGATGTTGTCACTTATGGATGGATTTTCTAGATATAACCAAATCAAGATTGTAGATGAGGATCAACATAAAACTACATTTATAACACCATGGGAGACTTTCTGCTACCGGGTCATGCCTTTCAGCCTCAAAAATGCTGGAGCTACATATCAGCGTGCCATGACAACAATTTTTCATGACCTCTTGCATAAAATTATGGAGGACTATGTGGATGATCTGCTAGGCCAATCCAAGACAAGACAAAAACACATCCCTATTCTAAGGCAGATCTTTGAAAGATTGGAAAAATACAAATTGCACCTAAACCCCAAGAAGTGCATTTTTGGGGTCACATCAGGAAAACTATTAGGTTTCATTGTTTCCCGTAGAGCCATCGAGATTGATCATGCAAAGGTAAAAGCCATCATGGAAATGCCTCCACCGAAAACTCTCAAACAGTTGGGCAGTCTCCAGGGAAAACTCCAATCTATTAGATGCTTTATTTCACAACTGATAGATAAGTGCCATCCATTTGCACACCTATTGTGCAAAGACATGAAATTCAAATGGGACTGCTTATGTCAAAAGGCCTTTGATAAATTAAAGAATATCTAGCATCACCTCCAGTGTTGATGCCTCCTACACCTAGAAAACCTCTTATTTTGTATATATGTGCTACTGTAGGGGCATTGGGGGCATTGTTGGCACAAATAGATGATCAAGGGAAGGAACATACCATTTACTAGATCAGTCGGACACTAGTACGGTATGAACTCAATTATACCCCCATTGCAAGAGCATGTTTGGCATTGGTATTTAGCACACAGAAGCTCTGACACTATATGCTGAACAACAAAACAAAAGTAATTGCTAAGATTGATTCGCTTAAATATCTCTTGTCAAAAGTTGCCCTCATTGGCACAACCACTAAATGGGTCATGCTCTTAAGTGAGTTTGACATTGAATATGTGGACAGAAAGGCAATCAAGGGACAAGTCATCGCAGACCAGTTGGTAGATGCTCCACTTCCAGGTGACCATCCTATTCTCACTGAATTACTAGATGAATTCATTATGAATGTTACCACATCCTCCACATGGCGATTATACTTTGATGGATTGGGGGCAGGAATATTACTAATCACACCTCAAGGAGATGGCATCCCAAAGTCATACAAGATAGCTTTTTCATGTACCAACAACATCGCAGAATACGAGGCACTCATCACAAGATTGCATTTGGCTATCCACTAGAAAATAAAGGAATTATAAACTTCTATGGTAATTCCCAACTTGTCATAAAACAAGTCAACGACAAATACCAAACAAAAGATGACAAACTCCTTCCCTACCATACCATGGTTGAAGATCTTAAGAAACACTTCATGACAATCAAGTTTGACCAAGTCGCATGAACAAACAATAGGGTTGCAGATGTAATGGCCACCATTAGCTCCCTCCTTCAGATGTCATCACATAGTCAGAAGTGTGAGTTCTTGGTTGAGGAAATATTTATACTGGCATACGATCTACCAGAGTTTGAAATGGTGTGTGTACTCGTTGGTCTCAAGTCCCCTTGGTACCAAGAAACCTTCACTTTCCTAAAAGACAACACCATTCCCCCACATCTCACCAAAACCCAACAACAAACCTTCATTCACCGATGTACTCGTTACACCATCCTTGGAGACACCCTATTCAAAAGGCATTTTGATGGTTCCCTTCTAAGGTATTTAGATAAACAAGAGGCAGAATGGGCATTACGCGAAGTACACAAGGGCATCTGTGGGGCACACTCAAGTGGGCTCACCTTGGCTGAAAATCTTTTGAGAATAGGATATTATTGGCCTAAGATAGAAGTAGATGCATATAACTATGTGAAGAAATGAATCCCTTGCCAACAACATGGTGACAAGATTCATGCGCCATCACAAGAATTGCAGCCATTCATTACACCCTAGCCCTTCTCAAAGTGGGGGCTCGATTTAATTGAGAAAATCCACCCTTCATCCTCCAACCGACATAAATTCATTATCACCACCACCAAGTATTTCACCAAGTGGGTAGAGGCTATCCCTCTTACTTTTACCATTGGTAAGCAGATATCCAAATTCATTCTGAACTACCTGATCTATCGATATGGCATTCCAAAAATTATTACAGATAATGGTAAACAATTTAAAAACCAGGATGTCAAAGAACTCTGCCAAAAATTCAACATCCAACATTGCTTCTCCACCCCATATTACCCCCAAGGAAATGGTCAAGCTGAGGCTTCTAATAAAACCCTAATCAAAATCCTCAAAAAGATAGTCAATGAAGTTGGTCGTGATTGACACCTCCAACTCCATCCCACTTTGTGGGCCTATCGCACCTCCATCTGCACCCCCATAGGTTCCACCCCTTATTCCCTAGTCTTTGGCTTCGAAGCCATCCTTCCCCTTGAGATCAAGATCCCCTCTCTAAGGGTATCACTGCAAAATATCCTACCAAATGAAGTATACAGAATTTCCCACTTACAAGAGCTAGAATTGTTAGATGAAAGGTGCCTCAAGGCCTTGAATCATCTCTAGGTATATCAAAACCATCTGTGCATGAGTTATCACAAATAATTCAGAACCCAGGAATTCCAAATTGGTGATCTTGTCCTTTTGGAGAATCAGGAAAACCTCCAAGAAAGAGAAAAGAAAGGCAAGTTTGAGCCTAATTGGCTTGGACCATATGTAGTCATAGCAAAATATGGATCAGGAGCTTATCAATTGGCTACTCCTGAAGGTGATCCTTTGGATGATCAAATGAATATCATGCACCTCAAAAGATTTTATGCCTAGTCCTCAGAAGATCTTAAATTTTCAAAAAATTAAAAAAATTAAAAATTCAAGAAAAATATTAAAAAATGAAAAAAAGATCCTGAAAAAATCGTCAATTTGGTGAAAACCTGGCTAACAGGTGCCTTGTGACAAAAATTAAAAAAAATAAAATCATCCAAGAGTGAAAACCACTTTGTGGCGCTATGGACAAGTACCTTGGTGAAGACCTTCATGCAGGCGCCAATGTAAATAACCAGATCCATTGTCTATTAGGTCGATACTGCAAACACCCTCGATCCAGTCCACCCATTTGCAACATTCCTTCCCTTCCGCCTCCCAATAAAATATGAGTATGATGATGAGTCTTCGCTTGAGTTAGGAATAAGGAATGTCCCATCAAACTGAGCTTCTATGCCTCTGTGTGAGCTTCATGAAGTCTTGAGAACAGTTCTAAGTCCACAAGTTAACCTTCAAAAAAACCATATGATCACTTGCCTAATCCAAAAGTCCACTTTGCCCTAGGGATGAATCCTTCCCTTGCCTGGAAACCTAATCCTCCACCCTAATCCTACTCTTGGCAAGAGGTATGAGTTTGTCATGAGTGAATGACTTGTTTGATTTCTTGGATTTTTCATTTAGACTTGCATCTTTTGCCCTATGATGGCATCTATCTACGACTGCCTAGATTTGTCATATCCAGGTATGTTTAAAATAGTTGCATACTGGGGCATATTTTCATAGCATGACATGTTTTTGGATCTCTCTTGTGTAAATCAGCAACCTGGTACTAGTGTTTATCAACACTTACCTTCTCGTGTACAAGAGGTATCGGTGTGTTTGAGGGTTTCCTTGCATGTACCTACAACTTTGTATTAGTGTTTCTCAACACTTGCATAGCTTTGTGTAAGGAGTTCCTGTTTGTCTGAGAGTTGGTCCATGCCTTGGGTTTCTCATGGCATCCCAATTCCTATAATCATTCACCCAAGGAAATATCAAACTAGGTTGGCTCTCCACATTTTTTATGCATAATTTTCACCACCATTCCATAAAATCCTAAATCTAATAATCCCATGAAGTCCTCAATTTCCTCCATTCCCTGTCTATTCCATATTCTTCTATTTTCTATCTAAAATCATTGTGTTATTATTGGCATATTCCCTCTTTTTATTATTCATTCACGTCATGTTATTCATATAGATTACATTACTTATTTCATTACACTACTCATTTAAAAATTTATCACATAGGTTGCACTTAGATTTCATCACATAAATAAAAGACATTAATTCATCCATATAACATTAGACTCATTTATATTGCATCACAAATCATTTTACATCTACATATCCATCATACATCTACATATATACATATCAAAAAGCATAATCACTCATCCTGCATCCAAAAACGTGTCAGCAGTAAATCATAAGCATATATGTATAAGCTTCCACACTGCATCACAAATAAGTCAGCACAACATATCCATAATTGCATCCATACATTTCATCACAAGAAAAACAAAGAGAATTCATCATAATAAAAGGTACACACATCATCCATCATCACCAAATCATGTATATATATAAAGAGATAAATATGTCTATCATAATACAATGATTGTCCCGAAGGGTCCAAATATGATACACAAGACAAATAGGGAGCTAACTCTCCCCTCCTGTCTCTCCCCCCCCCCTCTTTTGTACCTCCTCCACCTGATCCTCCTGCCTCCTCCCCTCTCGGTGGCCAAAAACCCATTGATCCCCCTGTTTGCTGACTTTGTGATGGTCGCTGACTCTGGGTCCTGTGAGATCGCATACTCTCAATGTAAGAGGTTGCTCACTGTGCTGCAAGCACTGCTTCATGATACAAACCCCTATAGTACTCTGCCTCTCAGGCTGCCCTCTCTGCCCTATCTCACTGCTGCATAATATCAGCATATATCTGCCCAAGCCCTGCAGGAACCAATACCTAGCGGGCTGCATCCCTCTCCCCCCGTAGCCATGTCACATCAACCTCTCCCCTCTGTACTCTAGCCTCAAGCCCTGCTAACTTAGAATCCTGAAGCCCTGCTATGGTTGTCCCTATCTGAGCCTCCTCCAGCATCCTCTCTGAATCCTCCCTTTCCTCCCTCAAGGAATCTACCTCTGTCCTCGCGATATGGAGGCTCTCTGTCAAATCAGATATCTCCCGTGTCATCCGCTCCACCTTTGCCCCTATACTCTCCATCTAAGCCCTCTCTACCTATAGCTCATCCTCAATAGAATGAAGTCTCACTCGAATAGTATCGCACTCTTGCTATAATCTATCAAAATCAACCTATGACACCCCTCCCCTCTGCTCCGCCTGAGCCTCAGGAACATCCATGGGTACAGCCTCCTCTCCTTCACCAACCATGGCCTCTGTGGCCTCTCCTACTGGGGCATCCTCTCCCTCTCCCTCTCCCTCCTCTGGATCCCTCCTATATACTACCCAAACTCTCCTTTGTTTTCCACCTACACCATGCCCTGCACCAGCCACAACTCTCTCCATTGGGCCATCATCCTCACCACCAACCACCTGGTCTACCCCTGGCTATAGCTCCTCATCCTCCAAAACCCCAGGAATGGTAAGTCGCACTGGCAAGTGCTCCTCCCACCAGCTCTTGTATCCACTTGTGGTGTGTGGATCCTCCCCTATCCCCTTCCGCTCATCCTAGACCAAGTGAAATGTTGTCTGGAAGCTTGTCCTATCCTCCAAGGGACTCGCTGTCGGGCCCCAATATCTTACCTCCCATGTAATCTGAGGATACACTAGAATATCCCCCACTATGTCCTATACCTGTCCAAGTTGTCTGGCCACTCTGAATGGGGCATAGTACTCCATAATAGATACAGACCTCCCAAATATTCACATCTCTATCCCCCGCCCAGTGCAGCTGCCAGTCATCCCTCCACCTCTTGCAACCCAAAAATGGCCTCCATGTAAACTATGTCATCTCATAAAGAATCCTCTGCCAAAACCATACAGATGTTGTCTGTGTATAATACAACAGTCCCCTGTACCGGTCCACATATGGCTGTCGGGTCTGCCTATCATGTACCCCCACTGGCCGAGTAACTGCAGTATGCTCCCAAGCCTAGATGTGTAGAAGTGTAAATCCTACAGATAAACTGGCGTACTCCCTATACACCACCAGATGCATATCATGGTATATCTGGGCTAGCATCGATGCACCCCACGCATACTATTGGCCATCATGCACCATGAAATATAGGCACCTACACCATCCCATAGGAAATCCGTGCCCTCCCAAATCAGGAATAATCCGCCTGCTCAAAAGTCCACAAATAACCAAAACCAACCAAGGAATTCACCGAACACCCATCGCCCTGCCCAAATGCATCCTGCTCTAGTGGGGTCTCATACTCGCACACCTCCCCAAGGTAAAAATCAGCCGCATCTAACTAATACTCTAGGATAACACCACGAATGGGGATCTTTAAGATCCTCCACACATCCAAAAGAGTCACTATGGCCTCCCCAGTAGGCAAATGGAAGGTGTTATACCAACTATCCCACCTCTCCATTAGCATCGTCATCATAGCAGTATGCGATTGTATCCTCGGCCACCTGCTTATATAATGTAACCCTAGAATGGCTAGCACCTCCAGTTCATCGCAGCCCAACTCCTAATATAGGCTCATAGTGGCAGGCCAATGCTCCCTCGAAGCCAACGGCCTCATCTCCACCTACATCCATCAAACAAAATCATTACTTCCATGATGACCACAAGTCCCCTTCTTCCCTTCGGAACTAGCCATACCCTCACCCTAATCCAAAAATTATAAGCCAAAACCTAATTTCACCCTTCCCAAGTGCACGTGCTGATCTATCCAGCGCTCACGCCAAAACCATGACGCTCATGCCAACAGAGAATCCTACCCTACTCAACCCCCCTTCCAAGACCGGTCAACATGAGTGCCCACATAACCCCTTGGGAGCCCGCGTCGAAGCGCAAGCAACCCTGCTATTACCCCCCATTCCCCAAAAAAACCCCTTTTCTACTTGACCCTATAACAAGCGCCCACGCTATTTGCTAGCACTTGTGCTAACCTAGGGGCACGTGCACTAAAATAGCGATCAGCATGAGCACCTTGCCAAACCTAGACCTTGATTTTAGCCCTAAATTCTACCCTAATCTAAAAATTCCAAAAGGCGGTATAGTCCTACATACCGGTGTGTTACTCTTTATCAAGTTGCCATTAGTTTTATATTCAAAGTCATACTATACATTCTAGTTGGTTAGCACTACCGAATCATGCAGTCGGTATATACACAGAGAAGTCGGTATGCACAATCTAGTTGGTTACAGAAGTAAGCAGTTACAGAATGCAGTACACACCGAACTGTCTACCGAGTATCTTTTTGAGACTACCAAACAGTAAAGATGACACATCGAGTTGACATACACCAAGTGAAACGTGTTACCAGATACATTGAACCTAGACATGCATATGAAAATGTGTTACAAGATCGAGGCACATCTAACCATTATTACATTGGAAATTACACCAAAAGATTGTGTATGATTACAAGGACAATTTAACCAATGAAATATTTTGTATAGTTATTCATTTGATAAATCTTGTGTAAGATCAAAGCAATGAATTAGATCACTATTTTAAGAGATCTATTTATATAGCATGAGTTAAGAGCAAGGTATGTGCATGTATGAATGAAGGAAGACTGTTATAGAGACACAAAGGTCACCGAGAAGGTTTTTAGAGAACAGTCAAAGAACAGAGTAAACAGAAGGGTTTACCAAATTACTATATGGGTTACCGAGGTATGCTATAAGCAAGGTAATCTTATTCTGAGCACATAGAATCTGCTATAACATTTCAGATGTAAAGTTGCAGATATTTGTAATGATTTTATTGTAATATTGTGAAGATTGAAAGAGAAACCTTTAACAGGGTAAAAGACTCTAACCAAGTCTATAAATTGTAAAGCCTCTAACCAGGTGCAGCATTCAGAATAAATGTTGTAAAATCCTTTAGCAAGGTAGATCTAATAGATCTTGGTACTCCTAACAGGGTAAGCTATCAGAAATAGCTAAATGTAGCTCTAATCGGGCATTCTTTATTATTGCAGTAGTGAAGTTGTGGGTTCCATCCCCACCACAGTTTTTCTCTCTAACCAAGAGTTTCTGCGTAACCAAAATATATGTGTTATGGAGTGAATCATGTATGATTGTTATCTATTTGTTTTAACTTTATTTTATGTTACTGCACTATTCTGTTTATGCATAACAGTAAGGTTATTATTCAAGAAAAGTTTTGGAGTACTGATTCACCCCTCCCCTCTCAGTACATTAGCTTTCCATATTGGGCCTAACAATTGGTATCAGAGCTTGAATCTTGGAAAAAGGTTTAACTACCTAAAGAGAAAGATCTTATCAATGGAAGGCTATAAACAATCTCGGAGGATTGTGTATCTACAAGAAGAGCTAGATCATGCAAATTAAGTGATTGTGGACATACAAAGGCAAATGCAAAAATATCTAAAAGTAAGAAGAAGATTATCTGATGACTTGCAGGATTCTCAAGAGTTAGTGGAACAAATTGAGACATCATCTGAGAACAGTATATCTGAAGAAACTGAAGAAATGATTGGAGTGTTGAAAGAAAAGAACAAAGCATTGGCTGATCAACTAAAAGCAATGAAAAGAGAACATGAACATTTCAACACATAGATGACTAGAAATCTAGATGCATTAAGGACGGTTGAGGATAAAGCAAGATATCTACAAAGAGAGAAACAACAACTTGAAGTCTTAGTATCTGATAAGAATGATGAAATCATAAGGTTGACTGGGATTCAACAAAATATGACAGATCGACTGAGTTATGCACATCATGAAGCAATTCTGAAGAATGATGAGAATCAAGCATTGAGACTTGAAGTATTAAGGTTGACCGATGAGCTTGAAATAGAGAAGAAATCCAAAGAAACATTGAAGAAGAGTTATGATGCATCAAAAATGTTGGATGAGCAACTGAATACAAAAAGACCCAACAAAGATGCAGGACTTGATTACAAAGGAAAAGAATCTACCGAGAAAGGAATTCATACTACCGAGAGAGGAGAATCATCAAAGCAAGTTGGAAATAGGAATAAAATCAAAAGGAAGAAGCCTATTTGCTACTACTATGGAAATCAAGGTCATACTGCCAACATATGCCAGATCAGAAAAGGTACGCAACCGAATATCACTAAGTCAAATGATTATTGTTACAATTGCAATAAATATGGTCACACATCTAGTCAATGTAGGACAAAGTCTATTAACAACTATCAGAAGGCAAAATTCAAAGGGTTTTGTAAAAACGACAATAGATATGGACATAGTACCGAGAAGTGCTGGCTTAAGCAAAAGAACCACATGTGGCCTGCACACCGAGCAAACACTAGAGGTTACCGAACTCACACAGATCCTTACCGACAATATGGAGCAGTACCATGGGATTACAATACAAGAATATGGTATGAATGTTGTGGAAGATATGGACACATCAGTGCCAACTGTTTTATAAGGTTTGGAATGAACAACCGAAGATCATGGAGAAATCTTGGTATGGAATTGTCACAAAGTTGGACATTTAGCTGGAGATTGCAGAGATCAACCTAGAGGAGACACTGAAGAGATAAAAGAAAAATTCAAGATGATTTGGAAATAGAAGGAAATCATGTCAGATGAAGAAAGCACCTTACCTACCGAGTTAGGTGCACCTATTCCAAATTAATCAGAAAAAGTATGAAGGGACTGCATTCTTTGAAGGTTAAAATCATAACAGTTCCTATTCTAGTATGTACTAAATTCAAAATCTGCATAGTTATGATGTATTAGTAGGTTTGAAATCCTATCAAAAGTACTTTACAGGAAACCTGTCAAGTTGGTGAATACAGGAAGCCTGTCAAGTCGGTAAGTGAAGGAAATTTGGTTACTCGGTTAAAACAAAAGAAATGAGAGTAAATTAGTTAAAGGTAAACTGAGTGCATTTAATGTTTTGACCTAACCCGCACGGAGCCTGATAAGGTATTTTGTGTACTTAAAGGTATTTTCGCAGTCATTTTCATTCACCAAGTTTTCAAGAGAGCAGAGCAGAGTGAATCAAGGCGATCAAACTTCATTCAAAGTGAATCCAAGGTATTTACATCAAATCTCATCATACTGTTAAGCTGGTTTTCCAATCTTGTATGATTGCTATTATCTACCGAGTGTGAAGCATCTGCCATTTGTAAACCATCAAACCCTAAGGATAGTTTGCTAAGTTTTATCTAAAATTTATAAATGGCACCCAAGATCCAAGATCCCGTAGTTGTCAAGAATGTGGAGAAGCCCTCACCGAAATACACTTTGACTCCTAAAGTCACCTTTGAACCGGATGACAAAATTTCCTTTTCACTCATCTCAGATCGAGTCTTGTTAGTCAAAGATGTTAGATTCTTCACCAAATGTCGTATTGAAGAACTCGGTCATGTTGAGATTAGTGACACATACGATGAGCTATGTATCGATAGAAAAATGGATAGCAAGTACGAGCATATCAAAATCAAGGGATTAACTGAAGCCCTAGCCTATCCCCGTGGGTTCAAACCCCAGTGGGTTAAGTGTGTTTTAAGCAGAGTTCATGATGATTTTATGTGGCTAGAGGAGCAACCATTCAAAATCACTAAGGAAATCATTCATGTGATCACCGGGTATCCTATATATGATCATGCATGAGCACAAAAATTGATATCACAAAAGGAGTTAATCATTTTAACTGGAGTTGAATCTGATTACCAAGGACTGAAACTGAATAATGTCACTGATGCAGAACTTAAGTTTACAAATAGAGTAATTGGTTACTCTTTCTTCCAATCAGCAAGGGAAAACAGTGTACCCTATGTAGCAGTTGACTTAGCCTACAAAATAGTGAAAAAGGGAATGAAAGTAGATTTATTTGAAGTGTTATTGAAAAACTTGTTTGAGGACCTGAACACAATAAGGAAGCTGAAGAAGAACAACTCAGCAAATACACTGAAGTTTGGTTCACTTCTTGTATGCATGTTTTTCTACTTTGAGAAGTTCTTTCCCTCAGTCAGTAAAGTAGTTTGGGAGCTACACCGACCAATCACCCATCAAATTAATGATTTTATCAAAAAATTGGGAGATAATTTCAATGATATCATGGATGACTACTTCAGCAAATTTCAAGAAAAGATGCACAACAGGTACCGGATTCCACCATAGCTAGTAGAGAAATATAAGGATGATATATGTTTTGAGGTAGACACCGATTACTACTATATGAATGTTGTAGAACCAAGGACTCAATCTTTGCCACCAATGGGTTACAAGATTGACTATGATATCACACAATAGAAAATTGATGCATATCTCACACTGCCAAGGCATGCTACTGAACTAAGATATGGAACCTATGAAGAAGTTAAGGAAAAGGTAAAAATGAGCATTGTAGTACCTAAAGCTACAAGAAAGGCTACAAAGATGATAAAGGTTTTATTTGAGAAATTCAGAGAAGAATCCTCCTCTACACCTATCAAAGGCACTCTTTCCATTACCGAAGAGGAATCTGAAGCTCAAGAGGCAGCAATAACATTGAGTACTGAGTTGCCTAAGGGTAAAGTTTTGAAAATAAAGAAACTAGACACTACAAAGGCCCTACCGACTCCACCAACAAAGAGACCTAACACTAGAGCATCAACTGCATCATCGAGTAAGAAACAAAAGAGTGTTAATATTCCCAAGGTAACCAAGACCTACAAGAAATCTACTCGAAGACTCATTTTGGCAAAAGAGTCTAGTGATACAGAATCAGAAGATGCCAACAAATTCTAGATTGTAAAGAGCAAAAAGGTAAATATTCATAGTGTTGAAAACTTTTGTGCCAATCTTAAAGAATATGGTGGATTTGCAGGATTTAGGTATGTCAAGTATGAGACTAGGAATAATGATGAGAAGCGACAAATTGAAGAAGTTGTCATTTGTACACTTCTAAAGTTTTGGCTAGCTCTATTAGAACTTGTAAAGTCACTTCCAAATGAACTTTACTTGCACATTGATAATAGGTGGAAATATGCAATGGACTCAAAGAAACAAATTAGAGAAAGAAGTCTAGTCCATCTATTTTCTGATATGTCTGTAGTAGAAATAAAGGAGCATTTGACAACCTACAATTCTAAATTTCTTGTCAAACAGAGAGCCTTAAAATTGATGAATGGGCTATACATTGATGTAGAAAATGAGACAAAAGCCAAATGGTGGGAAATTTTCAAACTAAAGGATGTTGGTGAACAATCTCATGTTGGAACTGTTGATGTCACCGAGCAAGATCCTAATGTCACCGAGCAAGGTCCTGATGCTATCGAGCAAGACCTGGCTAACACTATTCAAATTGATGAAGATGTCATGGATGCAAAAGCACCAGAGCAGGAAATGATAGAAGGCACTACCTATGCAAAACTTGTATCTAGTGAATCTGTGATAGTACAAGTTCAGCCTTATCCATTGGTCAAGCCACCTATCTCTACCGAAGCACCTAAAGATATAGCACAAGGCACCAAAGGTCACCAGTTTGAAGTAGCAGAAGGTACAACTCAAGAAATGACCTCTCAAGCACCATCAAGCACTGAGAATGTAGTAGTTGAGAACCCTAGTACCGAGACACCCAAGGACACCTCAACGGCTATAGGAATAGACCAAAGTGTTGCATCTACCGATCAACCTACCGAGGATCAGCAAGCCTCACAAACAATTGTCTTGGTCCAACCAACCAAAGGTAAAGAAAAGAAAGTGAAAAAGCATAGTTTTAAAATTGACTTGACTAAACCGATAGTGTTGCCCAATGTGGATATCTCAAAATTAAAGGGGCAAGCACTTATTGATTTTGGTGAACTATGCAAAGCAAAGGCCAAATAGGAAAAATAGATGGCCATTCAAAAGAAGAATAAAGTACTACAGAAGGTGAAGACACTGCTAACAGAAATGCTACCATCAGCAATAGTGTCAACCAATGCAGCCATCCACATTCAACTAGATGAACTCCTTAATCAAATAGAAACATCTGGAGTTGATGCATCTGAGTACCTGAGCAACATAAAAGATAAAGAGCTTACTACAAAAATGATAGAAGAGGTACAAAAAGCTCTAGCTATAGGAAAAGTCAAGCTTGTCAAATTCATTATTGAGTTGTCCCCTCAACTCAAGCATATTCTTTATTTATTTCAAAACTTTGTACATTTTCCTTATTCATTAAAGATATCAAGAATAAAACTGATGCAATTGAGAAAGAGATCACCGATCTCTCCAGTAAATTGACCACAGAGCCAAATTTAGTTCAGAATTTTTACACCAAGCTTCAACAACTCATGGCTCAACAGTTAGAACTCAGAAATGAAGAACATAAGATCAGGATGGATATAATGACCCTCTAGACATTATTCCTTCCTCATCTCTCATTAGTTCAGGAATAGATTAACCGAGCTACACGCCTATCTACTACACAAGAGGGAAGCACTCTTGATGGCTTAATATCACTATTGGCTGATATTCAAGCACAAAATTCTTTAATGGAAAGTGTAAAGGATGCACTCTTAGTTGCACTCACCGATGCCCGAAAGAAGTATAAATCTATTTTTGATTAGTTAACACCCCCGGATGGCAATTAAGTTTTTGATGTTTGTCAAAAAAGGGGAGTAATACTACATAAGGGGAGTAATATACTATATTTAGGGAGTGATACAGTTTTAATAATACAGTTTTGAGTATTGTATACAGGGGAGTATACCGAGCAGAGTATGTAGAGCAAGCAGAGCACACAAGCACAGAACCGAGCATGCAAAATCAGAGTTATGTACAGAATAATGATAAGGGGAGTATATCTGAATATACTATTTCATTGACTATTGTATAGTCATTTTGCAAGTATATATATTTTTGAGTTATGGCTTTGAAAGTAGTTTTTGTCAAACATCTCAACTAATGTCAAAAGGGGAGATTGTTACTGCTTATCAAGTTGCCATTAGTTTTATATTCAAAGTCATACTATACATTCTAGTCGGTTAGCACTACCAAATCATGTAGTCGGTATATACATAGAGAAGTCGGTATGCACAGTCTAGTCAGTTACATAAGTAAGCAGTTATAGAATACAATACACACCGAACTGTCTATTGAGTATCTTTTTGAGACTACCGAGCAGTAAAGATGACACATTGAGTTGACATACACCGAGTAAAACGTGTTACTAGATACATTGAACCTAGACATGCATATGAAAACGTGTTACAAGATCAAGGCACATATAACTATTATTACATTGGAAATTGCACCAGAAGATTGTGTATGATTACAAGGACAATTTAACCAATGAAATATTTTGTATGGTTATTCATTCGATAAATCTTGTGTAAGATCGAAGCAATGAATTAGATCACCGTTTTAAGAGATCTATTTATATAGCATGAGTTAAGAGAAAGGTATGTGCATGTATGAATGAAGGAAGACTATTACAGAGACACAGAGGTCACTGAGAAGGTTTTTAGAGAACAGTCGAAGAACAGAGTAAACAGAAGGGCTTACTAAATTACTATATGGGTTACCGAGGTATGCTATAAGCAAGGTAATCTTATTCTGAGCACATAGAATCTGCTATAACATTTCAGATGTAAAGTTGCAGATATTTGTAATGATTTTATTGTAATATTGTGAAGATTGAAAGAGAAACCTTTAACAGGGTAAAAGACTCTAACCAAGTCTATAAATTGTAAAGCCTCTAACCAGGTGCAGCATTCAGAATAAATGTTGTAAAATCCTTTAGCAAGGTAGATCTAATAGATCTTGGTACTCCTAACAGGGTAAGCTATCAGAAATAGCTAAATGTAGCTCTAATCGGGCATTCTTTATTATTGCAGTAGTGAAGTTGTGGGTGCCATCCCCACCACAATTTTTCTCTGTAACCAAGAGTTTCTGCGTAACCAAAATATATGTGTTATGGAGTGAATCATGTATGATTGTTATCTATTTGTTTTAACTTTATTTTATGTTACTGCAATATTCTATTTTTGCATAACAGTAAGGTTATTATTCAAGAAAAGTTTTGGAGTACTGATTCACCCCTCCCCTCTTAGTACATTAGCTTTCCATATTGGGCCTAACACGGTGGCCCATAGCTAGTCGGTCGGTCAAACCATCAGATCCTCTCGGTGCAATGATCACAGACAGGAATGCAGTCCATCTGTCCTTCTCTTCTTCTTTGCTCTGAGTGGCTCCAAGGCTTGTGTATAATAATGACTCCTCATAGGGCCCGTTGTGGCTTATATGGGCCCCCCTAAGGGCTCCCTTTCCCCCGCGGTCTCGCATCTTCTATTCTTCCTTCTAAATTTTCTACATCTGCTTCATATTGCTTCCTCACTTATCTCTTCCACTAAAATTCTTCTTTCTTTATTTTCAAGAATTTTTCATCTTTTTTTTCCAAAAAAATTCTCGAGGGGGCATACACCTCCCACGCTTTACGTTGGGGCATTTGATTCTTCATCTTCTTTCTTCTATCTTCTACCCATCGCCAAATTTGTTGTTGCGTAAAAGAGGGGCAAAATGTAGACACTTAAAAATAATTATTTTAATTATTTTTAATTCCTCACATAATTAATTTATTAATTATGCAAATTCTAAATTCTCCTCAATATTAATTAATTATAATTAATATTGTCACTATAGTCTGTGATTGATTTATTTAATAAATCAACCCTCTTTTTATTTGTCTAAAATTAAATCTTCTCAAATCCTCCTTTTAACTAATTGTATATGGTGAAAATGGATAACAACAATGATGAAAGACTAAATAGATTCAACTACAAAACCCTAGCCTAACAACAAAGATCCACCATAACATATGAAGATTACCTAAGACAATGCAAATCAAATGAAATCACAAAGATTATACTATCACATGTCCAATAAGGTTTGAATCTCCATTCTTCCTATCTCCATTGATCTTGTTTGATATATTTGCTCTCAGATTTTATGTGCACAAGAGCTCAACAAAGAACGGAAATGTGGTTGCAAGTAGGCTTGATTGCATATGCAAGTTCGAAAGCGTAGTTGGGGCTGAATGCATAGTGAGTTAGTCAGATGCATAGATTGATTAGAATGATTGATTAGGGTTGATAACGAAGGAAGCATCTCCTTATATAGAAAATACTATAAGAAATGAAGGGATAAGATTGAGAGGTGTAAAAAGAGGTCGGCTATGATTAGAGGGTAGGTAGAGAAAATAAGAAAATAATGAGAGGGTAAGTGGTGTATGAATTAAGAGATGAATGACATGTGTCATAGGTAGAAAAGGCTAATGAATTAATTAAATAAATAAAGATTTATTTAATTAATAGAGGAAGTGGGATCAATTAAATAAATAAAATATTTATTTAATTTAGGAAAAAGGGTAATTTAAATAAATAAATGTATTTATTTAAATGAGAAATAAGGCTAGAAGAGGATAAATGAATTAAATAAATAAGTAAAGATTTATTTAATTAATAGAAGAATTAGGCTTAGATAATTAAATAAATAAAATATTTATTTAATTAGATTGGACAATTTTAGGTGTCTACATTTTGCCCCTCTTTGAGACAATGCAGCTTGTCACGTTGTTTCAAAGAAGATAATATGAACTGATACAAAGTTGCCCCAAGATGGGAATGATATGCCCCCTCGAGAGATTAGATGAAAATGTCTGGAAAGATTACAGACAATCTCTTGATAACAAAGAAAGGCTAGAATGGACTGACCGGATATGATAGAGTGACAAAGTCATGAGATAATGAAGACTGACTTGGGAAATGAGGGCTAGGGCTAGGGCTAGGGTAGTCTATAAGATAGACCATGAGGGGAAAAACATCCTCATTGTCATCCACACATCTAAGAGATCAGAGTACAGAGAGAGAATAGAGCAGCAGCAGTCAGCAACAATGGCATTGGTTCACAGATTTGATCGCGTTTGCCGATTTCAGAGGCCAGCCGACACAAGAGAGCCGGTAAGTATCATAAAACCTCCTTGTACTTTGTTTTAATAATTGTTGTCATTAATGCATCTCAGGTAGTGCAATAAATGCACTTTTAGGAGTGTCAAGCGGGGTAAAAAAAATGCTAAGGCGCATCTATGCAATATGTAAGCGTATTTATGTCATGAAGGCGTATTTGTGTCTTCAAGGTCAAATCGACAGTTTTGTGATGAACATACGTTGTCGATTGGATAAGCTGTTGAGAGGATACACTCAAGAAGGTCCTCTAGGGAAGACTAGGATAAATCAAGGCACTTTGTGATGAACAATGAGTACCAAGACATAGTACTTTGTGATGAACAAGGAGTACTAAAAGAGCAGCACTTTGTGATGAACAGGAGTGCAAATATAAGCAACACTTTGTGATGAACAGTGAGTGCAAATATGAGAAGCACTTTGTGATGAACAGTGAGTGCAAATATGAGTAGCACTTTGTGATGAACAGTAGGTACAAATATGAGCAGCACTTTGTGATGAACAGGGAGTACCACTAGGATAGAAGCAATGCTTTGTGATGAACAGTGAGTGTCACTAGGATAGAAGCAACACTTTGTGATGAATAGTGAGTGTCACTACGATATAGTGTCATATGATAAATATAAGCACTAGGATAAAGAACAACATTTTGTGATGAACAGTGAATGCTACTTTGACTGACATGATCGATTTGCTTGACTGCAGGAGTACATACCTATGCTGGAGTCACGAGAGAGATTCCCATCGACTTAGAGATTACGACCAGAGTTGACATTCGAGGACAGGGCTGCCATTGAGGTTATGGGTCTGCGATACATTCTGTATGTGCCTAAGTTTTGGGCGAACATGGGGTTGCTGACTGCACTTGCTGAAAGATGGCATTCTGAGATATGCATTTTTCATTTGCTGATGGGTGAGATGACAATCACCTTAGAGGATGTATACAATATTTTGAGGATATCGATCGATGGGGAGTTAGTTACTTACGATCAAGATGGAGATAGGGATGCACTGAGATGAGTGTTTTAGGATCCAAGACTGGAGATGAGGGTAGGACATGTTGCCTAGGACACCATGAGACGGATAGGATTATCACTACCAACAGTATTGACAGGAGTGATTAGTGGGTTCTTATGTATCAGTTTTGTACCATTTTGTATGATGATGTAGACACCTTCGGGTGATTGTAGCCATATGATTTTGACATCATTGTATCATGACACTTATGATTTTGAGATATATATAAGATGATTCATCCTTGCGATAGTTATATGCATGTGTACCTATGTGATGCTTCTATTTCTATGTGCCTTATGATGTGGATGCAAATATGTATACGATGCAATGCAATATTTTTGTTCTTTTATGTTTTATATGTTATGCATATGTGAATGTGAATGTATGAAATGCAGATGAATGTGATAATGCAAATAATTATTTTCATGATGAAATGTAAAATGTTCTAATATGTATTGTGTGCAAAATGTGATGTAATTGTAATTGTGATATCTATATGTATGGAGATGATGAGATATGCTAACCTATGATGATGCAGGTACAACTACATGAAATGCAAATATTTTTGGTGTGTCATTGTACTCAGTCATGTGATAATGGGCTACATGGACTCAGGAAGGATGATGGAGGTCAATCAAGAAAGGGGGATGGAAGATAGAAGATATGAAAGTGAAAGAGCTTCTTGTGCGTTATCATCATTGAGCTTTATTATGGCAAAATAGGTTATGACAATCGAGGCATATGTTTGACCCAGAAAGTCATTGTACCTGTTTGCATGGAGATAAGACAGTCAGAAACAAGGAATGCCCCAGTTCACACTAGACTCACAAAATCCTCATATCCTTGGACAAGTCATAGAATTACTAAGAGACAATCCACATACAACAAAGAAAATAGGTGACGATACCCCATCCTCGCCTTTCTAGTCAAAGACATCCTAGAGATAGAATCTCTAGTCAGAGACATCTTGGAAAAGCTAAAAGACATGTCACCAAAAGATAAAATCAAAATAACACCAAGACTCAACACCAACATCCACTGTAGTCCTCAATTTTAGTGTCTCTTGTCACTTGTATAAGTCTATTTAATTGTGGTCACAATGTTTACTTTCACAAAATGGATAGATAACACTGAACCATGTGTTGTCTGAGTTTGCTGAAAGATTTGATTTATTGAAGCCCATTGTTGCTATTGTGTCTCATCTAAAACTGACTGAATCCATGAAACTGATACTTTATTGTGAAGAAGACAGAACTTTATTGCAGATTGTGATGCAAATATTTCTTTATTGTGGATTGTGCATGGATAGACTAAAGAAGGTTGGAAGAGACTATACTCCTCGAAACATGTGATGCTCTCAGTCCCACACCCATTACTAGACTTAGGATTTACCTGAGCCACAGATAGGAGCTGATTTATTATGGATGGAAAGGGATGAGAAGGAATGATTATTATGAATGGCTAACCAATCTTAGGTAGATCAATAACAAGCCATGATGGGAATGGGTAAGTTTATTATGAATGGATAGTTTGTGAGTGTGTGCAAAGTGAAAGGATGAAATGGAATCATGAAGGAGGGAGGAGCAATGTCTCTACACATGGCATCGGTGACCCGATTTTCACCATGGTACTTGCCCAGGGCGCCACCGAAGTGGTTTTCACCGTTGGACGAAATGTTTTTTTTTTTTTTTGTATTTTTGAATTGGGATACTCTGAAGAGCTATGTGTGAAACTTGCGAAGGTGCACGTTGTTGATAGGATCCTCCAAAGGTTCACCCTCTATAGTTGAGAGTTGATATGCACCAGATCCATATGTTGTTGTGATGATGTAAGGACCAAGCTAGTTTGGTTCAAACTTGCCCTTCTTCTCTTTGTCTTGTTGGTTTTTAGGATTTTCTCTGAGAACTAAGTCACCCACCTCGAATGTGTGAGGCTTGACCTTATGATTGTAGTTGTGCTATTCCTTGACTGAATTATGTATAGCTCGAGTGACTGTCTTCCTTGATAAAGGAATTGAGATAGAATTACTAATGTGTGGACTACGTAGGCCCATGTGCATGTCACCTGAAGAAGTTTGGGCATCCCTGATAACAAAGTCCTTCAAGGAAGCTCCATTAAAGGTCCATGATGTATTGCCAGAAGGGAAAGGATGTGCAGAACAAGTGGATGAGTGATGAAGGCTTATGATTGTGAAAAGAAGTGAAAGTAGGATAGCATGATGGAGACTTAGGATCAACAAGTATGATTTTTGACTTGAAATTTTAGAACTTTTGCCCCTAGTTATTTTGATATTAGGGGAGATCAACTCTTGCTCTTTTTATTTCATAGGATTTTTATCCTTGACATTGATTTTTTTAAAGTCCAATAGCTTTTGATTTTGATTTGGACTAAAGGACTTTTCTTTATTTTTGACTTGTAGATTTTTCTTTTCAAAGCTTGATTTTTGATCCCCAATAAGTAAGGGCTTTTGTGATTCTTGTTGATCCAAGTCTGGAAGTGGAGTGGAAATGGAATGAGTGGATGAAATGGTAAGGCTATGTGAGTTCTCAAGAGGGTTGGCGATATGCTCAATAGATTCTTTGTTGGAACCACTCTTAGGATTATTGATATCAAAAGATGCTTGCACCACTAGAGGAGATTTGCATTCAGACTTAGTAGCCACAACACTAGGTGGTTCACACCCAATTCCTTGGCATTGAAAATTGTTTTTAGGTTGTTCTTGTTGATTGAATGCCTTAGGAGACAGTGGGAGTTTATCAACATGAAAGATATACTCACCACATCCCATGTCTTTAAACTTGAACTTTTCTTTGATCTCTACTTGTTTTGATGTAGAAGCTTTCAAGGATTCTGGATCCACATATTCTAAAGAAGGAATAGCTTCTCGATTGACTAGGATTGTTATTTTTGATCTAGGTTGCAAATTGTTGCAATATATGAATGGATTTGGGTCAGCTTTAACAGTCACTTCAACTCCATTATGTGGGAACTTGATACATCGATGATATGTAGATGGAACTGCTCTCATCTCATGAATCCATGGACATCCTAGCAATATATTGTATGTGAGATTGAGATCAAGGACTTGACAAACCACATCCTTTGTAACTAGTCCAACTTTGAGAGGCAAGGTGACTGTGCCTTTGGATGAACGCTCTTCATCATCATATGCCTTGATGGTAATTTTGTTTGTAGAATTCATAGCTTTATCAAAATATCCCAATTGTTTTGTTGTGTTCAAAGTACAAATGTTCAGACCTGCTCCTCCATCTATCAGGAGTTGTTTTATTTGATGTTTGTGTAGGAAGGATTCAATGTGTAAAGGTGCATTATGTGGTTGACTTACGAAGGTGTCATCAGCTTCTATGAATGTAAGAGAGTGTGGAATGGAAAGGTATCCCACCATGGCTTGAAACTAGTACACATTCAGATCAATGGGGACAACACTGTCTCTCAAGATTTTATCAAGAATGGCTTTATGTGCGAGGGATATATGTAAAAGCTCAAGGATTGAAATAAGTGCAGGTGTCTTCCCTAATTGTTCTACAAGGTCATACTCAGGCTTGGTTGATGAGGAAGTGGTGTGTTTGGTTGGAGCACCTTGCAAAGTGAATTTACCTCGACGAGTTGTAACATTACATTCAGAGGTAGGTTCAGAAGAAGATCCAATGCCTTTTAGGACAATCTTGGGTCTTTGGGTAGAATTCTTAGGCGTTTTGTCCTTGATGATAATGGTAGAGACATAATTGTCCATCAAGATGTGATTGATAGTTGAATCATAGTTATAAGATGCTTTGGTATAGTTGGTTTGGTCATCTATGGCTTTAGCTTTTCCCTTGTCATGTTTTGGGAATGGTTCCTTAAACATCTCATGTTCTTGATTGGATGAGTGTCCTTCAATCTCAATGTCACCTCTATCAATGAGATCTTGTATGATGTTCTTCAGTCAATGGCAATTTCTTGTTTTATGTCCTTTGCTCTTATGAAATTAACAATATTCATCATCATTCCACCAATTTGGTTTAACCTTTGGCTCATATGGAGGAAAATCTGGAATTGTGATTATCTTGTTTGCCACTAGCTTTTTGAAAACTGATTCTAGTGGTTCTCCCAATGGGGTGTACTTCCTTCATGATTTTGAAGTTGTTTGAGTATTCACTTGATTGTTTGTAGAGCTTGATCCAGAGAAAATGATTTTGGGTCACACTGTATTGGCATCAACAACACCATCATTGACTATGTTCTTGTTTTTATTCCAAAATCTTGGCTTATGTTTTCCTTTAAAGTCATCTTTGTTTTCCTTGAATATCTTAATGACTCCTTGTTCAATTAGGACCTTTTATGTCGCTAAGCCTTTTTCAATGACGTCCTTGAAGGTGGACAAACAAGCTTTCCTTAGATCATAGCCAATGTCTTTGTTAACATTCTGAGTGAACATTTCTACCATTTGTTTTTGTGGAATTTCACAAGAGCATCTGCTAGCTAGATTTCTCCATCTTTGTAAAAATAATGAAAAAGACTCTCCATCCCTTTGCTTGGTGTTGCACAAAGTAGTGACTGATATGTTTGTCTCTATGTTGTAGGAGAAATGTTGAATACATGCCTCTGCTAAGTCACCCCATGACTTAATACTAGGTGGAAGTTGGGAGAACCACTCCATAGCTTGATCACCTAGGCTTTGTGGGAATAATCTCATCAAATATGTCTCTTCTGAAGCTACCTCAATGCAAGCTGTGAAAAACTATCTTATGTGTGCCTTAGGATCCCCTTTTCCTCTATACTTATCAAACTTAGGTGTCACAAAGTGTGTAGGAAAAGGAGGCATTGGAATGCTCTTGTCAAATGGATAAGGACATATGTCTCTCATTGTGTAAGTTGGCTTCGGTGTATTTATATCCTCCATTTTCTTTTGTAAGTCCTTGATTTGTTGTTCCAAATTATTCTTAGGTGGAGACTGACTTCTTAGACCATACCCCATGCCTGAAGCACTGAGTGGAGGAGCATGTTGCATATATGGATGATATTGATCATACACATGTTCATATGGAGGAGGTCTATAATGATGATGCGTATACAAACCACTTGGTATAGAGTCATGTTGAGGAATGACATATCTACTTTGTCCATATATACCATACTCTATAGGAATGTCATGAGTTTGTTCTAGTGTGTTGCCCCCAAATTTGATGCAGGGTTTCCTTGTGTCCAAATTTTGAGCATGCTTTTGAATATCCAATTGCTTTGGTGATTGGTTCTTAGCATTGGTATGTGATTGAGTATATTTTTCTGCATAAGACTTCCATAATGGTCTGTGAAGGTGAGTATCATAAGCTTGACCATGTCTATATGGGACCTCAGGTTTTTGAAACAAAGATGATGGTCCTCTATTGCCTCCACTATTAGGCCTCCTTTGATCCATGTTGGAGTGAGTTTATTGCAAAGGTCGATTTTCCATTATTTGAGACATGTCAAAATCATGAGGGATCTTGGCTCCACTTTGTGCCATCATTTGTAAGAAATATTGTCTATCTCTCCTCATTATTTCCTCAACCAATCGATTGAAATGGGGATCCATAATGGAGTCTTCCACTTCTGCTGAATGTATTGAAATGTTTTCCATATTGTCATTGTGTGTATCATTGTTTTTTATAGTGTCCATGTGCTCAACATTTGGAATGTTTCTATAGGCATCCATGTCAGGTAATGTAGTATGATCAGAATTGAAAAAGACATCCTTGTCATACTCATAGGCACTCATGTTTACGGACTCTTAAGCCTCTTTAGCTTCTCTCCTAGATTTTTGGAAATGGGTTTAACTAGGTATTGACCAAGATGTGTGAGACTAGATGAAAATGGAAAGAGTATGGAAGACCAAGAGTTGGATGGAATGTAAATGAATTTGAGGTTTACTTGCAATGTCCAAAATGTAAGACCAAGTATGTATGTAGTAGAGTAGGTGTGACTTCCAAAGAGAGGATAGTTTCTCTTGATGAGGTAAGTTGACCTTGACTCTAAGTAAGACCAAATGAGACCCAAAGGTGATAGACCTTGATGAGGGATCACTTAGAAAAATGTTGTTGTATGTAGTGTGTTGACAAAGTATGATGAGGACAAGCAAGTGACCTTTTGACTCAAGTTTAGATAAATGTGAATGTAATGTAAGGTGTAAAGCAATGGTGGACTTTGTGAGACCCAAAGATAGGTTGAATGCTAGATGAAAACCTAAAGAGATAGCTTAGGAAGCTCAAGAATTCTGAAACTGATTGTTCTTGTTTACTGAATTATGAAATTTTTCAATTTGTGAAGTTGTTTGTTGTGACCAGATCTAAAATTTTGACTATTTTTCATGACAAGAGGACAGAATGTTGATAAAGACTCAATGTTTGCAAGTGTTTAGACTCAAAGACTCCAAGAAAAGTGTGTTGTTTGATGTAATTTTTTTTTTTGCATACACTTGAAGACACAAAAGACACAATGTTTTGTTGTTTGGTCTTGAATGTTTGATTGTTCAAAATAAGTCAAGCACAATTCTTATGGTTGGCCAAGACAATAGTTGTTGAGCCCACATGGAGTTTCCCCCGAGGCTATGCTATTAAGAGAAAATACTTAGATGCTTGACCACACTAGCTCCACCCTCGGCACTCACTTCTCGAGGTAGCCAAGCATTAGTCCCCATGAAAACTCCCTGTGGCAAACTTTGTATCTCTACTAAGAACCATATGTGTGTGGACCGCTACTAGAGGTCCGACCTCCTACCCCAACAACTAGACGGATTTTGGCTTCTAAAACAAAAAGGTGCTAGTAAGGGCATCTGTTTGTGTGGCCATACATGTGGCACTTTTAGCTCTGTAAATACAGAAGGCTCCCAGCCGGTAGGGGTTACACCCTACAATTGATCAAATAAATTTGATCAAACGGGTTTATGGGGAGACATAGTGTTGGTATGAACTAATCAACACACGTTATTTATAGTTTTCATCATGAATACATTTATTTATAGTGGTTCGGAAGAGGTGGGTTTTCCTCGCTACCATTTGGGTAGTTCTCTCCTCACTAGTAGTCCTAATGACCACATGGGGAGACAGGCCCTCTAAAGATGAAACAAAAAAAGCCTATTGCTCAAGACACAAAAGACAATGGTTCAATTTTAGTGCACCAATTGAAGTGTTTGCTAGTCTATGAGAACAAGGCACACAATAAAGATCAAAAAACCTTGCCAAGGTCCTGCAACAAAGATTTGTTAGTAGTTTGGATTGTTTCAAATGATCACCCCTTCCTGCAAGCACACAAGTTAGGTAAATTTTAGATCCAAAAGACTTTGTGAAATAGGGGCCTTCAACAATGCATTTTGTTGACCAATTCAAAGATTCGATTCATCATAAAAAAATACCATATGTAAAATTTCAAGAGATTTCCAAAAATGTAAGAAAATCCAAAAAAATTGCTAATTTACTCCAAAAATTATTTTTTTATGAAAAATCATAAAAAATTCATATAAAATGCAACATCAATCCAAAAAATCTAAAATTTTTCCTAGAGAGTTCTGATGGTCTTTCAAACTTTCATAAAAAAATTTCTGCAACAAATTCAAGCAATTTGTGAGATATGAGTAAAATAATGCAAAACCCTAATTTTCAAATATCTGATTTTTAAGAAATGATTTTGCATCAAATTTAAAATCACAAAGAATATATCTTGTGTATAATTCTTATAGATTTCGAAAAATGTAAGAAAATCCAAAAAATTCTCTAATTTTGCCTCAAAATTAATTTTTTATGAAAAATCATAAAAAATTCATATAAAATGAAAATTTGATCCAAAAAATCTGAAATTTTTATTGAATTCTTTTGATACTTTTCCTGACTTGCACAAAAAATTTGATGCCAAAATGCAAAGCTGTTTGTGAGATCTAATCAAAATAAGGAAAAACCCTAATTTTTAAAGATCCAATTTTTAGGGAAATATTTTGCATCAAAATTAAAATCACAAAGAATAGATCCTGTGTATAATTATGAGATATTTCCAAAATGTAAGAAAATCTGAAAAAATCTCTCATTTGCTCTCAAAATTAATTTTTTATGAAAATTCATAAAAAATTCATTGAAAATTAAAATATGCTCCAATAGATCTGAATTGTTTTTTGAGAGCTCCTGATACTATCTTCAACCTGGAAAAAAACATTTGGTGCAAAATTTCCAAGCCGTTTGTGAGATATGATCAAATCTCTTCAAGATCTTGATTTTGTGTCCAAACCCTAGCTGCACAAGGTTATTCTCCAAATTGTTTTACAAAACAGCAATATAGGGTTAGAAAAGTCTACAAAAAACATAGATCTAACAAAAATCCATGTCCCATGGGGCATGCCAAAATGTATATGGTGAAAATGGATAACAACAATGGTGAAAGACTAAATAGATTCAACCACAAAACCCTAGCCTAACAACAACAAAGATCCACCATAACATATGAAGATTACCTAAGACAATGCAAATCAAATGAAATCACAAAGATTATACCATCACATGTCCAATAGGGTTTGAATCTCCAATCTTCCTATCTCCATTGATCTTGTTTGATATATTTGCTCTCAGATTTTATGTGCACAAGAGCTCAACAAAGAATGGAAATGTGGTTGCAAGTAGGCTTGATTGCATATGCAAGTTTGAAAGCGTAGTTGGGGCTGAATGCGTAGTGACTTAGTCAGATGCATAAATTGATTAGAATGATTGATTAGGGTTGATAATGAAGGAAGCATCTCCTTATATAGAAGACACTATAATAAATGAAGGAATAAGATTGAGAGGTGTAAAAAGAGGTCGGCTATGATTAGAGAGTAGGTAGAGAAAATAAGAAAATAATGAGAGGGTAGGTAGTGTATGAATTAAGAGATGAATGACATGTGTCATAGGTAGAAAAGGCTAATGAATTAATTAAATAAATAAAGATTTATTTAATTAATAGAGGAAGTGGGATCAATTAAATAAATAAAATATTTATTTAATTTAGGAAAAAGGGTAATTTAAATAAATAAATGTATTTATGTAAATGAGAAATAAGGCTAGAAGAGGATAAATGAATGAATTAAATAAATAAAGATTTATTTAATTAATAGAAGAATTAGGCTTAGATAATTAAATAAATAAAATACTTATTTAATTAGACTGGACAATTTTAGGTGTCTACACTAATTAATTTCAATTAATTGGTTAACATACATGGTTCCTACAAATCATCTTCCTAATCCATCATTAACCTAATAATTATTCTAGAAACTCACTTAGCCTTATTCTTCTAATTTTTAATTCCCTCCACTCATTCTCTCTCCTAGTCAAATCCTCCTACAAATATTATCTATCCTAATCCCACCTAACCTTTCCTCTAATCCCTTCCTAATGAGTTGTTAGTGGCTAATCATCATGGTTAGCCACAAAGTCAACTCCTTGTCCCTTCCATCTAACCACTCTCCTTAAAAGCTCTTTTCCTAGGTGAATGTAGTCCTCTAGGCATCTCATCTTCCAAGGAATTTTTAATTTCTTCTTATTCCTCCAATCCCCATGATCATCCCTTTTTGAAGAATTTTTAATTCTTCCTCCTCATTCCTCAAGGAATGTCCCATCCCTTTCTCTTCTCAAGGCACATTGGGAAGTCTTCCCAATGTACCTTAAGGAGTGTGAAGACAATAAATGTCTTTAAAGCATATCTCTTGGTCTCCACACCTCCTCTTGGGTCTTGTGTGAGCTCACAAGAAATCTTGGCCCTCCATCTTGGGTCAATCATAGCCATCCATTTTTTCTCT
Source organism: Cryptomeria japonica (assembly GCF_030272615.1). Taxonomy (NCBI): domain Eukaryota; kingdom Viridiplantae; phylum Streptophyta; class Pinopsida; order Cupressales; family Cupressaceae; genus Cryptomeria; species Cryptomeria japonica. Next base: position 664,662,677 of record NC_081413.1, read on the forward strand.
CCTCTTCCTATAAATTGAGGACTCCATCCTTTCACTCATCATCTCCAAGTTTAGTAAGTTTATGTTGTTAGTTTGAGTCTAGAAAGTCACCATTGCATTCTTAGCATGTCAAAATCATCCCTCATCCATACTTAGTCATATCACTCATCTCATTCCTCAAAAATCCATTTTTATTCATTTGTGCACAATATTGGAGAGTCATTCACATCAAGCAATCTAGGAGCAAATCGACATCAATTTGGAGGCACATGGGTGCACTTCAACTCCATCTAAGCTCCATCTGAAGGAGAAGGTAAAAAGGTTGTAAGGTATATACATCTTTATTCATGTTTTCATGTGATTTGAATTATATCTTTTGGTTTCATGTGTTTTTGTGTTTGATTTGCATGTTTACAATCTAATCCACTTCACACTCCTTTTCACCATCTTCAACTGGAACTGTACTCAGGCATGGGAGATGTTATTATTGTAGTTCATTCTTCCTTTTGGATTGTAGTCTAGATTTTTATGTAGTCAATGAGACTCCTTTTGTAATGAGCAGCGTGCTCTAGGTTGTTGGCCTTCCTACAAGTGTAGGACCCTCAATTTGTAATCACATACTTACTGTAGAAGTATTATCTGACTATGGGTAGGCTTCCCACTCTGGTTTTTCCCTTTATCGGGTTTTCACGTACAAATATTGGTGTCATGTGGATTGTATCTATTGACTCTAAATTTTGCTTTGGGAAACAAACATTCTTATGGGAAATTTAGTGATGGGGGACCTATTGCATGGGATTCACTGAATAACATCCGGATTGAGAAGTTGGCTCTTCCTTTGGGGGGAGGGGAAAAGGGAGAGAAGGAAACTTAAAATAAAATGATCTATGTTATTGAGGCGATGCACCAGAACATTTCATAAAAAGAAGATAGCATATAGAACCAGGAAACACATTATTTTAAAGCCCATTCAACAATCTACATGCTCGAACAGAACAAAAATTAAGACACAATTAAGATTCCTCTAAAAAACATAAAGAAAACATATATCACGCATCCACTAGATAACAAGTGCAGAACATAGTTTAATCAGTATAGTATTAGATAGATATTTCTGAAGTCATCAAGCATACAGGAAAATGCACAAAATACTATTTAAGCATCCCAAAGAGGTAATCACGAAGGCCGCAGACACAATCTTGATTTACTTTTTTCTTGACAAAACTATATTAGTTCCAATTCTAAGATCCTTAATTGTTTTTCTTAAAAGTTCTGAACCCCCATAACACGGGAAAAAAAAACATAATAGAGCTCGTGTCTCTGCTAACAGCTTCAAAATATGCTAACATGCATAATCGCCCCTGAATGGAAAAAACCAAGCCGTGTCACCCGGCAAGGTCACACCTAGCAAAATGGTCCCAAGGTTGTTCTCGCCTGCTACAATTTTCTTCATACCATCCCAAACAAGAAATATTTTGCTAACTACAGAAGAAAATGCAACAGGTGAGGAGGCCTCTTCAGAAAAATATCTTCAAATAGAAATGCATCTGCCCTCTTTAAGATGCCAAGTGTTCCTTTCCCGCTTGAGCTACAAGGTGGGCCCCGGAAAGAAGGCCCAGTTAGCAAAACTTATCCATTTGTCATCATCGCACTACTCCACTCCTTAAACACAAAACACGGACCGCTAGGGGCAACGTCGAGCTGACAACTGTCATGCATGCCACACACTGCTGGAAAACTAAGAGGGAAAAGAAGATACTCCAGCCGCAAACCTACCTCAGGGATTTTAATGTAAACATTTCTTAGCGATTAACAGGGGAAATTCTGCCTGCGGAATACAAGAACCCAAAATTATTGGTTTGAAGACCAAACTTAGTGTTAAGATAGGATGGATCAGGTTAGAGACCTGTTGCAATAACAACCAATCCTCCTCAGAAGGCAATGCTTGCGCATCTAGGTTCTAATAGTGTTGATCCAAGCAAATGACCTCACCAAATGGCAAGCCTACGGGTTCATCATGTACCAACTTTAAAAGAGCGTAGAGTTGGGCAAGGGGATGTAGAAGACACTCTAGATCCTCGACTGAGGCAGGGTCACTCAAGTTCTGGGTGAAAGAGCTATCTTGTTGAAGGCGTTTAATTTGATTTGACAACTGTTCAACCCCTAATACATAACCATTAGCAAAGAAAGGGGAAGGCAATCCCAACGAAACAAACCTTTCTATATGTTGTCTGATGTCTAGGATAGAGATTTGTTATGGCTCCGGTGTGGCTGATACTTGCATGACCATTCTGTGGTGATTGATGAAAACATTCATCCTTTTGATCAACTGCTTGCGATCAGAAATACCCTTCTCTCTTAGTTCATCATCTTGAGTTGCATACAAAACTTGGATCAAAACCTAAGCCACAGGGATCTTGGGAGCCAAAACAACCATCGAGCTATTTACTAGAGCTTTTTCTTTCACACAAAGGCCGTATTGTGCTTCTTGAATGAATCTCAGCACAGGTTGAAGCAAGGGGCCATATTGCTTAATTTTTTCCCAATGTGAAACATACAACTCCGCTAAAATTGTCGAAAAGTCTCAAGCCACTTGCATCGGAGGCGGAATGCTCAGGACTCGCAAGACTTCACCTTTCGCCATCACTTCTTGTTGAAGCTCCCTACATTTTTTCTATTCGATAATAATCTAATTCTCTAGGGTGAGGATTTTGGCCTTTCCATCTTACACCATCTGTTGAAGTTGTGATATTTGATCTTGTTCATGTTGCAAGAGAGCCTCCACCTCTAGAAGGCGCTTCTCAGATTGCTCGATGCTTTCCTCTTTTTCTTTTAGTTTTGCCTCAAACCTCATATTTTCCTTAGACAACAACACTTGAGCCTTACTCAGCTACTGGGTGTAGTCTTCCTTCAAGTGAATCTCTTCACACAACTGCACTTGCACCTGAGTAACATCTCTAGAAACTGCCTTTAACTGGTGAATCTCTAAGTCCTTCTCTTGTAGATCCTTCAGAGCCACATTTCTCATCACCTCCTGGCATTTTAACTGAGAGATTACATTATTAAAGGCCGAATATAGCTTCCCTTTTTCTGAATTGGCTTGGGCAAGGAGACTTTGTAGGCGATTTCTGAGCTTCGGGCCTTATCTTCTTTTCTCTGTTGGGTCAGGGATTCTCAAAGATTGGCATTTTCTACTTGGATCTTTTCTAGATGGTGGCTCTTCTTGATGAAATTTGAAGATATAGCTTTTGAGGTTTCCTCCATCATCTCTACCTTGTCTGAAGTTATGGTGCTTTGAAGGCTAACATCTATAGCATGTAATGTGTATTCGTTTGGTTTCATCTGAGACTCTAGCTTGTCAACTTTGAGGAAAATATTTGCAAAGAAAAGGCAATCTTTTTCCTCACTGAAATATGTCTGTAAATGAGGACAAGCTAGATGGGCACCTTCCTTTTCTTTTTGCTTGCCGTCTTACCAAGGCAAGTAGTCATGGAATAAGTGACTTGTTGCTGGAAATCATCTGGGCTGTCAATAACCTGACCTGCAAAAGTTGTGCCAGGGGGAACCGCGAAGGGAAACTATGAAATAGGCCTAGCGATAGTAGTTTTGATGGGATGAGCCAGGGAAGATAGGGAAAATAATGGGACAAAGGGGGCAGTCCTGATGAAAAAGGGCTTTTGGACACTACTCCCATAACTGGAGGAGGGGACTCTCCAAAACCTAGCCTACGCGACATGGAGGTTGCTTTAGACATTTGCATGGGAAAAGCTGAGGGGATAAAAGCAAAGGCCAGGAAAAGAATGGATGCCTGCAGGAATGCATTTTGGGGCTCAACCAGTGTTCTAGTAGGGGCCAAGGTGAGGGCAATAGGAACTGGGGCTTGCATTGTGGCAATGGAGACATCGGGAGAAACCAACTGAATAGGAGACAAGGATAAAGGAGGACGTACCTGAGTCATGGAAGGCACCGACCACTGAAAATCTGAGATCATCTCTTGGATCTAAGAAGGTGGACTCCTCCTTACTGCACTAGAATGTTGCCTTTTCTTTAGAGGGGAGTCTCATGACTGCTTCTCAGATCGCTTTTTACTCATCTGGGAACGGGGCCTACGAGCTGAAACATCTAAAGGAAGGAGAAATTGAGCCTCTGGATCTTTCCCTTCAACATTTATAACCTCTACCCTGTATCGTGGGGCCACCTCGAGGGATGAGTCCCCAAGTGAGGAGTTGTCACCTGTCTCATCATCGGATTTATTCAACTGACACCATTCATGCTCAAACCGATCATCCAAAGGGGCATTTCCAATGTTGGCTCTAGGCTGTCTCACCTCTTGCTAGTAGATCCAAAAGTCCTCCTTTTTCCTGGGCCAGGATAAAGTTTTCATACTTTCTAGCATAGCCCAGGGAATAGGCTTTGTGGGATTGAATCTTTGTAGGGGCGAATAAAAACTCAACTAGGGGGGGCATTTTAAAATAGGAAAATCATCAAGGCCCACATATACACTCGGGTCATCAACCCAGGGATTTGTACGCTCTTCCCATTAGTTGTGAGGTTCATGCTTTACGACATTCTTTATCTTGTTGAGGCAGCCATCAAGGTCATAACTCCAGGAGTCATCAATAACTACCAAACCGAGTTGTGCCATTTTAGACATCAAGACTTCCTTTGCAATGTTCCTCCATACAAGAATGATTGGGCCAATAGCATTGTGGTCTTCAGTGATGGAGGTATCATGCTTTCCTGATCCAATAGCCCTCTCAATTCTCACTAAATGTAGCATGATTTTGAGAGTCAGGGTTCACTCGGTAACATAGGTAGGCAAACAAAAAGGATCCTCAGAGAAACCATGCACTTGGACAAAGGGAAAGTCGTGACCTATGAACCAATTGCTAGAGGGATGCTCATTCTGTATCCAGTTCATCTGAACTGGGGAGAAGTGGGCTAGTGGTTCATTAGGGATTGAACTGAGATCTTTGAGTGTGGGAGTCAAAAAGAAATCTGCAAACTGATACGCATTGTAAGAGGCTAGCAAGAGGGGTGTCCAAGTGAACACCGGCATTCTATTTCCTAACTCGTCACAAATAGCCAACTGCATGAACTGGCTGAAAAACCCCTCATTTTGGTGCAGAAGTAGATGGACTAGAACCGAAGAAAACCTAAAACACCACAACTATTGGAATTCTGATAATTGCTTCACTATGGCCCTACCCATAGTGATTAAGAAGTCAAAATGAGAAGGCTCCCTTTGTTTCCTACACTTAAAGAGAAATCTCATCATTGCGGTTGTGATATCTTGGTCATTATCATAACCACAACGTCAAGCAAGAGTAGAAGAAATGTCCTTAAGGTCTTCCTGCCTTAGGTCACTATATGACAGGGGAAACTTCAGAATTCTGGAAGACAAACTCCGATTGAGTGTGCTTTGACAGAAAGTCAGTGTGTCTCTCCTAGTGCCCCAAAATTCCTCAATTGAACTTTTTGAGAAAAACTTTGTCCCTTCAAAAATAGGGCAGCACATCATGAATCTAATAGCTTCTGGAAATATCACCACCTTCAGGTGGGAGTTGTTGATAGAGTAGGCGGTGAGGTCAAAAGCGTTGGCGCAGGCCGCTATGAGTTCAGGGAAATATGGGACCATGGGAACCATGAATTGGGGGGCACTACTATTCCAAAAATGAACTGCCATGGATTGAGGCTCCTCTCTATGATTGAGCATTCTACTGCATGCGGCCTCTCGTAGGATTTTAGGTTGCTTATGAAGATCGGGCTCGAAAACATTCTCCAAAGAGTCCAGAATAGCGGATGCATTTCGAGTGGTTGTCTTGGTCTTGATCTTCGTTCTAGGATACTCTGCCTTTGGGGGAATGGCATGTGAAGAATATGAGAGTTCTCCAAAGATGTCCACACATAAAAATCCATTGTAGGCTGAGACATTCCTTTTTTCAAACCTTTCAACAATCTGAGGGAGGAGAAAAAACACTTAGGCTACGAAAAGATGATGAGATGAAATAGAGGGAGTAACTTCACTCTTAAATGCCCTGCACGCCTAGATTTTTGCACAAGCCAAAGTTTAAACACATGCCAGCTCATTTTGCAGCTGCAATAAAATCCCAAGGAGAATGAGCATCACCATTCCCACTTCCCAAGATTGCATTTAGTTAACCTTTCATTGCTCGAGTCTGCTTTGAGGAGAAAACATGTATGGACAAATCTTTTCTTTAATTGAGAGAATCGACAGGCAATAAAGACTGTGCAAGTTGAGATAGTCCTGTGGAGGTTGAGATTTAAATCATGATGTACCTATACATATGCATGGCATCTTCTTGTATTGACTCTTTCTTCTAGGTGTCTGGCGGGACATTGCCAACTTTGAATCCAGGCTCATTTGCTTGATGTGAATTAATGGAAACATGGCAGGATCATTGGAGTTTGGGAAGGTTCGCACCTTAAACATTTGTCATCTCTAGCTACAATTTTTCTATAAATATGTCTTTTCAAACATTCCTTATGTACAGCGTAAGCTTCAACGATGAAGTTTCTACAGCCATGGATACTCCAATTAGGCTTGTCAGCAGCAAAGCGCAAGTCGCTTTCTTAGGGAATATCTCTGATCGGAGATTGCAGTTGATAATGCAGAGAAAGAATCCTCTGATGATTTATATCATTAAGTGGGTGTTGGGGGAGGACTTTATTGATAATGCGGACCGGTACCAAGTGAATACAGACATCTACTCATGGTTTATAGCTTCACTGTGTGACTGTGGTCAGCCGGTGCCTCTAGCTGCGCAACTGACCATGGCTCTCTTTTCCCTAGATTACTTGGGTGGACTGGAGGATGTGATTGCATATCATGTCCCTTTCTGAGGGCTCCCACTACCATCTAACCTGGAGAGGTTTGTCACTCATAATGAGGAAGTATCTTGGCATCTGCTCATTGGTGGGTTGAAAATAATGGCATTGTCTTCCCATCGGTATCGTGTCGACCTTGCTATAGAATTCCTTCTACATGTTAATCTAATAGTCCATGTCCCTAACAATACTAAATGGTATACTAAATTCAGGGACTATATCTTCCCTTGGGTTCTGACACTGCATGAATTGCTGAACCTGGTTGTTGTTTTCCTGCTTGGGAAGCCTAGAAGCGATTCCGACCCTAAATGGTCAGAAGGAGAGGATTCTTCTGATGATGGTGAGGACTCTGACCTCTTCATGGATGAAGACTAGGATGAGGAAGATCAATAGACCTAGGATGCTCTGCCACTACTTGAATTTTTCTTTGTCTCTTTGTAAAAAGGGGGCCAGGAGCCTTCTTTCTAATTGTAACAGAAATACCAGAATGTTTAATATAATGAACTTTCTTTCTCTTTGTTTAAACTTGGCATTCTTTACAAATTCTTTCACTTTGGCACTAGCATAGGGAATAAATGAAATAAATATGCACTCAAAAGAACTATTCACAATATATACAATATATACATTAAAAGAGAAAAGAAGGCTTAGTGAAAAGGCTTGAGGTGGAAACCATTAACCGAAATCTAGAGGGGGGCTCCATTCATGTCTTCGAGTTTGATGTGTTGAAACCTTTGCAATTTAGAATATGGAAAGGCCCTTCCCATAGGCAATCATACTTGGCGTGTTGGTCAAGCTTCGCCACCTTACATTGTATTTCAGCAAGAGGTCTCCAAGGTTGAAAACCGAATTGGAGCTCTTTTTGATGTCAAACCACCTTTTGATGGTTTCTTGCCTATCTTGGAGAGTTACAAAGGCTATCTCCCTTGCCTCTTCTAGCTCCATAATCCCTTCTAATCTCATGGCCATAGGGTCATTCTCCTCCACCTCTATGGACTTCAGTAGTTGCCGGGATGGGATCTCTAGAGACGTGGGGAAAGGTGCATCTTTTCCATATACCAGCTTATATGGGGAGTTTTTTAAGATTTTATTTAGGTGTTATGTGGTTTTCCCATAACGCCCTTCTCAAATGATGGTGCCACTCCCTCTTATATTCAAAACCTATTCTTTTAATAAGTTTGTTCAAGTTCTTGTTAGTGGACTCAGTAAGTCCATTCCCCTAAGCATAGTAATTAGAAGAGGTTTTATTATAGATACCTCTGTTGAGGGAGAATTGGGTAATTCGTGAGCTAGTGAATGCATGCAAATTGTCTAATATGATGGTTTTGGAAGAACTATAACGGCATGCCAAATCTTCTAAAAAATCTAGCACTTCACTTTCGGATGAATTCCTCAAGGGAATGACTTCGGACCATCTGGTGAAATAATCGGCAGTGGTCATGATCCACTTGTGTCTGGCCAAATTTGGGGGTTGATCATTTTGATGAAATCGAGACCCCACTAGGTGAAAGGCTCTTCTACTGACACATGCCTGAGGGACACTGCAACTCTTTTACTCCTACTAGTATAATATTGGCACTCTTTGCATTCCATCCCTAAATTATGTGTTTCCTTGAACATAGAAGGCCAAAAATATCCAACTTGGGTGATTTAGATAGAAGTTGTAGGTGTGGAGAAATGGCCTCCTGAGGAGCCATAGTGGAATTCATGCAAGATTTTATCTGCTTGGCTCCAACTTACATAGTAGGGTAGGATTCCGTCAAAATTTCTCTTGAAGAGTACTCTATCTATCAAATGGAAGTCATTGTTTTGGAGCCTATAAAACCTTCTCTTTTTGGGAGGGAGATCCTTGGGAAAAATCCCGGTCTTCATGAATTGCTTCCTGGCCTCGATCCAACAAGCTTGTGAATCCTCGGGCGAAAACATAATAGCGTCCTCTGCAGTCATTTCATCTCCATGGGGTTGGCATCCCTGAACTATATATTCGCAAAGGCCCCTCCCGCAAACGAGCTTTGTTGGCTTGACATCGACATCATATTCAAGGATCTTGGTGATCCAATTTGCCCTTTTTTAGTGATGTCACCCTCCATAATGTACTCTCGCACCGTGGGATGAGCTACATACACCATAGTTTTATTACAGGCGATGAAATGCTTGAACTTCTTCAGCCCTTTCACTGAGGCTAAGGCCTATTTTTTGAAAAAGTTGTATTTGGCCTCATACTCTTTGAGGGTCTTTGAGTGGAAAGCTATAGGATGTTCACCACCTTTTTCAACATCTTTCTGGGTTAGGACCACGGTGATGCTATACTGGCCAGAGAAAACATACATTATGAAGTCCTTTGACATATCTAGGTTGGACAACACAGGGGTTGAATAGATAGCATATTTGATTTTATCAAAGGCCTTTTTGGCTTCAAGGGTGCATTTGAAATGTATATCCTTTTCAAGCAATAGGGTGATGGGTCTTATAATTCCAGCAAAATCCGAAATGAAATGACTAACAAAGTTGACTTTGCCTAAAAAAGACTGGACTCATTTTTTGTTGACTAGAAGGGGGAGGTCTTTTATGGCTTTGACTCTGTTCGAGTCAATGGAAACACCTTCTTTTGATACTATATGCCCAAGTAACTTGCCTTGAGGGACACCAAAGATGCACTTCTTTGGATTCAGGGAAATCCCAAATTCAAGACATTTTTGGAACACCAGCTCAAGATGATCAAAATGATCCTCTCGGTGTTTGGAAAACACAGTTAGGTCATCTAAGTATATCAAAATGATCCTATTGCTGAGTTCTTTGAAAGCCAAATCCATGGCCCTTTGAAAAGTCACTCCAACATTTGACAACCCAAAAAGCATCTTCTAGTATGCAAATGTTCCCTATTTGATGGTGAACATTGTCTTGTGCTTGTCTTCTGGTTTTACCAATACCTGGTTACGTTGTACCCCGAGAATCCATCAAGCACTGAAAACATTTCCGACCCCGCCACTGTGCTCAATAATTGCTCCATTGATGGCAAAGGGTAGTGGTCTTTGAGATATGCTCGATTTAGATCTCAAAAATCAACACAGAGTCGGATATCTCCATTATTTTTCCTTAAGGGCACTAGATTCAGTACCCATGTGCTATGTTTTATGGGGTAAACAATCCTTGATTCGATCAGCTTCTTCAGCTCCTGAGCCATGTGAGACTCAATTTTTGGGTTGATCAGCCTTTGCTTTTGTCGGACTGGCTTGGCTTTGTCCACAAGCTCAATGGTATGTTGGATGATGCTAGGATCATACCCTTTTAAATCATCGTAATACCAAGCCAAGACACCTTCATATTCATCATAGTATTGGGCCAATCTCTTTCAGTCTTCAGGGGAAACACCTTTTCCTACTTTGAGAAATCTCCCATTTCCTACTAACATTTTGACATAATCCCCTTTGTTGGAAGTGAGCTTCCACTTGTCATTCTTAGTGTCATCATGGTAAAATAGGTTCTCTAGAGTGATCAAGCCATTTGGGAGCTTGTTGGATTTCAACTGGATGATTTGATCTCCATAGGCTTCTTTCACCTTGGGTTGTAGTTGATCTGCAAATCCTCCTGAGTTTTGGGTGAATAAAGCGATCTATTAGTTGCTCTCAAAAACTTGCTAGTGAGTATCATTATTAGGAATAGCCGAATGGACGACTACACAGACTGCTTGGGAACCAGTGAATAAGTCAGTGGCAGGTTCAAACTGTGATCCAATCGCGACCATCCAGTCAGCCACAACATTTAATTTCTAAGGGATGCTTACAGTATTGAAAGCATCAAAACTCTCTATTAGATCCCACATTCTAGCATGGTAGGATCTCATACGGATGTGTTTGGCACTGGATATTCCCCAAACCTGATGGACAACCAGTTCAGAGTTGCCCAAGACCTTCAATTTTTTAATGCCCATATTTTTGGCCAGGCTTAGGCCTTGGATCAGTCCCTCATATTCTGATTCATTGTTAGAACATGTGAATTGTAACCAGAAAGGCTTTAAGATTTGTTCACCTGAAGTAGGTGTGAGACAAATTCTGGCTCTGAAGCCCATCCTGCATTTTGCACCGTCAAAGTGCAGGGTCCATAGTGCTGAGGATAATTGTTCTTCAAAAAATGGCTCTTTAGTAAGCTTTGGGAAGGTTTGGTTTTCATCAAAAATGCAATAGGTACCTAAGTCGATGGCATGGTAGTTAGAAAAGGGATTAGAATCTATGAATTCATTCAGGAAAACTTCCTACTCAGGTGGAATTTCCCTAGTCACTTCTTCATCTTCTAAGAGCTCTACCACTTTTCTTTCCTCATTTGATATAGAAGTGTGGGTAGGTTTGAAATTAATCATGTCCTGGTCAGCTACATGCTCAGCATGGAGGGGTTTTGAGAGGATTTTTAGTTTGGTGTCATGTTGTGTGTGGAGGATGAGATGGGACCAATCTAAGGACAGATAGCCTCCTATCTTAGCAGTGAAGTCTCAGCAGAGACAAAGCCTGAAAACAGGAGGGATGTCGATGACCACTACTTCTTGGGACACTGTAACACCAGGACATGGGAATAAGGTCAGAGGAAGGCTTTTAATAAGACCTATAGTTTGGACCTTGTTCCCGTCAAGCTACATACCCCCCCTGTTCAAAGGTTCATACCTGATGTTCAACACCTCGGTGATTTTATTAGGCATGACAGTGGTGCTAGCTCTGGAATCTATCATGGAATTATGTAATAGTTTATCCCTAACTATAAGGGTAAGGTAAAATGGGTTTGGTTTGGGCTTACCTTCTAGTTGAACCTTAGGGGGTGGGATCTAGTTAGTCAGCACGGTCGAAGAGTGTGACTTGTTTATTGTGGGTTGGAAACCCGTTTCATTGATTTGTAAAGATTTGGGAGTGTATCTATTGCCATCCTTTTTTCCATTAGATAGGGTCTCTTTCAGCCGGTTATTTTGCTCAAGAATACTTACAAGGTCCCACAGAGAGACATGAGTTGGAGCTTTCTTCAGTTGCTCCACCTTGTCTACTATTTGGGGTGTGGGAATCTTCGGCTCCTTTGGCTTATAAGGGATGAACTCTTTTCTTGGATAGGCACCAATGATGACCGGCCATTCAAGAGACTTGTCCGTGAGTGTTCTTTTTGAAATATCAGCATTCTCCCCAGTGAAACGCCTTTTAGAGCAGAGGTTATACTCTGACTGCACGAAGGGGGCTCCATCTTTTGAAGTGGGTGTGTTGTTGGTGAGCACAACATCCTTGTCCTCCATCCATGAGAAAGTGCATGATCTGGGGCAATCCCTACTTCTTTTTGCAATGACATTCCTTGCATTTGATCGACAAAACCCGCATTATCCATACCCGGAGATGTATACACAGATTCATCCCGTGTCACACCTAGACTTCTTTTTTCTATGACCTTGTACTACAAGTTCCCTCTTGGGCAATTTCTTAGGGCATGCGCATTATTACACAAAAAGCACCAGGAATTGGTATCATCTGCCAGGTTATTTTGACCCACGGTCAGCTCTTTACTAGTGGCTGGATAGATAGTTTGCAATGGATTCGAGACTAGGACTATCTGGCCATTTAGCTGGGAAGGTTTATCAGTACGGTGATTTGTTTGCTGGTTATGTTGGTATGGAGGTCAATTCCCTTGGAAAATTTGCTGGAAAGGAGGCTTGGCAGGTGAGACTTGGGCTCTCTTTAGATTGACAATATCATTGGAGAAGGATCTTCGGAGGTTCTTCATATCACTAACCTCAACAGCTAAAGAGGACGGTGGGGGAGTGGGATATGAATATATAGACTGTGGAGAAAATGTACTAGGGATAGCTTCCTTTAAGATTTGAGGAGATATCTCAGGAAAAACTAGCATGATAGGGTGAGGAGCTAGCTTCCCGGCATCGATTAGGTTGTTTTTCGCTTGGACCGCTATGTCAAATGCTTGCGGGAGTGTGTTGCATCCAAGGGACTAGATCATCACTGATATGTCAAAATTGAAATCTTTTAAGTAGAATACGAAAGCCATATCCGCTGGGGGGCAGGAAAACAAAGGTATCCTCTGCTAGGTCCGCTAAAACCTTAGATTGAAATCAGTTAGTGCTTCTTGAGGGCCCCTCTTTATTGTGATCAATTGGTGCATTAAAGATGACTTGTCCGCCTTATCCGAGAACCTTTGAAAAAAATAGTCTCCTAGTTGATCCCAATCTCCTATAGTGTTAGGGCCCAATGATCTAAACCAATCCAAAGCTCTTCTTTTAAAAGAAGCTACAAGTAGTCTTAAGGCCACATTTTGTTCCGTAATTCCATGGATAGTGCAAATAGTGGCTACATCTTGTAAATGCTCCCCAGGAGTTTTATGACATTCTCTAGTGAACTTGGGAACGGATTTTAGTGTGACTGTAGGGATAGCTCCCCAAACCATGAGTAGAGTTGGGGGAATGAGAGGGCTCCTGTTATCCAAAGTTATGAAATTTCTAGGGGGAATGTGTGTCATTCCTACATGAGTGACTGCAAGGAAAGTGGGAAAGCTTTGTGAGGATGGAGATGCGATTGAATGAATGGTCACTAGAGGTGGTAGGAGGAGGTGAGGATTTAAAGTTGTGTGACTCCTGGTGAGAGGTCTATGACTCATAAACTAGCTCATAATTATATTTGAACTTGAGGTCCCAACGGGCATGCCAGAAAAAGAACTGTTGACTCTAAATTTCTTTGGGAAACAAACAGCGTTATGGGAAATTTAGTGATGGGGGACCTACTATGCAGGATTCACTGAATAACCTCCGAATTGAGAAGTTTTCTCTTCCTTTGGGAGGAGGGAAAAAGGGAGAGAAGGAAACTTAAAATAAAATGATCTATGCTATTGAGGCGATGCGGCAGAACATTTCATAAAAAGAAGATAGCATATAGAAACAAGAAACACATGGCTTTAAAGCCCATTCAACAATCTACATGCTCGAACAGAAAAAAAAATTAAGATACAATTAAGATTCCTCTAAAAAAACATAAAGAAAACATACATCATGCATCCATCAGATAACAAGTGCAGAACATAGTTTAATTGGCAGAGTATTAGATAGATATTTCTGAAGTCATCAAGCATACAGGAAAATGCACAAAATACTATTTAAGCATCCCAAAGAGGTAATCACAAAGGCCGTAGGTGCAATCTTGATTTACTTTTCTCTTGAGAAAACTATATTAGTTCCAATTCTAAGATCCTTAATTGTTTTTCTTAAAGGTTTTGAACCCCCATAATAGGGAAAAAACAAGCATAAATAGAGCTTGTGGCTCTGCTAACAGCTCCAAAATACGCCAACATGCATAACCACCCCTGAACGGAAAAAACCAAGCCATGTCACCCCACAAGGTCACACCCAGCAAAACGGTCCCAAGGTTTTTCTCTCCTATTGCGATTTTCTTCATACCGGCCCAAACGGAAAAGATTTTTCTAACTGCAGAAGAAAACACAGCAGGCGGGGAGGCCTCTTCAGAAAAATGTCTTCAAATAGAAATGCATCCGCCCTCTTTAAGATGCCAGGTGTCCCTTTCCCGCTTGAGCTACAAGGTGGACCCCGGAAAGAAGGCCCAGTCAACAAAACTTATCCATTTGTCGTCATCATGCTACTCCACTCCTTAAATGCAAAACACAAACTGTTGGGGGCAACATCGAGCTGACAATTGTCTTGCATGCCACACACTGCTGGAAAACTGAGAGGGAAAAGAAGATACTCCGGCCGCAAACCTGCCTCGAGGATTTTAATGTGAATGGTATCTATTATTTAATTATTGCTTGTGCTTAATTAGTATATCTACTATTTCGATAATTGGTTTATGTATTCCGATATTGATCTTATGTGTTCTGGTATTGAATTTTTAAATGCCTAAGGTTCTAGTAATCTGGTGACAACTGATTCACCCCCCCCCCCTCTCAGATGTCTTTTAGTTATTTGAACTAACTAACAATTGGTATCAAATGAATGTAAAGATGAATGTTGGATTAAAGCTATGGAAGAAGAATTAGATTAGATACAAAAGAATAACACATGGATTTTAGTTCCTCGGCCTAAAAATAAGAATGTTATTGGAACTAAATGGGTTTTTAGGAATAAATTAATTGAAGATGGACAAGTTGTGAGGAATAAAGCTAGATTGGTTTGTAAAGGATATTCTCAAAAGGAAGGAATTGATTATGGTGAAATTTTTGCACCTGTAGCTAGGATTGAAGCTGTAAGATTATTTCTTGCCTATGTTGCACATAAAAACTACAAGGTTTATTAGATGGATGTTAAGTGTGTTTTTTTGAATGGGGACCTTGATGAGGAAGTTTATATTGAGCAACTTGATGGTTATTCACTTTTAGATTATAACAATATGGTTTGCAGCTTAAAGAAATCCTTATATGGATTGAAACAGGCACCTAGAGCTTGGTATGAAAGGTTGGACAAATATCTTTTAGAGCTTGGTTTCACTAAAGGTAATGCTGACAGTAATCTATATTATAAAGTCACTGATGATGAGATACTAATTATTGAGGTCTTTGTTGATTACATTATTTTTGGAGGTGAAGATAAGTTGTGCATCGAATTTTCTAACAATATGGAGAAAGAATTTGAGATGTCTATGATTGGGGAATTGGAATTTTTCTTAGCTTTGCAGATTACTCAGACTAATAAAGGTATTTTCATCTGTCAAACTAAGTATGCTAGGGAGATTTGAAGAAATTTGGTATGGAAAATTCTAAATTGGTTAGTACTCCTATAGTTACAAGTGAGAAATTGACATAGAAAGATGAATCTACACTGATAAATCCTACAAGGTACAAGTCTATGATTGGAGGTATGCTATATTTGACTCAGACTAGACCGGACATAATGAATGCAATTTGAATTGCATCAAGATATCAAAGTGATCCTAGAGAAAATCATGAGAGTGGGGTGAAAAGGATTTTTAGATACTTACAAGGAACATCTGAATATGGTTTGTGGTACCCTAAAGATGGTGACTTTACTTTATGTGCATATATAGATGCAGATTGGGCATGTAATGTTGATGACTAGAAAAGTACTTTCGGTGGAGCTTTCTTTCTTGGAAAGAAACTTATTTCATGGATCAGCAAGAAACAGTCATGTACTTCTTTATCTAATACTGAAGCTGAGTATGTTGTTGTTGTTACTAACTATACACAAGTTCTATGGATGAAGAAAATGTTGAAGGATATAAAAGTAAATTTCAATGGACCGATAGTTATTCACTATGATAACTCTGCTACTATAGACATATCAAAGAATCTAGTATTTCACTCTAAGACAAAGCACATATCTATCAAGGATAAATTTTTGAAGGAGAAGGTGGAAGAAAATGAAGTTAGATTGTTTTATGTGAAAACTAAAGAGTAGATTGCAGACATCTTTACTAAACCTTTGCCAAGAATCATTTAAGTACCTCAGAGACAGATTAGGGGTTTATGACCCTCCAGCAGAGAATTGATTGACGCTATTTGGCATAGTCCGGTATGCATTATCAAAGCTATTATTCATTCTGGATTGATGTGGTGATGCTACTACTCATGGGGAGTAGTTAGTCTTGTGATTTAGTGGTTTTCTATTTTGCTTTGATATTTATGTTAGATCTTTGGCATTGATGTCAAAGGGGGAGAGATATTCATATGAAAAACTTAAGGAGATATATACATTAGGGGGAGAAATTTGCAGAACTTAATTGAGATATCATCTACAGGGAGAGTATGGATCAGAACTTCATTGCTATATTCTTATGTGGGATATTTGTTTGGCATTTCTTGGCACTTGGATGTTTTTCACATCTAGTGTTGACATCAATGCCAAAGGGGGGACTTATTGGTCATTTGGAGGAATTGATTATGTGTTGCATTGATGTTTTGTCATTGATGTCAACACTACCTGCTTTGGCTGTTTACCGGTATCCTTTTGGTCCTAGTAGGTTGATTGGTTTCTGGCTGGTAAGATCATGATGATCTGATATACTCCGATATGCTTTGGCTTATGGAATTGGCTTAGATATTCTATTCATGATACTCATATATATGTTCAGTTAGTTGGTTTTGATTTGGTGATCGGATGCTATCTTATATGCTGGTAAGCTTGATTTGTTGATCCAGTGAGGGTTTCACCGGCAAAGCTTGATTGAAGATCTTTTGATATTATGCATAAGTGGTATTGGTGCAATTTCTAGTAGATATCCAGGATGCTGATGGTGATCGTGTTCGAGACTTAACTGATCAGGATCATTTCTTTGGTGTGTGTGGACCTAAATTAGGTCTGGTACTATCTAGGTTTTGGACCGGCTTAATGTAACGTGTTGTTGGGACTCCTCGATTTATTTTCATGATGAATTATGGGTTGGATATTATTTGTTTGGTCTAAGGCCAACATGATTAATAATTATGTAAGTGTTTTATTATTTGGGTGGCCAACCTTATTGTTTAAGGTTTAGGGTTTGTATATATATGATGTAAGATCTCATTGTAGATCATGTAAGGATGGTATGCAAGTGAATAATGTAATAATCATTCATGTAGAGGATTTGGTCGATCATTGGTGATCAGGTTGGGTTTATACAAGAGGATTAATTCCTTCGATATTGAGCTTAACCAGAACTGTACGCAGGCATAGGAGATGCTATTATTGTAGTTCATTATTCCTTTTGGATTGTAGTCTGGATTTTTACGTAGTCAGTGAGACTCCTTTTGTAATGAGAAGTGCACTCTAGTCTGTTGGCCTTCCTACAAGTGAAAACCCCTCAATTTGTAATCACATACTTACTGCAAAAGTATTATCTGACTGTGGGTAGGCTTTCCACTGTGGTTTTTCCCTTTACCGAGTTTTCCACATACAAATCTTAGTGTCATGTGGATGGTATCTATTCTCTAATTGTTGCTTGTGCTTAATTGGTATATCTATTATTTCATTAATTGGTTTATGTATTCTGCTATTGATCTTATGTGTTTCGATATTGAAGTTTTAAATGTTTAAGGTTCCAACAATCTGGTGACAATTGATTCACCCCCCCTCTCAGTTGTCTTTTGGTTATTTGAATTGTCTAACAAAGAGATGCAGAATGAATTTGAGATGTCTATAATTGGTGAAATGAAATTCTTTCTAGGATTGCAAAATACTCAGTTGGATAAAGGTATTTTCATATATCACTCTAAATATGTGAAGGAATTGCTGAAGAAATTTGGTTTTGAGGACTCTAAACCTATTGGTACACCTATGGTGACCGGATGTAAGTTGACAAAAGATGATGATTCACCGAAAGCTAATCAGGCCAGATATAGATCCATAATTGGTGATTTGTTGTATTTGACTCAACTAGACCTAATATAATGAATGTTGTGTGTCATATTGCCAGATTTCAAGCTAATCCTAAGGAATCTCATATTACTTCTATAAAAAGGATATTTAGATATTTGAAAGGTACATTTGATTTTGGTTTGTGGTATTCTAAGAATGATGACTATACTTTGAGTGCTTTTACAGATGTTGATTGGGCAAGTGATGTTGATGACCGGAAGAGTACTACAGGTGGTGCATTCTTTTTGGGTAAGAAGTTGGTCTCTTGGGAAAGTAAGAAGTAAAATGATATTTCTTTATCTACTATAGAGGCTGAATACATTGTTGTTGCTAGAAATTGTACTCGGGTAATTTGGATGAAGAAGATATTGAAAGATATAGGAGTTATTTATGGTGAGCCTATTTCTATATATAGTGATAGTTGAAGTGCTATCAATATTTCAAATAATCTCGTGTTGCATTCCAAAAATAAGCATATATCAATCAAATTTAATTTCTTGAGAGAGAAGGTAAATGAGAAAGAAGTCAGTTTGGAGTATGTATCTACAAAGGAACAGATTGCAGATATCTTTATGAAGACTTTGCCTAAATATACTTTTGAGTATCTCATAAAGAAGTTAGGGGTGATTTCCCCTCCTAATGAGAACTAAGATCCATGGATTTGCATTAGTTCGGTGAACTTCATAGAGATATTCTATGCTCCGAATTGATGAGGGAGGCTACTAATTCAAAGGGGAGGGAATCCTGATTCCTGATCCTTTATCATTTATGTCAAAGGGGGAGAGAAGCATGTGAAAAACCCTAAAGAATTTTGAGTTGTTTGTCTAAGAGGGAGTTGATCCTTGTGATTTTGAGGGAGATTGATATGAGTTGATTTCTTTCTTTGCATTGATTATTTTTCACATTCATATGTTGTCATCAATGCCAAAGGGAGAGATTGTTGGGTATCGGTTGATATGTTGTCATTGATGTCAACATATTCTCCTGTGTATTCCAGTGTTGCAGTTTGATTGGATGAAGTGGTTTAGCCTATGTTTTGCAGATGAGGTGATGAGGATTAAAGGGTTTCCGGTATGTTGTTTGTAGATAGTTCATTTCCATTTGCAAAGGTTCGCATGATGTTTTGATCAAGTTATGAGATCCGGTATTGAGAATGTTATTCATTTGTTCGTATTATTCAATATTTTGGTTTATGCTTCGTATTGCTTCAGAATTGCTATATCTTTAGTTGTGGATGTATGGGATGTGTTCTAGATGTTGATGTGTTTTCTCAGTTCAAGTGGTTCATGATTTGGAAATCTACAAGCAAATATTTTAGGTTGATAGTCAGTTATGTTGATGTTCTTGAGCTCCGGTAGAAAAATGATGATGATTCTAGTGATTTGAGTTGTTGTGGTGCAATTCACATTGCTTGTGAATGTTTCTAAATCCTATTATATTCATATTGGTAGTTTGCATTTATTATTGTGCGCATTATTGAATATTTTATTTGTCTGGTGATGTTCTTCGTGTTATGCAACATTCTTAGTGGTTGTAGCATGTTGCGGATGATCAAGGCGTAATTGTTGGAGGTGTTGTGTGTTTGTGGTATTGATTTGGGTCCAAACTATGTCTTAGCCGACATCATTTTGGTTTGCATGTATTAGTGTAGTGTGTGAGATCATTATTTTATTATTTGTATTGAGGATTTAGCCAACCTATATTTCAGAGGTTGATGACTTGTATAAATAAATGTAATAATCATGTAAGATGTATGTCTGCAATCTTTTAGAGTGTGTATGATCAAGTTGTATGTTTGAACAAGTAATTTAATCTTTTGGAAGTGTGAAGAAGAGAAGAGAAGTGTTGTAGAACAGATTGTGTGCTTAACCGAAACTATATTCAGGCATATTGAGATGTTATTTTCACACTTCATGTAATCCAGATTGTTGTCCGAATAATTTTGTAAGTCAGTGAGACTTCCTATAAGCTAGTGAGGCTTCCCTTAAGGTTACAGCCTTTCTAGGTTTCTTATTTTGAGTAGTGAGCTCTAGGCAGTGTGCCTGAATGCATGTGCATTCTCCATTGTAATATTTACATTTACTCCTAACAGGGTATTATCTCATTGTGGGGAGGTTCCCACTGTGGTTTTTTCCTTAATTGGGTTTTTCACATCAAAAATATTGGTGTTATGTGTGTTATTGGTGTGGTGTTGTTTCATGATTTAACCGTTAATTATCAGATTTGATTTGTGGTTTAAGTTGCAATGAGTTTTTGTGCAAATTGATTCACCCCCCCCCTTAGTTTGTTGCATTGTTTCCAATAGCTCCTCCTCATCATCGAATGCTATCACTGGCTCATCAAGACATGATAATCTAGGGAATTGATGTGCTAATAAATATTGTGAATACTTTGGACTAAAACCCCCATCCATAGTGCCCTGCAGATAGTCCCAATCCTAAGCCCCAAGTGATAGATAATCTACACAAGCTTTCTCATAAGAAACAGTAGGCCTCCAATCGGCCACATCTTGATGTCTCCACACATAATATGTTGTGCCATGTGGAAGCCCCTATATTCAGTCATATTACCTCAATACTCAAGTAACAATGAAACAATCAATCACAAAGGGAGTCTATCCAATCAAGTATTAAGAAGAAAACACATAAGGTATCCTGAGTGCATCCTCTGGCCATGGTTCACAATCTTAGTAAGGCCTACAAACGACCATATCCAAATAATCTAGCACTTGACGTCAGTACTCTAGTTTGCCTAGCTTACGCTGGACAAAAACACCCGCATATCCATAAACATAGGTCTCCCAGTTGGACGATCCCAGTTTGCCAAAGGGCATGTAATAGCGAAGTGCTCCAAGCATAAAATTTTTAATAGTGTGACCCCTATTGACAAATTGGTAGCTCCAAGATAGACCACTCTGTGTAGATCATGATACAAATGTGTGAGCATGCAAGAACCCCAAGAATATCATGTACCCATTGTAATCATCTGCTCTAGCACGTGACCCTAGCCAACTGATAATCCCTTTGATCTATGGTCACCTCCAACGAATCTGATAAAAAAAAAAGGTAGTGAAGCATATGATAAATCAAGCATCTCCTGCCAAGAGATGTCATACTCGCAAATGTGTTTGTCATGAAATATCCTCCTCAATGCATCTGTACCACCCTGCTTGGTCATATCATAGATAACAATGTCTCCAAAAATAGGAATGTGTAGAATCTTGTAGACGTCCACCAACATCACTGTCATCTTTTCGGTAGGTAGGTGGAAGGTGTTATACTTGCTATGTCATCTCTCAACTAACGTTGTCAACAAACCCTGGTTAATAGTATACTAGGGTATATCTATCAATGAGGATAATCTGCATTTGTCAATAATGTCAAGCTCAGCCTGTCTAAGGTGAGGTATTAGATGCTAGGTCTTCAGGTAACATTCTTGAGACTGGAGAACACCTAAATTCACCTGCAATCATATCATATCAGCATATCAACATTTCAATTTATCAATCTATTTACCAACATGTATCGCTCACGTGAAATTTCAATCAAATCTCATTGAGAAATTTATCATCAACTCTCATTCATCATGAGGTTGCTATCATCTATCCTATCAAGCATTCAAATCATGATAATTGAAACTGATCAAACACAAATCAAATGAGATAATTTAAATCACATTTTAAAAGTTCTGATACCCAAATGCTAAACCGTCTCATCAAAACACTGAAAAATTACATGAAAGCGCTAAAAAATTTAATGTGCTACTCTACACCTTCAGAGTACTAAAATTTGGCTTCAAAACACCAAAAAACTGAAAATGCTAAAGTAAACATCACACATGCTAAAACATCTACCAAAAATGCTAAAATACTGAACCAAAATGCTAAAATATAAACTCAGAATGCTAATCAAAATAAAAATGCTAAAAATTTAAGCGAGAACGCTAACAAAATCACTCAAAATGCACATTTTAAAGCCCTAAAATCAAAACACTAAAAATTTAAACGTAAACGCTAAAAAATTGACCCTACACCCTAAACCGGCAAAATCGCGCAGAAAAATCGAAAAAACTTTCTAAAAAAAATTCAAAAAAAAACTCATACAAATAGAGGATTTTCGGGTACATACCGGAGAGCCATATGCAGGAGGTCACTGGAACCGCTGAACACACTTGAATCAGTTCTTGTGATAGGGAATCACCATCTTCACACCAGAGCTCAAAAAGTTCAAAAATCAATTTGTGAAAATGCAATGAGTGGTAAACTGATTTTCACTTTTACCTTAAAAGGGGGTTAAAAGGGTTAATTAAGTGGGATATATTTTTCCCATATTTAAAAAAATCAATTTAATCAAATTGCAAGGCACATTATTCAAATTTTTATCGGGACATGAATAAAAAAAAATCCAAAAATTCTAGGAAAAAAAGAAAAAAAATGAAAAAAAAATTCTAAACATTTGAAATTTATCTGATTCATCTCCTGAGGGGGTATCTTCGCATCATTACTTGACAATCAGTGTATGGGGCAACAATCAAAATCGTATCAGCATCAAAGCAAAATTTTCTTTGAATTAACATGTCACCATACACCACTTCAAAGAGCAGCAAAATATATACACTAAAAATTGGTCTGGAGATAATTAATTAAATGTGAAGTTATTTAATTAATTAAAGTCTTTTATTCCTCTACTTTATAAATGAATATAAAATATAGTTCATTATTTCTAATCCCTCCCACCTTATTTCATTTCTTCTATTTTCCTAATTAAATAGGAAAATTTAATTAATTCATTTATTTAATTATTCATTATCATTAAATTTAAATTTTTAATTCAAATTTGGGCACATGTGTCCTAACCTTTAACTACCTAACCTAACCACATTCTAGCCTAACCCATCCTACCTAACCATGGGTTTAACTAACCTTATCACCTCTAACTTCCTCATCCTAACCTCTTGTGGGTTGGTTAGCCTCTCTTGAGCACACACGGCATCTTTGCTACATGTCCTTCATCTCCTTGCCACTAGCTTTCTCAGGTAGTCATCTTGAGATAATGCATCAGAGAGCTAGCATCTAAACGTACAAGGTCCCTAAGAATAGAGAATAGTGAGACGATTTGAGGGAGTTCTCCAATTAATTTGTTTATTTTAATCTCTCTCTTGTAATGTTTCATTGAATGTTGTGTTTAATTGTTAAATGGATTGATACATATATTTTACATCGCATACAGGTCTATCGTTTGAACTTACAAAGGGGTCCTTATCTATGATAGTTTGTCTCAAAATAGTGTATCTCTTATCTTAGTTACTTTCATCTTTGTTATACATCATCATATTCTAATTATATTCTCTAAAGTTATTAAGAAATTTGAAAACCCTAGTTTAATGCTAGGTCTTTGTATCATCCTTTTGTAGTTTTATTACAGGTTCCAAGTTACTCTTATTTAAGATAACGCTTGACACATTCATTGCATCGTGTCTTCCTTACTTTTCTCAAAACTAGTTGACTTATATCTAGGATCTTGTCATAAGAAGAAAACCATTTCTTAACAAGCTCCCAAAGATATTTACCAGTTCACCATTGGTTTTTTATTGCAAGTCCAAACATCAAGGTGAATCTATCACAACATTCTTCTTATCAAAATCCAAAATACACATTTAATATCATTAATATATTTTAGTTTCAAATCTAATCTAGTATACATTTCCAATCCCAATTCTTTTATCTAAATTGTATGTATTTATTTACTTATTACATTTAAATAAAATATAGATATTTAGGAAAAATGTTATTTTTCTTTAACACACATTAGCCAAGAGTGCAACCTTCCATGAGAGGATTTGACTTAACATGGAAAGAAGAGAGGAGAGGAATGATTGCCACATGAACAAAACTAAAAGAAATGTTAAGTGGTTACTTTCCTATCTTTGGTGTAAAAGTTAACATAGATCAAACTCACGTTAAGATGAAAGATTTCCATACTAAATAAATTTAAAAAATTTTATTTGTTAAAAAGTCAGATACAATTCTCTTTTTTAAAAGAATTTATAATTTAATGTATTCATTTATACAAATAATATTGCCCATTAAATAATAATAAAATAATTTCAATTGTTTATACAAAAAAGTAGATAGATAAAATTACATAGTTGAAAAATAGTAAGCCATGTTGAAGCAAGGACTTATATATATATAGTGTTACAATATATAGTCTTCCTTAAGAATGCACTTGTAAGGATATGGTTGAATATTTCATATGTAGTATAAAAAACATTCCTTAAAGGTGTTAATTTTCATAATCTATAAGATTGAAAAATAGCACTTCTAGATCTAATTATGTAATAAATTCTGACACCAACATTTTAGATCAAATTCTATGATCAATTCATCAAGATAAAGAAAACAAAAACAAAATAAACAATAATAAATCATTAAACATGATCAAATATTAATATTAAGGATTATAACACCAATGAAATTTTAAAATACCATTTTTAAAATATATTATATTATAAATTTTTGAATTTTTATGATGGCATGCCCATATTTGAATTCCCTTGAATTGCAATGTTTTTTAAGATTTTTTTAAATTAAAATTTTTGTGTAATACATCGTCCTTGTAATAAATATATGTTACTATATTTACTATATGAAAGCTTACATCATATATGCATGCCTAATAGATATTGGTAGATTGTGATGTAGTAAATGGGAATAGGGTATACTCCTATTTGGGTATATTGATAATGCCACAGCAATTGGCTTTTTATATAATTACATATATTTATTGTTGAAGATGTAAGTAAATAAAAAGGTTAAATTAAAAATTGAGTGGAGTTAATAATTTCAAATGTACATGGGAAGTAAATCAAATATAACAGGTTTGTTATGTTTGTTATGATGCACATGAGAATTAAGTCAAATATTTAAGATTTTGAAAATTGATTGGAACAAAAGAATATTATTTGTTTAAATATTTTAAATCAATTAAGAAATAAATTTTCATCATGTATATAAAGTTAGAAATATTTAGAAGCATGAAACAAATATTATTTCATCATATTTGTGTGAAGGAAATTTAAATGTTTATAGATATAGAAATAGTTGGATAAATTTTTGTTCATATTTTGTAGGTCTTATTGATATGCAAATCAAACAAGACCTTGATTATAAATCGTATTAAATATTACATATAGAATCTTAGACATCACTTCTTATATATTATTAAGGAATCTTGATTATAACATATCATGAAATTAAATCCATCATTTTTTATCAAATAAATTAATTAGTGAAATTTGTTGTTTCTTTTTTAACAAAAAATTACGAGTAAAATTATTTATTAATTGTGACAAAGTTATCTTTATGTTTAGAAGAGAAATTAAAGTTAATTAGACTTTTTCTCTTCAATTAACTATTGGATATCTGTAAGGTAAAAGGCAACCATAAGTGCCTAGAGGTAGCTAAAAAACTTTGAATTAATAGTGTGAAACATTTTTCCTACTCTCTATTTTATCCATCCACTTTCATTTTAATTTAAGATTTTTTTTCTTGGCCAC
This sequence comes from Cryptomeria japonica, assembly GCF_030272615.1. NCBI lineage: Eukaryota > Viridiplantae > Streptophyta > Pinopsida > Cupressales > Cupressaceae > Cryptomeria > Cryptomeria japonica. Next base: position 664,688,394 of record NC_081413.1, read on the forward strand.
TATTTTTATCATCTTTAGAACTACAACTTTTTGTTGTTATTGTAGTTCCTTTTTATGTTGATCCCTTATATTTATCTTTGTGGCATCATAGTAATATGATTTTGATGTCTTATAGGAAAAACAATATTAAAATCAAGAAAACAAAACCTCCCAAAATAAAAATAGCATTCATTCGTGTTTTTACCTAAACATTTAATTAATTTTTTAATATTAATTCTAAATAAATATTAAAGTTATCATAGTTGAAAAATGTATTTTTTCCTAAACAATACTAAGACATTGAAAAAATCTATGTTTTGTTATAAAATTTGCATCTATACTTCAACAAAGATAAATATTTATTAAATAGAAAAAATCTTGATTTGTTAATTTTTTATTAATAACAAATAAAAAATAATCCTTTATCTTGACAAGAATAACGAATAAAAATAATAATCTTTTACATAACTAATATTAAAAATTAAATAAAATAATCTATTATCTAAATATGAATAACAAAATCTCATTAATCAATCTTATCAATTATAACATACATTTTTTCTATTTTTCTAAGAACCATGTTATATATAACCAATTGGTTTATATTTTCCAAAATAAAACCATTGAATACTACTTTAAAATATGTGATCTCATAAATATATCAAAGTCCATAAAGCCATTGAATATTACATTCTAATTTTATATTATTTGACGAGTTGTGTTCAAAAGGCATAAAATAGAAGGTGACTAAAGTTCAAAACTAGTTTTTAAGTCATGGGTTTTGATAAATTCATCGGGAGCCAATTGTTTTGCAATGGATATATTAATAATCTAAATTAACTACGTTAATGGTAGTTTATGATGAGCTAGTACATCTTTAATGAATAAATATATATGAACTTTAAATGGTATTTTGATGTGAAAAAGATAGGATATATTCACATTTGTGTATTGTTTGAAATTTTTTTTTCATAATGTAATTCTTTTTATTTGATTTTTAATTTATGATAAGTGTTTCTGAGGCTTGGTAATATAAGTATAATATGTTTGTGCATGTAAATTTTGTTAGTATTAGGTAAGAATAAAGATAATTCGAAAATATATAATTAGTTTGATATATAATTACTATCGTGAAGGTTTTATCAAAGTAATGCAATATATACGAAGGAGACTCTTCTTTATGGATTGCTTTTTAGTTGGTTGAATAACCACGAACATGTTTTATGATCTGAACTATATATTTATTTTTAAAGTAATTAGTACTTGAGAAATTAAATTGGGTGGAGATTTTACGTAAGCTTTCTAAAGAAAGAAGAAGTCCTAGTTCATTCCATTATACTCTAATGACTTAGCACTAGAAAAATTATATGTTTTAGTTTCATTCTCCAAATTTTTTAATTTTTAAAACTTTGGAATCAAAGAATCTTTATTTAAGCTTTCTTAATTGTTTAAAATTAAATATGTTAAATTAATTAAGAAGGGAATTTTTCTCATGTATATAAAGTTAGAAATACTTACAAACATGAAACAAATCGTATTTCACCATATACGAAATCAAAATGTTTATAGATATAAAAATAGTTGTTGGATAATTTTTTGTTCATATTTTGTAGGTCTTATAGATATGCCAATTAAACAAGACCCTGGTTATGAACCATGTTAAATATTGAATTTGATCGCATATATTAATTAAATAATTAACATTATTTAATGATACCTTAGCTCGCCCCATCCTGAACCACAACTTAGCAATGTGTAAGACCAAGGTAAGCTGGGTTGAGCGTTGGGCTAAGTCGCGAGGATACCCTGTCGTAACAAAAATAAAAAAATAAAAAAATTTTGTTTTTCCCTTCCAATTAATTAATTTATGCTCTATGTGAACCATTTAATTAATGAACCCCGTTTGTCTTTTCTTCTATTAAATAAGATGAGTATTTTACTTATTTTATTAAATTCACATTCTTATTTTTATCCAAACCCCTTAAATTATTTGAATTTAAATAATTCAAATAATTTAATTGGAGCACATGGCTCCTAATCTTAACCTCCCATCTAGCTTAACCCACCATCTAACCTAGATTTCTAACCAGCCCTATCCCTTCAACCAACCTTATCCAGATCATGTGCACATTCCTTGTTTTAACAAATTTGGAAAAGAATCATTTTGTTTGGGTGTTTCTCTCCCAAACTGACATGTGGCTTACCTTCCACTTGTCATTGCTTGCCATGACACTTGCCCTCTTAGAGGACACTTGTCACTCCCTGCATTGACACTTGCCTCCTCTTATCTCCATCAATTTTTATTTAAAATCCCCATTTTCCTTCATTATCTATCCATTTTTAATGATGTCGTGATGTCATAATACTATTTTGATTTCTTACATCAATCCATCTTGCATACATTTTTAGTTTAGTTTTTGCATATCCAATCATCATGGAGCATTTTTAGGCATCTTTGGAAGTGTAGCATTGAGCACGCATTCAAATCGAAGGACAATCAAGGAAATTGAGTTTGTGCTTTTTATTGTTTTCCAATTCACATAATTTGGTTTCCTTTCTAGCATCCTAATCATGAGTGTAGGCTTGATAATTGTGTAGTTTTAGGTTGTTGTTTGCATTTTCAATATTTTTATCTTGCACGCTCACATTGAATATAGAATCTTAGACAACACTTCCTATATATTATTAAGTAATCTTGATTATAATTTTATCATGAAATTAAATCCCATTTTTTTCAAATAAATTAAATAGTGAAATGTAACTCTTTTTTTTGGTATTGATCAAAGAAAACAAGATTGCAAGTAAAATAAATAGCAGTCCATGATAGAAAGAATATGATTACAACATCAAACAACTTAAACCACCAACTCTGAGCTCACAAGGATTCACAATTACAATGCAATAATGAAATGTACATCCAGCTGATCCTTAGTTCACTATTCATCACAACAAAGAAAATGAGCACTTCTCAACATATACAAGAAACAATATGTACCTAGATGCATATCCAAGAAGTTATTGAAAAGATAATGAACTGGTGGAACGTCATCAAACTTGAAACTTGAGGAGCCTATGTAGCTATCTGGCACATTTAATCTCTCCTCTTGAAGTTGCAAACACTGATATTTGATCTCATTTAATTATTTGCTATACCTACAACCATTCGTTCACCCAATCTTCAATGGAGAACATAAGAAAATGAGTTGGAACATGATTTTTGAGTAAAACAATAACAAAAAATTATGAGTAAGATTGTTTATTAATTATGACAAAGTTATCTTTATGCTTGAAAGAGAAATCAAAGTTAATTATAATTCTTCTCTTCAATTATTTATTGCATAGCTAAAACTGTAAGGTAAATAAACAAATTGCTTTAATTTGTTGTGCAACATTCTAAGCCAGCTAAAAAACCTTGAATGCCATTAATTAAACGGTGTGAAACAATTTTCCTACTCTCTATTTTACCCATCCACTTCCATTTTAATTTAAGATTTTTTTTCTTGGCCACTATTTTTATCTCTTTGGAACTACAATTTTTTTTAGTTCCTTTTTATGATCTTTTATTAAATTTAGTTTTGTGGCATTATATTAATATGATTTTGATGTCTTAGAGAAAAAATAAATATTAAATCAAGAAAACAAAACTCCCCAAAATAAGAAAGTCGTGTTGCTGCAAAATTCTATGAAATTGTACAAGACAAATTTGTTCTTTGATAGTAGACAATTTGATTTTTTTTGTTAATGTGATGATTGTTTAATTTGTTTTTTAAATAATATTTGTTATAGTTAATGTATTGATTTGAAAATAATTTAATTTGATATTAAAAACAATTAAAGTATCATGTTGATTGAGTTTGTATATGATGTCATGGTTATGAATTAGTTGATTTTATTATTTTTAATTTCTAAGTGGAGAATGAGAAGCTTGATTGTTTCTTATTTTTATCTCAATTTAATTTATTTTTGTCTTCCAACTGATTTATGTTGTTTGTGTAGCACCTTTAATTATTGGTATGCATTTTTATTTTTCATATTTATGAAATATATATAATTTTATTTCTCTTTGATTTTTATTCACTTTAATTAATAGTTTTAATAACTTTAAGTACTCAACCTCCACTATAGTTCCATATCAAGAAATATATGACGATGATAATAATAATAATAATAATAATAATAATAATTGTATACGCCTAAAAATTGGCTATCAGTAATTAAATAAATATTTTATATTTATTTAATATTTATTCTTCTATTAAATAGTTAATTCGAAAAGATTAATTAATCTAATTCATTTTCATATCTTTCTATTAATTAATATTTTATTAATTAATTCAATTATCTTATTCCTCTAAATTAATTAAATATCTAATATTTAATTATCTTCTCCAATCAATTAAATAACCCATATTTAATAATTATTCTTCTATCCTATAGTCTCAAATATTAAATAATTCCTAAATTATTTAATATCCCTTTTCCAACTCACCCTCCATCTCCACTTCATCTTCCCTTTGCCAACTCATCCATCATATGGCTAAGGAAATTAATATTCCTTAAATATTAATTCATCATTTATCTTCAACCTCCAAAATTAATGAAATTGTGTATGTACATATATTTCATAACCATTTCCTATATTCTCTCCAACACCCCCTACATCTTGGGAAGGACTTGAGTCCACTTGTCCTACCATGCTTAAATTTCCTCCAACCATCCCTAGATTCCCTCAGTCAGCAACCCAGTCAAGGTGAGATGAGTGACACTTGTCTTCTCCTTCCCCCTTTCTCTCAACCTTCACCTTTGCTCACAACCATTCAAATCTGCAAGATCTGAGCATGACCATTGATCTGACCCACATCATCTTATCCTCTCAAAGTCTATAAAACCAAGAGATTCAATTGAGAGGAGGAGAGACTTCAAGAGACTTCAAGTGCATTTTGCAAGATAATCATATGCATCCGTGAGTTTTTGAAGCAAATAGCAATTATCATATAGTATTTTAGCATAATCATTTAGCATAATCATGTAGCATTTTCATATCATAGTATCAATTAACTACAAGTTATCAGTCCATTCTTCATATGCCATCTTTGAAGCCAACAGTGCATTGTCTGAGAGCACACCATCTACAACCAGGAACAGTGGAGTTAGGACACAATGAGACATAAGCCATGAAGGTAAAATAATGTTTTATTTTAGTATGTATTTCATGTAGTTTCATTGGTGGATTTTGGATTTCCTGTATGCATTTCCATTGTATTTTGTGAAACTAACTTATTACAGGTAAACATTCTGAGGATGAAATTCAAGCTCACACATTTTGGTGCCCACCGTGGGGCTGAACCTCGCATATACTTTTAAGAAATCTTGGGAAAAAAAAAAATTAACATATTTGTAATGCAGATTCACGCATACACCAATTTTGATAGCGCTTTTGCATTGTAAGTTAGCGCTTTTGCATCATAGGTTAGCGCTTTTGTCAAAAAATCAGTGCTTTTGCACAATAGGTTAGCGCTTTTGTTAGAAAATCAGTGCTTTTGCACAATAGGTTAGCGCATATGTCATACAAGTTAGTGTTTTTGTCTAAAGATTAGTGCTTTTGTAATGCAGGTTAGCACTTTTGTAATGAAGGTTAGCATGTGTGTAACATAGGTTAGCGCTTTTGAATCGTAGGATAGCACATTTGACAAAAATTTTGTAACCGATTTGAAATTAGGCTTGTGGAAGCCCACCTAAGGTTTTTTACTAACTTTTTACTATTTTGCAGATTTCTAACAGTTTCTTGCAGGTTTGGAGAAGACAATTTAGGATTTAGTGATTTCTTTCCTAGCTTTTTCAAAGTTGGTTAAAAAGAACTCATATTTCCTTTTGGGTAAAAAGAACTTCATTTTCAAACTTGGTGTTCTAAAAAGTATCTCAATTGTTTTTTGGCTCTAAAAGTAATCACATTTGCAAGGTAAAAAGAACAACAAATCAAACATTTACTTTCTTGCAAAGTTAGGACATTCACACTTCAAATCTTGGGCTCTAAAAAGAACAACAATCTTTTATTTTCTTGCAAAAGTAAAAAGAACAATCAATCTTATATTTTGCAAATTAAAAAGAACAATCAACTTGTCCATTCTTACAAAACAAGTTACTTTTTTGCAATGATTTTCATTTTGTTGACCAGGATTTCCAATTCCTAGTTTAGAAAATCATTTGCTATGTGGGGCTAAAATAAACACCATGCTTGCTAGAGCAACATCTCCAAATAGGACTTAGCCAAAAAATTGCTTTAAAAAAGTTAAAAAGAACACTTGTATTCCGTGTCTCGAAAGTGGTAGGTATATGCTCTCCCCTTAACTGGGTGATCAAAAATCCAAACCCACTCTTTTACGCTTTCTTTACTTTCAAGCAATTAATCCTTTAGAGGGCCTACCTTCTCGAGCTGCCTTGAGGGGGCCAGTGAGAGGGGAATGACCTAAAGTGGAAACGGGCTATTACCGAGTCCTTCCAATCCACTCTAAATAAATCATGTTTGTAACGAAAGTTCAAACAACATGTGCTGATAAGTTCATACCGACACTATGTTTCCCCATAAACCCTATGGAGCATAACCTCTATAGGCTGGGAACCTTCTGTATTTACAGAGCTGAAAGTGCTGCATGTATGGCCACATGACCAGAAGCCTTTACTAAAAACTATTTGTACTAGTTGCCAAAAACCTTCTAGTTGTTGGCACAGGAGGTCGGACCTCTGAAGTGGCTCACACACATACAGTTCCTAGTAGAGATATAAAGTTTGCCATGAGGAGATTTCATGGAAACTAGTGCTTGGCTGCCCCGAAGAAGTGAGTGCCGAGGGTGGAGCCAGTGGGGTCAAGCATCTAAATATCCGCTTTGAATAGCGTAGCCTCGGGGGAAACTCCATGTGAGATTCAACAACTATTGTCTTAGCCTGCCATAGTGATTTGTACTTGCCTGTGCATTTTATTTATTAAACATTGTGTCTTCTATGTCTGTAACATGCTCCAAATGGTCAAAAATTGAAGAATATTATCATCTACAAGCGATCAAAAATCAACAAATTTCTGAAAAGTGTGATCAAAAGGATAAAACAAAAAACATTCTAACACTTGAAGCATCAAATCAAAATCAAAGTATCAAAACATCAAAATATCAAAATAATCCTTGAAGTAGGTTTGTCTCTAAACCATCATGTATTTTCAAGATAGCTCAAAACAACTAGGTTGCTAATCCTATAGGTTATTTCCAAAAGGTTCTATAAACATCAACATTCAGCAAACTATTGATTCAAACATCTTAAGTGCAAAAATCAACATCCTTGTCAAGACTCTCATCAGGATAATCAAATCCTCTATCACGAAGCTTGATCAATCTATACTAGGTTCCTAATCTTGGATATATCTTTCCTATTTTTAACCTAGGTTACATCAAAACCAAAATTGTACCAACATTGGAATCAAACTTGTAACTGTCAAATGCTTATATGACTTTTAAGTATCACCTTAAGAAAAGAAAACCTAGTTCCAAAGCTACTCAGAAGAGAATAAGATTCTTGTATATCAATCGTAAGATATTATTGAAACATAGGACATTCCTACACCATTTTCGTCACTACTTACGTGGCTGCGGTATAGAATTTGACGGTGAAACTCTACAAAGACGTGTTTTTCCACAAAGAGACGCTTTATCCCAATGAACAAACAATAGTGGTAAGATCAATAAAGCATATCTTCCTAAACCAATAATTACTTATTGACCTTGTCCTTGGGAATTTTTTGACAACTTTGAGATAAACACATGCCAGTTTGGGCTAGAGCCTAATACGAACAGCTTAGAAAACAACAACAAATGGAGGAAAAAGATACTACTTTTGGATTTACCGCTGTCGACAAAGAAGCTATCAATAGCATGATTAGAAACCTTGAACAAGATTTCAAATTTGATAGGCTAATGGAAAAATTATTGACAAAACAAAAAGAGAATATCTCTTGATATTGGCAAAATCTAGAGCAAAACTACCATAAGACTTTAACATAGAAAGCTTAAAACAAGACACGGAGACAAGTAACACCCAAAACACAGATGAGCAAAATAACGAAGATATGAACAACGAAGAAACAAGGAAAGAAAGGGATGATAAAAGAAAAGAGCGTAGTGACAAAAAGACTCATGACGAAACAAGGAGACACTATGCAGATAATCCATTTTCAAACTTTACTCAACAAATACAAACTCTACAACAACAGATACAAGACATGCAAAATGGGACAAGTTCCAAGAAGTATTCATTAGAAGACATATGTCCATATCCCTTTGATAAAAAGCTAAATATGATACCATTTCCGCAACATTGCGAGATTCCTAAATATGACAAATACGATGGAAGATCTGATCCTCAAGATCACATTAGGGAATTTTGTACTATGAGCATGGAATTTGCTCATGATGAGACTTACCTTATGCATCTTTTTCCTAGGAGTTTAAATGGACAATCAATGGAATGGTTTTCAAGATTACCATCTGGAATCAAATCCTTTGAAGAACTTGTGAATAGGTTTATTTCACAATATTCCTACAATATAAGGAATGAAATAACAATGATAGATCTTTGCAATGTTAAACAAAAGAATGGTGAATCCTTTATGATCTTTTTACAACGATGGAAACTCATGTTTAATAGGTATCCCCAGGATGTACCTGATCAAGAAAAAATGGACATATTCATTGATAATCTTATCAGTGAAATGAGTTATCGACTAAGGATGCAATGTCCTCCCTCTTTTGCCAAAATGATCGAAAATGGTCTGAAAATAGAGAACACAATGGTAAAGAAAGGAGAACTAAAACTTTACAATAATTCATACAACAACAACAACAACAACAACAACAATAATAAACCCAAGTTCTAGTCAAAGAATAGGAATGTCAGCAATGAAGGAAATGATGATAACAATACTCCAAAACAACAACAACCAATTTTCAATCTATCAAGTCAAATCCCAAGCAACGACAATCTGGAAAACAAGAAAGTCAAGTCCTTTTTCTCTAATCCTCGAAGAAAATTCATAAATATTGGAGAATCTTTAGAATTAGCTCTAAAAACTTTGCTTGCTAACAAATTGATTGTTTTACCTGAAGCAAGAATTTATGAACCACCAGTTAAGCCAAACTGGTGGAATGATAATCATTTTTGCAATTATCATCAGAATAAAGGACACCTAACAAATGATTGTCAAAGATTGAAACACATTATCCAATATCTAATTGGTAATGGAACCATTACGGTGGATAGCCATAAGACAAATGAATCACACTTGGCTTTTAAAACTCCACTTCCAAACTATGATAAAGGTGAATCATCCCAATTGGAAAATGACAAAGGGAAAGCCAAGGTGAATTACACTTATACATACGATGATGTAGTAAATGTGATAATTGTTAACGAAATTCCATCTTCAGAACCAATCAACGTTATCACAAGAAGCAAAGCAAAGGTTACCTTTCCAGGTATAGTAAAAGACTCAACATCCACATCACAACAATACAATTTAGTAGAGCAATTACAATGAATACTAGCTCAAATGTCAATTTTGGAACTTCTCAAGATTTCACCTATGCATAAGGAAATTTTGGAGAAAGCTTTAGTGGAAACAACAATATCAAAGGATTTGGATATAGATCAGTTCCAAAACATGGTAGGACATCTTATAGCTCCTCATTGCTTATCATTTTCTGAAAATGATGATGCCTCCTTACAACATCCTCATAATGCTCCTTTACATGTTGAAGTCTCCATTAATAAAACTCGTGTCAAACGTGTACTCATAGATGGAGGAGCTGGTTTAAACATTTGTGCATTAAGTTTGATAAAAGCTTTGGGGTATTCAGAGAATGCAGTGGACCTGTAAAAGAAAATAACCATCAAGGCCTACGATGAAGCAAAACGTTCTTCTAAAGGAACTGTTATGCTACCAATAAGGATAGGACCTGTGGAAAAGGATACATTGTGTCAAGTTTTAGACTTAAATCTCTCCTACAACATTATTCTAGGAAGACCCTGGATTCACAAGATGCAAGCAATTCCTTCTACATATCATCAATGTGTAAAATTTCCTCATAAAGGAAAAGAAATCACTATAATTGCAGATTTCAATCAATATTGCAACAATTTGAATCCAACACAAGATACCACAGTTCCACATAACAGAGAATCAGTCTATCCTACCAAGGAAATTCAAGCAAAGTTATGGGAAACTTTTGAAGAAAAGCTCAAGTTAAATGATGAAGGAATGGGAAAATATTCTTTGAATAATTTTCCACTTTCCCCTAAGTCATATGGAAAACCTACAGATATTCAATCAAAATCATCAGAAAAATCAAAACATATTTTTAAGGGAACCTTTGTTAGTGCTCGAACTCTTGAGGAAGAAAACGAAGACAAGGACATTCTTGGTTGGTTATACAAAGATGAAGATAAAACCATAGCAACAGTAGAAGAAGTCAATATTCCCATAAAATAATATGGAAAAGGATATGAAATCATGCAAAAGATGGGATATGAAGGGAAAGGACCAATTGGTAAGCAACATCAAGGTATTTCAGAACCTATTTGTCCACATTCACAATCAACAGAAGATAAATCTGGGTTAGGATATCTGAAGTCTAATCAAAAGCAACACAATACTCAATAGCAAAAATGGAGAAAGAAATCAGTCTCTCAAGGACACAATTGGCAAGAAAAGCTACATCAAGCAGCCAAAATAGTAGCCAATAAGCAAAAGAAGCAAGAAGATCATGAAAAGAAAGAAGAAGAGACTACGATCAAAGGTGAAGAAAAATCTTGTCCACAAGTCCTGAAAATACAAACAATAGAAAAATATGAACAGAATATTCCAGAAGCAGTAAAAATAGAAATGACAGAAATCAGAGAACTTTTTGCACCATACGACATTCTAGTATGGTATAGTGGAGTAATCTTAGATCAGAATTCAGAAACAAATTCCAATGAGTATGAATGGGGACTAGATGCTTTATCTACTACATCAAGTAATGAACACAATGAAGATCAAGCAGCCATTACAAAAGAAGACTTGTCCATTACAAAACAAAAGATAAAATTAGAAAAGAGACAAGAGAAACTCAGAATTCAGAGAAAAGAGATGTATGCAAAAAGAAAAGAGAATGACAAAAACAATGATACAATGCCTCAAGAAGTGCAAACAAGAATCAGATATGCAAGAACTATAGAAGAAATAAGATATAGTCGAGTTGGATGAACTATTAGTCCAGAAGAAGATGAGTTTGAAAGGAGACAAAATCTATTAAAAGAATCCTCTTTAACATGTACACAAGTCTATAAACTCCAAACTGCAAATGGAGTCAATCAGGAAGAAATTTGCAATACCAAAGATGTGTGTGTTGATATAATCCATTCATTTAAGGGACAAACGTCAATTGAAGAACCACTTAAGTGTGAACTACAAAATGCTAATATTAATATTGTTAAGACTAATTCGGAAATTCTTGAGAAAGACAATCCTCAAAAATATTCAATCTATGACAATACCTATTCTATGATAAATTATGATCATTATGTCATGAACGTTGAAACACCTAATGATGACAGTGATTATGATTTACTCCTTCATCCTAAACTAATTGATTGGGATAATTTAGACAACCCCGAACTAAATGTCTTTTCCAATGATCATGACTTAGCTGTGTACCTTAACGCTATTGAACCCATCCCACCTAAGATATCTTCTACTATAGATTCAAGTAAAGTTTTTCATAGTCAGGAAAATGCTAAACTTTTTAGTTACAAAAGTGAAATAAAACAAGGAAAGAGACCTATGGTTGAAAACCATTTCATGGCAACATTAGATCAATCAAAAGAGAAAATAAAGGGCGTATCTGATGATGAAAACCTCCTTGAGGCATCCGAAGATGGAAAGTTTGACATTTTTCCTACATATTTTCAAGAAAGATCTGCTATCCTGATAGAACCAACATAAGCAGTAAACATTGATACATCAAAGGATCCTAAAATACTTCATTTTGTTGTCTCATTATCACAAAAAGAGAGGAAAGAATACATGGAATTCTTTAAGCAATGACAAAAATTTTTTGCTTGGTCTTATGCAGATATGCCAAGGCTTAACCTAGATCTTATCATGCATCATCTTAATGTGGATTTAAAAGCAAAACCTGTTAAGCAGAAGCTAAGAAAGATGCACCCACATATTGCTCTCCTTGTCAAAACTAAGCTCAAGAAATTATTAGAAGTGGGATTCATAAGACCAGTTGCTTATCCAGAATGGGTTTCAAGTATTGTACCAGTATCAAAACTAGATAAGTTCATAAGAATATACACAGATTTTAGAGATCTGAATAAAGCCTATCCAAAAGATGATTTCCCGCTACCAAACATTGATATCATAGTAGACTTGTCAGTGGGGCATGAGATGTTTTCATTAATGGATGGCTTCTTAGGATATAATCAAATAAGAATCGCACCTGAAGATCAAGAGAAGACAGCTTTCACCTGTGCATGGGGAACATACTGCTGGAATGTTATGCCATTTGGGCTTAAGAATGCAGGAGCGACTTATCAAAGGGCTATGACGACAATTTTTCATGACATGATGCATACATTTATGGAAGATTATGTTGATGACATACTTGCAAAATATCACACAAGAAAAGAATATTTGAACATTTTAAGCAAGATTTTGATGGGCTGGAAAGATATCAATTGAGATTAAATCCAAAGAAATGTGCATTCGGGGTAACCTCTGGAAAACTCCTTGGGTACATTATATCAGCTCATGGCATTGAAGTCGATCCTATAAAAGTTAAATCTATCATGGAGATGGAATCACCTAAGAATATAAGTCAATTGCGATCTTTACAAGGAAGGTTGCAATCAATCAGGAGATTTGTGTCCCAATTGGTTGATAGATGTCTTCCCTTTACCCATCTTCTACATAAAAATGTTCCATTCAAATGGGATCTAACATGTGAAGAAGCTTTCTTGCAAATAAAAGAATATCTTATGAGTCCTCCAGTACTGATATCACCAACCAAAGGAAAACCCTTGTTACTCTATGTCTCAGCAACAAGTGTATCATTAGGCGCTCTCCTAGCTCAGCATGATGATGAAGGAAAAGAAAGAGCAGTTTATTATATCAGTAGAACACTTGTTGGATATGAGTTAAATTATTCATCAATTGAAAAGATATGTTTGGCAGTTGTATTTGCAACTCAGAAGCTATGACATTATATGTTTATTCATTCTGTAAAACTAATACCAAAGATAGATCCTCTCAAATATTTATTGAGTAAGTCAACATTAACAAAGAGACTAGCCAAATGGGTTATGATACTAAGTGAATTCGACATAGAATATGTTGACTGGAAAGCCATCAAGGGACAAGTCATTGCTGATCAATTAGCTGATGCACCTCTACAAAATGACATGCCTTTGCACATCAACTTTCCTGATGCAGATATCTTGACAATAAGTACAAACTTTTGGGAATTGTACTTTGATGGTTCTTATACTCAATATGGATCAGGTGCAGGAATATTTTTTATCACACCTCAAGGACATACAATTCCAAAATCATATAGACTAAGATTTCCATGCACCAATAATACTACAAAGTATGAAGCATTGGCTATAGGGCTCAAAATGGCCATTGAATGGAATGTTAAAGAACTACATGTCTATGGTGATTCACAACTTGTCATTAATCAAATAAATGATGAATATCAAACAAAGGATGATAAGCTTATGCCATACAAACAGCTAGTGGAAGAATTTAAAGGACATTTTAAAGAAATCACATTCACCCAAATTCCCAGAAATGAAAATAAAGCAGTAGATGCAATGGCTACAATAGCATCTCTCTTGTAAAATAAAGAGAATCAACAACGTTACAAGTTTCTTGTGGAAGATATCTGAACCCCTACCATTCAATCCCAGCATACCTATCAAATTTGCCATATATCAGGAACCAGTCAATCCTTATACGGTCAAACCTACCAATATTTAAAAGATCATATCCTTCCTTTGGAATTATCTCTTAATCAACAAAGAAACTTTATCTGTCAACCCTCTCACTATACCATTATTGCTGATATCCTATATAGGCCTGGTCTAGATGGTACATTATTGAGATGTTTGGAAAAAGATGAATCTGAACGAGTTCTTAATGACATTCATGCAGGTATTTGTGGTACACACTCAAGTGGTTTAACTTTGGCTAAGAAACTTATTCGTATGGGTTACTTTTGGCCTACTATGGAAAGAGACTCATTCACCTATGCTAAAAAGTGTAAACAATGTCAAATTCATGGAAATCTAATTCATGCACCAGCACAAGAGTTCTATCCTATGATAGGGTCATGGCCATTTTCATAGTGGGGCCTGCATTTGGTAGGAAAGATCAATCCCTCATCTTCTAATGGCCATAAATTTATTCTAGTTGCTACTGAATATTTTACTAAGTGGATTGAAGTAGTGCCTTTAACAACAATGACGGGAAAACAAATATCATCATTCATCTTGAATTACATAATCTGTCGCTATGGAGTTCCTATGACCATTATCACTGATAATCTTCCATTCAAAAATCAAGATGTAAAAGAGCTATGTGAAAAATTTCATATCCAACATAGGTTCTCTACTCCATATTATCCAAAAGGTAATGGTCAAGCTAAGGCATCAAACAAAACTATTTTAAAAATCTTGAAGAAAACAGTCAATGAAGCTGGAAAAGATTGGCACATTCAACTGAATCCTGCTCTTTGGGCATATTGAACTAGTGTCCGCACTCCAACAGAGGCAACTCCATATTGTTTGGTCTATGGATTAGAAGAGATATTACCTATAGAAGTAGAGATAGCTTCTCTATGAGTATCCTTGCATGGTCTTATACCAGAAGAAGAACAAAGAGTCTCTCGACTCTAGGAACTAGAACTGATTCAGGAACGTCGCCACAATGCAACAGATCATTTAAAAGTATATCAATAAAGAATGGCAAGAAGCTATAACCACAGAGTCAAGTCGTGCATTTTCCAGATTGGAGACATAGTTATAAGGGAGAATTTGAGAAATTAGCAAGATCGGGAAACGAAGGCCAAATTTGAACCAAATTGGCTAGGACCTTTTGTCATAGTAGAAACATATGGATCAGGAGCATACAAATTATCTACCCCAGAAGGTGATTGGTTTGATGATTCTATCAATTCTATCCACCTCAAGAAATTCTATGCTTGAGATATAAAGTCCTAGAAAAATCAATAAAAGGCATATAAAGTCCTGAAGCAATCAGTAAAAATCAGAAAAGTAGAAAATCCCTAAAAATATATAAAACAACAAAAATGCAATAAATTTAGATGGTGAAAACTTGGTAAACATGCACTATCTAAAAAGTGAGTTCCTCCATCCATGAGATCGCTTTGCGCACCTATCCACTCCATCCTCTCGCATTTATCTCTTCAATCTATCTTAGCTTATCCATTCCATCTTTCATATCCATTGCTCTGAACCATTTAGCAAAAAATATGCAGCCTACCAACATTTATCAATCTTTGACATACTTGTCGTAGTCAATGTCTTGGACCTTATCAGAATCAATCAATCTGCATTTGTATTCCTCCATGGTTTGGATCTTGATCAATTCATACATCCATAATAAATTTTTGTTTCCGCTGGGGGCAAAATCCAAATTCCTTTTGCTAAGGTGATCTTTTGAACTTTTGAAAATCCAAAACATTTGAAAAACTTAAAAAACCAAAAACACTTAGGGTTTTGAAACAGATAATGAGCAACAAAGCAACAAAAATCAAGGCATTACATCAACAACTGAATCATGCAGATTAGAAAATAAAGAATCAATCAACAAAGCTATAAAGGATTATCAAAGATCATTCATTAAGATGATAATATCAGTTAATGACCATAAGAACATGTGAATGACATACAAGATTCAGTGTTTATTTCTCAATTTTATTGCTAATCATGTACTCTACGCAACTCAAGGATGTTCATGACTAGAGGAGCTATGATGAGGCATGATTATTTTCTTTGATTGTTGTTTGTGGTTTATCTCTTACTACAGTATGAACTTGTCTCAGGATATGATCGGCAAAAGATCAAGGAGGACGTTCCAAGTCATGCATGAAAAGAGATAATCCTTGTTTGTTCTACAAGCAATACTCAGGTCAACTTGGTCCATTATATCAAGTTGCTTTTATTAACTTTCTATATCAAAATCCATGTAAGCAATGCTCAGGTCATCTTGAATCATTATGTCAATTTGCTTATATTTTCTTACAACATTTAAAGCTCAATGATGTAAAAAAAGCACTATTACCCAATAGCATATGAAGAATGGCAGTATAAATTTTAGTTAGATCATTTCATTAGCTCATTATTTTTCTGCATTATAAGCATTCATTTGTCAGTTACATTATAAGCATATCATTTCATTCACAAATTAACGGTCATAAATAAAGATTGCGTATACTTGGACAAACAAAAACAATTGCATTTTATCATATGAGGAGCATTTATCCTTAGAATCATTTTAATCATTATCCATTTCATTTAGTTGAATTTTATCATTGCATTGGATTGCATTCAATTAAGTGCATTTTATGTAGTGTATCATCATTATTATCTACATTATCATTTCATAAAGATCATTTAGTTGCATCTTTTTCACTTAGATTCATAATCATTATAAGCATAACATATAAATCAAAAACAAATCAATCATTCATGTGTAAATCTATATAAATCATTGCGTTACTTGCATTCAATTAAGTGCATTTCATATAGTCTATCAATATTATTTGCATTATCATTCCATTTATCATTTAGTGGCATACATAAAAAATCCAAAAAAAACATTTCATTTGCATATACATCATCCTAAGCATTAAGCAATCATTTCATTTGCATTTTCATATATATCATTTGCATTTGCATCATTTAAAGTTAAGTAATCATTTGCATTTCCATCTAAGGTCATCAAAATCAAAAATCAAAAACATTTATCATTTGCATCATGTAAGATATTATCATATCATTATTCATCTACTCATTTGCATCTGTAAAATTAAAACATATAAGCATATAGAACATCATCAAATAAAGTAACATGCATAAATAAAAAGCATCATCATATAGAAACCATGTCTGCATATAGATCATCATAAAACAATAAAAGTCCAAGTATACAATGATATCAGATACAACAATACAAGTGCCTCAAATCAAAGTCACAGCTCTCCTGTACCACTACCACCTGACTATGTCCATCTCTGTGGCTGTGGGCGAGAAGATCCTCCAGATGCCTGTCTACCATGCTCACCACTCCTCTGAGGAGGTCCCATGACCCCACCACTGCTACTATCCATCAACACGGTGGTTTGATAACTACCTACTCTCTAGCTTTCTGCAACTGCCTCCTCATATCATCGTCGCCAGTAGGAAGTCTCCTTCCCAGCTTAAAATAATGCTCTAACTATGTCCGTTGAGAGATTACCTGACCCAACCTACTAAATATGATCTAGAAGACCTTGAGTATCCTGTTGTCTCCTAACAATTGTGTCTCTCTCAGTCATAAGAGTCTGTATCTATGCTCGAAGCTGATCAATCTATGCTCTCAGACTGTCAATAGTATCATGCCCTGGCACATCATGCTCTGGCATATCCTGCACTAGTGCAACCTGCTCTAGTAGATCCTTCTGTAGTGCATGAAACCCAATCCCCTCACCACCAACCTATCCAACTGTTGGAACCTCAGTCCGAGTAACTCTCTGAACCCATCATCTAATCAGGGGAATATGATCCTCAGGATCCTCATCATCACCACCATGAGCTGCAATAACTCTAGGATCTGGCTAAATTTGTCCAAAATCAATACCTCTCCCGCAACCCCCATCCAGTCCAGTCACCCTACCCCCTATCACTGGCAATCCTCTAAGTGATCTCATCCCTACCCTGCCAGTATCCCTCCCAATCCGTCCACCATCTCTCCCACCCATAGGACAAGGTCTATCAATCCTGCCAGCCGATCCAAATGGTCCTCCACGGACTCTCAATTGACATCCTCTCCATCTAGGTCGACCACCACCACCACCTCCATCCCCACCATCATCTCCACCTCTCCCAGCCTCATGTGCAACTCTAAGCTCTCATCTATGTCTCCATCTCTTGCTAACAAGATCATCTGAATCATCATCATCATCATCTCCTGAGCTAGGAGGAGGATCATGAATTTAATTGACTGAAGTTTTATCACATTAATCATGAGATTAATCATTCAAATTAAATTTTTTGACAAATTCATGATCAATCTCCTGAGGGGGCACACAATCTGGATTTTCAATCTCTATCAGGCATTATCGAGACTTGATTTAATCTTTGAAACAATGTTGTCTCGACATCATTTCAAAGAGGGGCAAAATGTATACACCTAAAAATTGGCTATGAGCAATTAAATAAATATTTTATATTTATTTAATATTTATTCTTCTATTAAATAGTTAATTCGAAAAGATTAATTAATTTAATTCATTTTCATATCTTTCTATTAATTAATATTTTATTAATTAATTCAATTATCTTATTGCTCTAAATTAATTAAATATCTAATATTTAATTATCTCCTCCAATCAATTAAATATCTAATATTTAATAATTATTCTCCTATCCTATAGTCTCAAATATTAAATAATTCCTAAATTATTTAATATCCCTTTTCCAACTCACCCTCCATCTCCACTTCATCTTCCCTTTGCCAACTCATCCAACATATGGCTAAGGAAATTAATATTCCTTAAATATTAATTCATCATTTATCTTCAACCTCCAAAATTAATGAAATTGTGTATGTACATATATTTCATAACCATTTCCTATATTCTCTCCAACACCCTACATCTTGGGAAGGACTTGAGTCCACTTGTCCTACCATGCCTAAATTTCCTTCAACCATCCCTAGATTCCTTCAGTCAGCAACCCAGTCAAGGTGAGATGAGTGACACTTGTCTTCTCCTTCCCCCTTTCTCTCAACCTTCACCTTTGCTCACAACCATTCAAATCTGCAAGATCTGAGCATGACCGTTGATCTAACCCACATCATCTTATCCTCTCAAAGTCTATAAAACCAAGAGCTTCAGTTGAGAGGAGGAGAGACTTCAAAAGACTTCAAGTGCATTTTGCAAGCTAATCATATGCATCTGTGAGTTTTTGAAGCAAATAGCAATTATCATATAGTATTTTAGCATAATCATTTAGCATAATCATGTAGCATTTGCATATCATAGTATCAGTTAACTACAAGTTATCAATCCATTCTTCATATGCCATCTTGGAAGCCAACAGTGCATTGTCTGAGAGCACACCATCTGCAACTAGGAATAGTGGAGTTAGGACACAATGAGATATAAGCCATGAAGGTAAAATAATGTTTTATTTTAGTATGTATTTCATGTAGTTTCATTGGTGGATTTTGGATTTCCTGTATGCATTTCCATTGTATTTTGTGAAACTAACTTATTACAAGTAAACATTCTGAGGATTAAATTCAAGCTCACACAATAATAATAATCATTATTATTATTATTATTATTATTATTATTATTATTATTATTATATAGTACTTTAGTTGATATTATTATATAAACTTAAGTGAAGAAAAAATAAATTATAATATATGATTAGTTGAAAAGATGTTTTTTAATAACCAATAAAAAACAACATATTGCCTATAATTCTATGACAAACTAAAAATAGCAATCAAACTAAACTAGGATGGTAAATGTTTCATTTACAATTTAAAAATAGGCATTTTAGTGAAGATCTATGTCCAAGCCCCATGTTGAATCTTGTTTTTATTTACACATTTAGTTGAGTTTTTAATATTAATTTAAAATAATATTTAAAATAAATAATAAAATTATTTGAAAAATGTGTTTTTTTCTAATTATTCCCTAAATTTGTTATAATAACATTGAAGAAAAATTAATTTTCCAATATGTTTTGTTATAAAGTTTACATCTGTATTTTAACAAAGACAAATATTTTTTTAATAGAAAAAATCTTGATTTGTTAATTAATTACTAATTAAAAATAACTCCTTATCATAATGAACTAACAAATACATTTTATTTTACTTGATTAATATTAAATCAAATAATAAATTATCTAAAAATGAATAATAACACCTTTGAATAAATATATATATACACAATTTTTAAAGAACCATATTATATAACCAAATTGATTCATACTTTGCCAAAATAAAACCATTGAATACTACATTCAAATATGTGATCTCATAAATGGATAAAGTCAATTCAGGGTTCAAAAATCAAAAGATAGATTGACTCTTCTAATTTTCTATTTTTTGTTCAAAAGGCATAAAATAGAAGGTGACTATAAGTTCAAAACTAGTTTTTAAGTCGCGGGTTTTCATAAATTCATCGGGAGCCTATTGTTCTGCAATGAATATAATATATATAATTGATAAGATTGATTAACAATCTAAATATTTCCTATACACGAAATTAACATAGTTAATGATATTATGATGTGTTTTCTTAGAATAAATAAGAAAAGATAGGATGTATTTACATTTACGTATTGCTTAAAATTATTTTTTCATAATGAAATTTTTCCTATTTGATTTTCAATCCATGATAAGATATTTTTAAGGTTTAGTAATAAAAGTATAATATGCTTGTGTACGTAGATTTTGATGAAGATAATTTGAAAACATAATTAGTTTGATATATAATTATCATCTTGAAGGTTTTATCAGCATAATATAATCAAGTTGAGGAAATTTATTCTTATTAAATTGGTGGAAAACTAATGTCCAAGGAATTAGAAAGAAATGGAAATGTATATGAAAGAATGGGGCTTGTAGAACTTCAATGTTAAAATCATGGATTTCATTTTTTTGTAATGGCACAAAAAAAGGACATGGAGATTATGCTCTAAGCTACTAGGATTATTATTATAAAAATAGAAAGATTGAAGAATCATAGAGATTCAGGTTTCTCCTCAATTCTCTTCTTTTAAAATCAAAAGAGGTGTGCATTTATCCCTTTAGTTTTCTAAATATTTCATGATGATTCAAGCCAGAGAAATTGATAACTCTATCCTTAATGAAAGGGTAAATCCCTGGTGGAGTTGGTGTATTTCATTTCACAAACTTCAACCAATTCTTAATGGAGCAGTAATTATGAATCACAAAGCATTGCATAATCCACCTAAACATTGTATGAACTACAAGGATCATAGAGGTATGGTCATAGGTGTAGCATTGTAAATTGTAACCCTTTACAATTCTACACTTCTTTTTGTGCCCTTGCCTTAGTGTGGTTCATCCTAGCTCTCTTCCAAGTGTATTTCTAGCCTTTACACAACAAAATTGAAGTCATCGAATTATATAATGATTTGAACCCATGTCTTATGACCTAACGCACATTTTTCATCCTTGTTTCACCTTGTTTTGTGTGGATAAGGGCATTTAGGCACCCTTTTCCCTCTAATCCAGGCACAAATTTGGATATGTCAGTGCACGGTTCTCATCAATTGGCTCCCTATCCGAATACATCAATATGACCATTGGAGGTCAACCTAATTTATGAAATACCTTGAGAACCATATATAAGAATATCATTTCAATTCATTTTATCATCCCAAGCATTCATTTTCCATCCACAACATTGAGCATTTCTAAGATCATTTTCATCCCACCATATCCTTCAAGCATTCTTCAAATCTAAGCTTCATGGAGCAACAAGATAGAACGATCTTCATGAAAGCATGTGTTTATAATTGATTCATTATGTCTTGTCAATGTCATGTCATGTTATTGCATCAACATGTGATCACATTCAAAGAGCATTGCATCATCGACCATCATCAATTACAACAAGCTTGTGGTATAACACACAACATTTTACTTAGTTGTTTTCTTTTCAAGTTCATTCAAGGGTTAATTACAACCCAGGGTTTGACCTAGGCAAACCCCTATTAAAAACATCATTTTCCTCAGGTTTATATGTGTAGGTAGCAAGATCTAAAGAGAAGATATACAGGGTTGGGAAGAGTAGAGAAAGGCACATAGAACTAGCTTTTGTAAAGGCAAAAAGTGGAGGACAAAGTCACCCAAGCACCATTGTTTGAAATTGTTCTAGCAAAACTTTAGGGAAAGATTCTACGTGACATCCTAATCCCAAAAGTATCCTAGTTGTCTCCATCTAAGCTCATCGAAAAGGGCGCCCAAGCACCATTGACCCACACTTTTGAGTCTAGATTTCAGACACACGTTTCTCTTTGCTTCCTATTTCCAGATCTGTACATTATGTCTACATATCTAATTTGAGACTATCTATGCATACTAATTATTGTCTTTAACCCTAGATCTTGCATTCAATTCATATTATTTCATAGCTCATCTTCAACACAATCAAAGTGTTGGAAGAATGTTGCAAATATGTGCTTGAAAGATATTTGAGAGATGTGTTGTCATTGATGTCAACATATTTATCTGTCTAAGACAGTGATGTAGTGAAGTTCAATGAGTTAGTTTATTCAGTGTAGTAAGTATGATGAATGTCAAAGTTTGTGGATTAAAAATTTTGTAGAGGGTTGTCTGTAGTTGATTCAATTCAAGTTTCAGAGGCCCGCATGAAGATTTGATTGACTCATGGGTATCTATGTTGTGGCTAGTTTTTCAGTTGTTCAGTGGTGACAGAGTGACAATATTTTGATCTGCATTCTAATATCTTATTCAGCGGATTTGGAAGTATGTTTGGGATGTTGGTGTGTGTCCTCAATTCAAGTGGTTCATGGTTTGGACATCCACAAGTGATTTTTCAAGGTTGACAGTTATTGCAGTTAGTGTTCTTGAGGTTCAGTATGAAGATGTTGGTGATTCTAGTAATTTGTGTTGGTACAGATGTTGCTATGGTAATTCATGATGCTTGTGGATGTTTTTGGATTGTGTGCCTTTTGTGTTGGTGGTCCGCATTGATCGTTAAGCTCAAAATTGATGTTTTTCTTTGGTACGTTGGTTTTCTTCATGTTCTTGGTCGACTAGATGCTTGTAGCATGTTGTGGATGTTCGAGGCATAATTCTTGGAGGTGTAACATGATAGTTTTGATACTTAATGTTAAGTACAGATGCCAAGCTAACAAGATGAGAGGGGGGGGTGAATCATACAAACTTAATCTTTCATAAAAACAACAGATTCAACCTCGGTAACATATACTTCAGCAATATAACCAAAACTACTAAACATGCAAACTCATAAGCATATAAACATCATAACACTCATAACACCATATTTAACGTGGAAACCCAAATAGGGAAAAACCACTATGGGAATTCGGACCCACTAAGAAATATATTCTTCTAGAGTATGCTCGGTTAAAAGCAAATCATGTTAAAGATTACAAACACATTGCTAGATGTGACCCGGTTAAGGGATTTCCCTCTGATCTGTTAGGATCTTCACCTTGTTAGAAGTGACCTTGTTAAAGGATTTCAAACACTCAATCAGAATGTCACCTTGTTAGAGGGTTTTACAAATAAGACTGTTAAGTCCACTCTGTTAAGAGATTTTATGCCACTTCACAAAATAACAGTAATAAAAATCTATCTGCAACTTCACATCTAAAATGCTAAAGAAGATTCTTATTTGCTCAATACAATCTAGTCATAGGACTTATCTTGTCCATCTGCTGGGCTCTATACTTTGTTAATCAAAATAGGTCTTCAAGCTTCTGTGCTCGGTAATCACTATGTAGCATCCATGTGCATACACTTGCCTACATGCATTGTTTATCAACAGTTCCTTATTTATAAACAATTTGCTAACTGCTTAATCTCCTTGATCACATTTCCCATGATCAATCATAGCTATCAGATCTTCAAACTTGACCAGGTTCAATGTATCCTTTGATCTGAAAATGTTTTACCCCGCCTTGGAACTTGCATACATTTCTTGGAACTTGTGCTAGGGTATTGCGGTTCAATCTGAGTTGTAGATCTTCCTGCCAATTTTCCTTTGCCATAGATCCTTAACAACCTTTATACACTCTATAACAATCATTTAATCATAACCAACTCATCAGCTTCCTTCATTAAATAATGCTTTTATTCATTCAATGCATTATGTTATTACTCGGTTGCAACTCGGTAAATACTAAACTTCACTCGGTAGACATTCTGCCTTCATTAACCGATAGCGATAACCTTAGGGTTTACTGACTAGGTTCCTTAGGGTTTACCGACTAGGTTCTTTGCTCGGTAACATAGTATAGTATTTACGTTACAATCAACAACATATGTAGGATATCAAAAACAATCTAAACATCATGATCTCATCATTGTCTAACTCGGTAATAGTTGCCCATTGAATAACTTATTCCTCCCCTTATTCATCACATTCTTTTTGTGTCTTTTACCGACATCTTTATACTCATCAAATCATACTTCTTAAGATATGGCAACATCATACTGAATTAGAAGATCAATTTCTTGATATCAATGACAAAATAATAGTATTAAGATAGTAAACATCCTTAATCAGTTATATCCATAATCATCAACAACCTTCTCAATATCCTTATTGAAATGCCAACAATCTCTTTTTGCCAACAATCTCCCCCTTTGGCATTGATGGCAAAACTAATTGATTTGACCTAATTGATTCGGATTCAGATTGTTGAATTGTTGAAATGCTCTCCCCCTGTCATCAGTCTTCTCCCCCATACATTAGTCTTCTCCCCTTTTCTTCAGTCTTCTCCCCCTTTGACAAAAATGCCAAAAAGTAAAAAACTAAACATGATTTCTTCCGCTGAGAAGTGAATTCCTGCTGTTATGTGTCAACTTAGTCTCGGTCAGAGCATTTTGTCTTCAATTCCTGTTCCCTGTTATTGTTTCCTGCACACCTTTAGAAAATCTCCTAAAGTGTGTAAATCAGCATCAACTCCTAAAAGATATTCTGTAGAGTCATCGAATTGATGCTTTCATCGAACTCAGTTAGTGAATGGAAGATAGGGGTAGGACCCCTAACTTACTTCTAAGATACTCAAAAGTGTCCCTAGGCAGTGGCTTGGTGAAGATATTTGCTATTTTTTCCTTTGTGCTAACATACTCCAACACCACTTTCTTCTCTTGAACTTCTTCTCTAAGATAATGATATTTGATAGAGATGTGCTTTGTCTTAGAGTGCATAAGAGGATTCTTTGAAATGTTTATGGCACTAGTATTGTCACATAATATAGTTACTGGCTCGGTAACTTTCTCATTTATACCTTCCAATAGTTGTTTGATCCATGCTATATTGGTACAGTTCAATGCTGCAACAACGTATTCAGCTTCTGTTGTTGACTGTGAAACACATCCTTGTTTCTTGCTAAGCCAACTCACTAGTCTTTATCCTAAAAAGAAAGCTCCTCCACTTGTGCTTTTTCTGTCATCAATGTTGCCTACCCAATCAACATCAGTATAAACTTTTAAGTCAAAGTCATTTCTTTTGTTATATACTAAGCCATAATCCTCAATGCCTTTCAAGTATCTGAAAAATTCTCTTGATTGTTGTCATGTGTGTTTCCTTGGGATCTGCAGAGAATCTTGCAACTATACCTACTACATGTGCTATGTCTAGCCTGCTGTGAACAACATATTGTAGCTTTCCAATCATGGATCGGTAAAGTGTCTCATCAACAGATGCAGATTCATCATTCTTTGATAATTTACAGTTGGTAGTCATAGGAGTACTTACTAGTTTTGAATCCTCCATTCCAAATTTCTTCAAGATTTCCTTTATGTACTTGGATTGAGTAATGAAAATCTCATCCTTCATTTGCAGTATTTGTAAACCTATAAAATACTTTATCTCACCGATTAATGACATCTCAAATTCTTTGCTCATTTCATTTCCAAAGTTCTTGCATAAAGAGTCATTTCCACAAAAGATAATATCATCAACAAATATGGCTGAGATCAGTATTCCATTTTCATCATTCTTCATGTACATATTGTTGTTTTCACTTGTTCTTATAAAACCAATCTTGATTAAATAAGAGTGCAATCTTTCATACCATACTCTAGGTGCTTGTTTCAAACCATATAATGCTTTGTTCAATTTACATACCTGATATTTATTTTTGTCTTCAACAAATCCTTCAGGTTGTTCAATAAAAACTTCTTCTTCTAATATACCATTCAAAAATGCAGATTTGACATCCATTTGATATACCTTGGAAATTTTTGTAAGCAACATATGCCAACAATGTTCTTACTCCTTCAAGTCTTGCCACAGGTGCAAAAGTCTCACCATAATCAATTCCTTCTTCTTGGGCATAACCTTTGCAAACTAGTCTTGCTTTATTTCGAATGACCTCACCTTTTTCATTCAGCTTGTTTCTGAAAATCCACTTTGTACCGATTACATTTTTGTCCTTCGGTCTTGGGATCAATGTCCATGTGTCATTCTTCTTGATTTGATCAATATTTTCTGTCATAGCATTTATCCAATCTTCACTGTTAAATGCATCTTTCACTATTCTCGATTCAAATTCAGATATCAGACATGTGTTATGTCTCAGTTTGTTCCTTGTCATCACTGGTTCATCCTTATCTCCTATAATCTGACTTGATGCATGATGTCTTCTGACATACTTGGCTAATACAGGCTCGATAGGCTCTGTATGATCTTCTTCATCACTCGGTAACTGGATATTCTCTCCATTTTCTTCAACAGTTCTCTCAGTAAGACTTGTCGGTTGAACATAGACAAATTCATCATAATCTTCTGGTTCCTTGGAATTTCCTTCATCATTTCTTTCTGCAAATTCATCAATTTTCACATTTGCACTTTCTACTATTTTGTTAGATGATTTGATCAGACATTTAAATGCTTTGCTTCTAGAAGAATAACCTAGAAATGTTCCTTCTTCACTTTTCTGATCAAACTTTCCATTTCTATCATCTTTGTGTACATAGCATTTACTTCCAAAGATTTTGAAATAACTTACATTAGGTTTCTTGTCATACCAGATCTCATATGGTGTCTTCAAAGTTCCTTTCTTCAATTGTACTCGGTTTAGGGTGTAAACTGTTGTGCTTATTGCTTCTTTCCAAAATGTTTGTGGCACTTTCTTTTCAATCATCAGGGTTCTGGCACAATCCACAATAGATCTCTTTCTTCTCTCAGCAATTCCATTTTGTTGTGGAGTTCTTGGTGTAGAGACTTGTCTTTTTATACCATGATCATTGCAGAATAAGTTGAACTCATCAGATGTGAACTCTCCTCCTCTGTCTGATCTAAGACATTTCAGTTGTCTTCTTGTTTCATTTTCAACTCTTGCCTTGTACCATTTAAACATTTGAAAAGCTTCTAATTTTTCTTTTAAAAATACTACTGACATCATTCTTGAATAATCATCCACAAATAATATGAAATATTTATCACCATAATAACTTTGAACTTTCATAGGACCACAAAGATCAGTGTGCACAAGATCTAAAATTCCCTTAGAAGTGTAGGACTTACTTGTAAAGCTTGATCTTGTCATCTTACCCATTTGGCATCCTCAGCACATAGCATTCTCAGGTTTTTCCAAACTCGGTAAACCTCTTACTTGGTGCTTCTTACTTATTTTGATCAGATTATCAAAATTTACATGACAAAACCTTTTATGCCATAACCAGGTATCATCTATCTTTGCATATAGACACTTATTCCAAGTTGAGTCAAGGTGAAATGTATTACCTTTTGTTTGTGTCCCGGTAGCAGCTAACTCTCCATGCTTTTCATGAACTTTGACAATTCCTTTCTAAAATTCTATTTGGTAACCTGTGTTGTTTAGTTGTGCTACACTCAACAAATTGTATTTCAAACCTTCAACCCAATAAACATCATTGCATTTAGCATTGTCAAGAAGTGTTATGGATCCTTTACCTTTTACCAGACATGGTGCATCACTACCAAATCTTACATAGCCTCCATCATAATATTCTAATATAACAAACTTGTGTTTATCACCTGTCATGTGATGTGAGCATCCACTATCTATGATCCAAGAATCATTAGTATTTATGTAAGATATTAGGGTTTTTTCTTCATACCTTTCTTCATCTGATCCATCTTTGATAGCCACATAAACTACTTCCTCTATATCAGTTTCATCTGATTTATCATCATTAGATTCCTCATAGGCTATTCAGCATGACTTTCTATCTCTTCTTCTGAAGTCTCGGTGTCCTCTTTAATGATTATCTTTCTGTCTGTCATCTCGGTAATCTCTCTTTTCAGTAGAATCTTTGTCAGGATAGTTAGAAGCCATATGTCCTATCTTATCACAATTGAAACATTTCAAAGGTAGTTTTCCTTTATACTTACCTTTGCCTCTTGGTAACCTTCTGGCTAATAGTGCTTCAAACTCTTCTTGCTTTCTGATTTCCTTATATAGTTTGTGTACTTCCTCCATGTTTTTACGAAATCTTTCACTTGCTCCACTGTGATCTCCTTCAGAATACTTACTCATTCTATCATTGTAATCATTAGATTTACCAAGATGAAAAGAACTGAATGCAGATTCAACTTTATTTACCGAAGACCCACTGTTATCAAAATTACTTAACTCAAATGCATGTAGCTTACCAATAGTAGCATCTAAAGAAACTGACATATTGGGTACAGACCTCAATTCATTGATTGCAGATACTCGGATTGCATAAGCTAGTAGAAGGGTTCTTAACAACTTGTTATATCCTTTTCTTCAATAGTTCCACCTGCTCCTTTGATTTGATTGACAATCTCCTTTAGTCTTGTACTGTACTGGGTTATGTTCTCACCTTCATTCATCCTCATAGATTCAAGTTGTTCTCTTAGACTATCCACTTTTTCTCTTTGAACATGTTCATCACCACCATACACAGATATGAGCTTGTCCCACATTGCCTTTGCATCATTGCAACCTTCTAGATCATTAAACTCTAAGTTGGTCAATGCAGATGTTATTTCAATCATTGCTTGAATATGTTCTTGCTTTTCCTTTATCTCTTCCATTGTCAATGGATAGGTGCTCAGTGTAATAAAATCATTCTCGAGATAATATACAACATATTCTCCAACTCCTGATAGGCGCAGCTTCATCCTTTTTTGCCATGTAGAGAAACTTGACTTGTTCAGCTTCGGTGCATCCCTCTTATACATCTTTGGATCTTTGCCTCAAGTACCTTTAAACTTTTTCTTCTGGAGTCCAAAGATCTGATACCAATTGATAGTTCTGATACTTAATGTTAAGTACAGATGCCAAGCTAACAAGATGAGAAGGGGGGGGGGGTGAATCATACAAACTTAATCTTTCATAAAAACAACAGATTCAACCTCGGTAACATATACTTCAGCAATATAACCAAAATTGCTAAACATGCAAACTCATAAGCATATAAACATCATAACACTCATAACACTAGATTTAACGTGGAAACCCAAATAGGGAAAAACCACTGTGGGATTTTAGACCCACTAAGATATATACTCTTCTAGAGTATGCTCGGTTAAAAGCAAATCATGTTAAAGATTACAAACACATTACTAGATGTGACCCAGTTAAGAGATTTCCCTCAAATCTGTTAGGATCTTCACCTTGTTAGAAGTGACCTTGTTAAAGGATTTCAAACACTCAATCAGAATGTCACCTTGTTAGAGGGTTTTACAAATAAGACTGTTAAGTCCACTCTGTTAAGAGATTTTCTGTCACTTCACAAAATAACAGTAATAAAAATCTATCTGCAACTTCACATCTAAAATGCTAAAGTAGATTATTATTTGCTCAATACAATCTAGTCATAGGACTTATCTTGTCTATCTGTTGGGCTCTATACTCTGTTAATCAAAACAAGTCTTCAAGCTTCTGTGCTTGGTAATCACTATGTAGCATCCTTGTGCATACACTTGCCCGCATACATTGTTTATCAACAGTTCCTTATTTATAAACAATTTGCTAACCGCTTAATCTCCTTGATCACATTTCCCATGATTAATCATAGCTATCAGATCTTCAAACTTGACCAAGTTCAATGTATCCTTCGATCTGAAAACATTTTACCCCACCTTGGAACTTGCATACGTTTCTTGGAACTTGTGCTAGGGTATTGCAGTTCAATTTGAGCTGTAGATCTTCCTACCAATCTTCATTTGCCATAGATCCTTAACAACCTTTATACACATTGTAACAATCATTTAATCATAACCAGCTCATCAGCTTCCTTCATTAAATAATACTTTTATTCATTCAATGCATTTTGTTATTACTCGGTAAATACTAAACTTCACTCGGTAGACATTCTGCCTTCATTAACCGATAGCGATAACCTTAGGGTATACCGACTAGGTTCCTTAGGGTTTACCGACTAGGTTCTTTGCTCGGTAACATAGTATAGTATTAACCTTACCATCAACAACATATGTAGGATATCAAAAACAATCTAAACATCATGGTCTCATCATTGTCTAACTCGGTAATAGTTGCCCATTGAATAACTTTTTCCTCCCCTTATTCATCACATTCTTTCTGTGTCTTTTACCGACATCTTTATACTCATCAAATCATACTACTTAAGATATGGCAACATCATACTGAATTAGAAGATCAATTTCTTGACATCAATAGTTATATCCATAATCATCAACAACCTTCTCAATATCCTTATTGAAATGCCAACAATCTCCCTTTGTCTGTTATAATGCCAACATAATGTATTTGAGGCAAAAGATTTGGGTCTGTGCTATGTCTTGACTAACATTTCTTAGTCCGCATGTAATATTGTATTGAGTATGGTTGTATTTTTGTAATTAGGTGTGAGCATTGAGCTGACCTTGATGATTTCTCCAAGGTTGATTTCATGTATAAATATTTATAATAACTTTGTATTTGAGTGTGGGTGTGTGGATGAGAGTGAGTATGTATATGTGCTTAATGTATGCATCTTTTGAATGCAAAGAAGTAGTGTGAAGAAGGAAGATGTTTTGTGCTTCAATGGGACTGAACCCGACATTAAGGAGATGCTATTTCTTAGATCATGATTTTTAGAAGTAATTTGTGATTGTTTATGTAGGCAGTGAGCCTTTTTATTTTGAGCAGTGAGCTCTAGGTAGTGTGCTTGAATGCATGTGCATTCCTCATTGTAATACTTCTAAAATAGTATACCTTTATTGTGGGTGTATCCCCATTGTGGTTTTTCCCCTAACAAGGTTTTCCACATACAAAAATCTTGGTGTTATGTGAGTTTATGATGTGTTGTTGATTTATGCTTTCATTATTAGATCTGAGAATAAGTTTAAAGTTGTATGAGTTTTTGTGGCAAATGATTCCCCCCGCCCCCTCCCTCCCCCCCCTCTCAATTGTTTGCCTTATTTCCATCACAAAGAAGGAATATAATTCAATTAATATTCAACCCTTTTCATATAATTGAGATTGAATCTATTGATTTCATTCCTCTTTAATGTAATGTTAATTGGAAGTGGGTTGATTCCTTATTTACATAACTAAACTAGTGAATACCCTATTTCCACTATTACATTTTTGGTGAACCCAACGTCTCTTATGGTTGCATTAATTTTGGATTTTTGCTTTCAGATCCAATTCTTATGCATATAATTGACTCATATTTGCAATCATTTCAAAAATATATCATTCATTATATACATTGTGGGGTATAGTTCACCACCATTACATTTTGGTGAACCCAACGCTTCTAAAATTTTGTATATTTTTTATTAGGTATTTTCAGATCTAATTTTACATAATGGAATTTATAAAACCTGATTATATTGCTATTTCACATGTGATTATGTTACTTATTAGCTATATTTACAAAAATCATGTGTTGGATAATAGCTTCTTTCACTTCATGTTGCTTGCATTCATTCATACAAGTTTAATGTATTGCATTATGAGAGTTTCAAAGAATTTTCCTACATTCAATTCATTTCTCAAAGATTTCATACATATTTCATGTTTCTATATGATGATATTTTTAAAGAAGTTAATAAAATATTTGGATTTTATAAAAGCTTTGGTAGATATTTCAAATTTGATACCCTTACTAATCCTAAAGATGATATTGAAATGAATCATACTTGTACCTCTCCTAAAGTGTCTTTTATTCATAGGAAAAGTATTAATGCTCCTATCAATGATCTCCAAGGGATATGCCACATTGAAGAGTAATGTTGAATCCTCTTCTCACAAAGATACTTTGGTGCAAGGGGCAAGGTAAACATGTTAATCTTGTTATTCTTTCAAGATCTTATCTTAATCATCAACATATTCTTATACAAGATTATGTTACATGTGTTTTATTCACATGATATATCTCCTAACATATCATTAAGTAAAGATGAAGATTTAGATGATGAGAATACTTATTCCCAACTTAAAAAAGTGGACACTCCCTAGTAAGATCCTTTCCCCTTCATCTATTCATCTTGATTAACCTTCAAGATGTACTTACACAACAAACTTCAAAAAGGTCCATAATGAAAGTCCTTCTCCTTCACAAATAAAAATGTATTATGAGGTTGGTTATAACATGATTTATAAACAAGGCTATAGTGGACAAGGTCTTGGAAAGATGGAACAAGGAATTAAAGTCCCCATAGAACACCATTTCCAATACACTAGAGAAGGTATAGGATACCCTTATGTTACAAGTGCGATTGTTGTTGCACCAAAAGATCAACCTGTTAATGCCTGATACAACCACTAGACTTATGTAATCCATAGGAGGCGATTAAGCCATGTCACAAACCCGAGCGTTGCGCTGCACAATACAAGAATACCAAGGGTGCACACTTTGAAACAATCCCCCCCCCCAATGCAAGCGAGGGGTTTGAACCTATAACCAAGCTTTGATACCACTTGTTACAAGTGTGGTTGTTGTTTCACCAAAAGATTGAACTGCTAATGCTCGATACAACCACTAGACTTGTAGAATCCATTGGAGATGATTAATCCATGTCACAAACCCAAGCGTTGCGCTGCATAGCACATGGAAACCAAGGGCACACACCTTGCAATACCTTTTTCATTGGAATAAGAGGACATTTATCATGATCTCCTTAGAGCTCAATTAATCTCCTTTTCATTAGGAAAACAAAGAAAGCACTGAAAACCAAATCAAGGCAACAATCCTTTTTGCACATATCATGAAGTCCATGGGCATCTTACCAATGAATGTCCTGATTTCCAACGTGAAACTCAAAGGTCCTTGTCGATAATGGTATTACCAAATAATAAATGATTAGCATCGCCTTTGCCTATTATGTTGTTCCTCATTATGTAACATTGATAGCACCTTTTGGAGGCTCCTTGTCATTCATGATGGTACAATTTCATGTGCAATCATATTTGGCTAGCAACATAATAGTCTTTTATTCTTGTCTCCATGCTTGGGGGGCAAGGACAATATTTCAATATTCTCTCTTGCAAAGATTTACTTTTCCTTTAGTGAATAACATCTTTTATGTGTATCTCCTTTCTTGCATAGAATCTTTTGTCCTTCATATGGATTTTACCCTTGCTTGGAGGTCCTTGGTTTAAGGCCTCTTGCTTGAAAACATTTTTATAAATTCTTGAGTTTTGAAAGTGTATCCTTGTTTTCTTTTCTTCTCCTTGGTCAAAGATGTTATTAATTATGACAAAGTCATCTTTATGCTTAGAAGTGAAATTAAATTTGATTAGACTTCTTCTTTTCAATTATCTATTGAATATCTAAAATTGTAAGGTAAATAAATAAATTGCTTTAATTTGTTGTACGACATTCTAAGCTAACCATGAATGCCTAGAGGTAGCTAAAAAAATTTGAAGGTCATTAATTTAATGGTGTGAAAGAATTTTCCTACTCTTTAGTTTGGCCATCCACTTCTATTTTAATTTAAATATTTTCTTGGTCACTATTTTTATCTCTTTAGAACTACAATTTTTTTGTTGTTGTTGTAGTTCCTTTTATGTTGATCCCTTATTATTTATCTTTGTGACATTATATTAATATGATTTTGATGTCTTATACAAGAAACAATATTAAACATCAAGAAAACAAACCCTCCCAAAATAAAAATAGCATTCAAACTAAACTAGGGTAATAGATGTTCCATTTACAATTAAAAAATAGGCATTTTAGTGAAGGCTTATGTCTAAGCACCATGTTAAATCTTGTTTTTATTTATACATTTAGTTGAGTTTTTAAAATTAATTTAAAATAACATTCGAAATAAATGTTAAAATTATCAAAGTTGAAAAATCTAATTTTTCCTAATCAATTGCTCATATGGTGTCAATGACATTGAAGAAAATTAACTTTTTCAATATGTTTTGTTATAAAATTTGCATTTATACTTCAACAAAGAAAAATATTTTTTAAATAGAATTTTTTTCCATTTGTTAAAAAAGAATTAGTAATAACTTTTTAAAATATTCTTTTGTCTTGACAAAACTAACAAATAAAAAAACGTTTTACTTGATTAATGTTCAAATAATATATTATCTAAAAACAAATAATAACACCTTCGAACAAATACATATATAACTTTTTGATTGACTGAAAATTACCAGCAATACATAAATCTTATTAAGATATAATTATTTTTTAAGAACCCTCTTATAAGCAAATTGTTTTGTACTTTTCCAAAATAAAACCATTGAATAATACATTAAAATATGTGATCTCATAAATAGATCAAAGTCCATAAAACCATTGAATATTACATTCTAATTTTATATTGTTTGACCAGTTGTGTTAAAAAGACATAAAATAGAAGGGGACTAGAAGTTCAAAATTAGGTTTTAAGTCGTGGGTTTTTATAAAGTCATCGGGAGCCTATTGTTTTGCAATAATTATATTTGTAACAATCTAAATATTTTCTATACACTAAATAACTATGTTAATGGTATTATGATGTGTTTTCTTAGAATAAATAAATAAGAAAAGAAAGGATATATTTACATTTACATTGTTTAAAATTATTTTTTCAAAATGTATTTTTTTTTTTTTTTTTTTTTTAATCTATGATAAGATGTTTGTAAGGCTTAGTAATACAAGTATGAAATGTTTGTACATTTAGATTTTGTTAGTATTAGGTAAGAATGAAGATAATTTGAAAATATAATTAGTTCGGTATATAATTATCATCTTGAAGGTTTTATCAAAGTAACGCAATCAAGTTGAGAAAATTTATTCTTATAAATTGGTGGAAAAGTAATGTTCAAGGAATTAGAAAGAAATGGAAATGTATATAAAATAATGAGGCTCGTAGAACTTAATGTTAAAATCATGGAATTCAATGTTTTTTTTGTAATGGCATTAAAAATAACTTGCAGATTATGATTTAAGCTACTTGGATTATGATTATAAAATAGAAAGCTTGAAGAATTATAGGGATTCAAGGTTTTCCTCAATTCCCTTCTTTCAAATCAAAAGAGGTGGCCATTTATCCTTTTAGTTTTCTAAGGATTCCATGATGGTTCAAGCCAAAGAAAATGATAATCCAATTTTTAATGAAAGGGTAAATCCTTGGTAGAGTGTGTATTTCATGTCACACACATCAACCAATTCTTAATGGAGTAGTAACTATGAATCACAGAGCATTACATAATCCACCTAAACATTGTATGAACTAGAAGGATCATAAAGGTATGGTCATAGGTTATGAGAATTCAAGTTGAAACCCTCTCATCACATTTCTAATATCATTGTAATCACTCCATTTGATAAGCATTTTCTCATGAAGGTTTCCTGTTAAACAATTCTTATACCTTGTCTTGTCATGAAGATACCATTTTTTGGGTAGGTAGTGTTAATTTTCTTAATCATGAAATATCTTCCTTTGATAATTTCAATCACAAGCTTTTGTTTCATTTAAATGTCTAGTTTCTAACTTGAAATTAAAGTAATTTACATTCTATCTATCTCTTCACCCTGAAGCTATTCCTATGTCCATCTCCAAGGCCATTGCCCCAAAAATTAAAATGATCACTTATCCCGATTTCTACCATTTCTTCTATAACTCACATCAAAACTCCATATGTTTTGAAACAATCTCTAATCATTTTATTTTCACCCCCTCTTCCTCTCCTAATATCACCTTCCTTGGAACGTGAAGAAAATTTGTCAGACATATTTTCCCTATCCTTCTCTCACAATATTAAATGGGAGGCACCCGTAGGTTGACCAATGACATTTCCATTTGTTCCCATTGAAAAATGTAGTTTGACATGGAAACATATATTTTGCTTCATTTTGGGCCACGTACATAGTAAGTACATATCCACTCATAGTGTACAAGTTCTCTTGTAAAATTTGGAGCTTTAGAGCCTTTTGATCACTAATAAAAAGTTGGAGCATTATCATTAAGATTTGGAACCCAACCATGTAGCATATTGGAGCCATGGAATAGCTTTTGTGTAATCCTATTCCTTTCCTTCTTCCACTCTGATAGCTCTGAAAATTGATTGCATGTAATTTTCAATTTTGAGCTCTGATATTGATTTTCTGGTTTTATTTTTATCCTTTGTAAATGATCCGAGGTCTAGGGTTTAGGGTTTATCAAGATTCCTTATGTTTTATGAAGAAAACCCTAGCAATGATATATTTTGTTGTTACTTTTTCCCACTTAAAGTCAAGGGTTGTTTACCATGGGTGGGGCCATTTCATTTCCTAAGTGTTAAGTGATGGTTAATCAGTTTATGAAAAATGATTTTTCATAAGTCGCAAAAAATTTCCTTATAACCGGTTTCCTTTTAAATATCTGCGCCCATGATTTCCCTAAGCCCAAAAGTCCTAAGTTTTTTGACCATTTGTTAAAGATAGGATGGATCCAATGGTTCACGCTTCCCCGTGATCAAAGATGCGAGGGTTTTAAAGATCGTGACACCGTGAGATTGTGCCACGTGTTCTCAGCGAAAACCGGTGATGTTGGCAGTATAATCGGTTGAAGCATTATGTTACCGGTTCTCAGGTAGTAAAGTTTGATCTACCAACAGTCCCATCAATTTGCACATGTTCAAAATGAACGAAGATGTTTTGTCTTGAGGTAAAAGTTGCTTGATTTTTAATTCTGGAGGAGTTAACGGGCATTGTGCAAAGCGATAAAGTTTGAACAGATTTGAAGGCCCTTGTATTCTCGCGATGGAAGTTGCAAGGAGGTTACGGACCGTGGCATCGCGAGATGATGCCACGTGTCCCAGGTTGGCCAGGAAGGCTTATGGTGGGGCCACTAATGGAATCTGATTGAAGGATGATGTGGTGTTGCTTAGTCGGGATTTGGTGGGTCCGCAGATACAGATGGAAGGATAAATGTCACGTCGGCATATAATGACCGTTGGATTTGCCAAGATGAATGAGGTTTGCGGCTGAGTTTCAAATGATAAATTAGGAGGGATTTTGAAGGCACCAGTCGTAGCTTGTGCGGGAAAGGCAGAATGAATTGGATACAGACTTGTCGACTCATAATTGATTAGACAATCAAAGATGATAGCCCAGAGATGTGAAAGGATTTGGATAAGCTTCCGGATCAAGTGTGATGGATCACGAGTTCTCTGATGAATTCAAAGATTTGTCTGTTGGCAGAGATCATAAAGAAAAAGAATGTACACCCATGGAAGAATAAAATCAGGATAAAATCACTCCCATCAGATGAATCTTGACAGAAGAATACAATAGATGTGATATGCATGAATTCTAGTGTCCATGGTTGGTAGAGTAAATTAACAACACCAGAGTGATGATGTTTCACGAATAGGCACTACTTGATGAAGTATTGTTCAACTATAAATACAACAAGGTGGTGATCAAATTGGTAGGAGAGTATGAAGCCTTTTCATTTTCCGAATGCAGTTTTTCCTTCTGCAAAGTGAATGATGTTTGAGCAAGCTTGTAGATGGAGTTGCAATATACTCTGTGATATTGGATGGATTTTGTCTCTCATGTGTGAGTATGTCTATTGCCATAGGGGATGTGATTGCCAAAGGGGGCGTGAAAGCCTTTTCTTATGAAGAAATTCCATGCATGGCAATTGTCAGGTCCAAAGGTCATTTAGGCTCACTGGATGGCAAGGGGTTCTGAGAGAGAGCCCACAGAGGAATGAAAAAGGAACATGTCTAGGTAGGGAGTGGCAACAATCCATCCATGTAGCTACATGGAAGTTGCGACCCCTCCCCAGCATATTATGTTTACCCTCTAACTCCCCCTCCCACTGCCTTTGATCCTGGGCACGAAGGTTGAAGCTCCTCCTCTAGTTTAGAGGCGAATTTTCTTCTTGCCAGGATTCCATTTCCTTTCCTAGAAAGGAAATGCTCAATAGGAAAAAAGTGCAACATCTCACACTCCATCTGAAGGTGTCAGGGCGATAACGACATGGCTCAAACAGTTTTTCCCCTACCAATTTTTAGTTAAGAACGATGATTCACAGGTGCCAGTGCATGGACATGTAAACATTTTTGTAACAAAATTGCATACGACCTTTTAGGGCTAATTATTAAGAATGAATCTGCTATTAACATGTGTCTTTTGGTCGAAATCTTGTGGGCTCCCTTTAATTCTATAAAAAGGGAAACCATGGCCAGAAGAAGAGTTCAGATTGGTTGGCAATGTCTTGTAGGTTCAGTTTTCTTGTTCATTGGGTTTTTCCTAGTCTGTTTCCAGTAGTGAGTCAAAGTGAAGCAAACAAGCTGTAAAAACTTTTATAGAGAAAATAAAGAGATGTTTTAGTGTCAAATTTTGTGCAGGTTCTTGAAGGAGTTATGCATAAATCTTATCTTGTAACAGAGATAGCATTTTACTTATAAAAATAAAAATCCAACCTTTTTCTCTCCAAAA
Source organism: Cryptomeria japonica (assembly GCF_030272615.1). Classification (NCBI taxonomy): domain Eukaryota; kingdom Viridiplantae; phylum Streptophyta; class Pinopsida; order Cupressales; family Cupressaceae; genus Cryptomeria; species Cryptomeria japonica. Next base: position 664,727,311 of record NC_081413.1, read on the forward strand.
CATGATTCTATCAGTTTTTAAGTGAAAAGAATCAAGGGTTTATTTCATTTAGTGCATTGTTATGATGTATGTAGCTTTTTGTTTATGCTTGGGCCCAAGGGTCAATTAAATTGCTTAAATGGAGTTGCAGAATGATAGGACTTATGCAAGGATTTTAGATAAGTAGTTTTGGGTTAGGGTTACAAATGGGATATATTGTAAGGCAGTATCATCTCAAATCTTATGTTATCAGATCAATTTCTGTCGCACTTTCAGTTTTATGTTTCACGTCTTTCAGATGCCCAACGGAGTAAGATACTAATCAGTGCTTGTAACCGGTTTTGTTTATTAGTCTTGTTTTGCTTTCAACTGATGAATCTCTACAAATCTCACAAATATCAGAATATCATTTGTTAAGTTTTATGTATTTTCTAAAAGTTGTCCTACCCCTTCTCATACTCCACCTTAAGGTTGAGGATCACTGAGGGATTTGCCATCCTTGAGCATTCTCCCTTTCTGTTGAGTCTTTTTCATGAGATAATCTGCTTTGTTTTCAACAAATTCATGAGTATTGTAGACACCTAAAATTGTCCAGTCTAATTAAATAAATATTTTACTTATTTATTTATCTAAGCTTAATTCTTCTATTAATTAAATAAATCTTTATTTATTTAATTAATTCATTTATCCTCTTCTAGCCTTATTTCTCATTTAAATAAATACATTTATTTATTTAAATTATCCTTTTCCTAAATTAAATAAATATCTTATTTATTTAATTATCCCACTTCTTCTATTAATTAAATAAATCTTTATTTATTTAATTAATTCATTAGCCTTTTCTACCCATGACACATGTCATTCATCTCTTAATTCATACACTACCTACCCCTTTCATTATTTTATTATTTCTTTTACCTACCCTCTAATCATAGCCGACCTCCTTTTACACCTCTCAATCTTATCCCTCCATTTCATATTGTGTCTTCTATATAAGGAGATGCTTCCTTCATTATCAAACCCTAATGAGCCTTCTGTATTTATAGAGATGAAAGTGCCGCATGTATGGCCACACAAGCGGATGCCCTTACTAGCACCTTTTTGTTTTAGAAGCCCAAATCCTTCTAGTTGTTGGGGCAGGAAGTCGGACCTCTGGTAGTGGCCCACACACATACGGTTCTTAGTAGAGATACAAAGTTCGCCATGGGGAGTTTTCATGGGGACTGATGCTTGGCTGACCTAAGAAGTGAGTGCCGAGGGTGGAGCCAGTGAGGTCAATCATCTAAGTATCCGCTCTGAATAGCGTAGCCTTGGGGGTAAAACCCCACGTGGGATCAACAACTATTGTCTTTGCCAGCCATAAGAATTGTGCTTGACTTATTTTAAACATTCAAAACATTCAAGACCAAACAGCAAAACATTGTGTCTTTTGTGTCTTCAAGTGTATGCAAAATATTTTTACATCAAACAACACACTTTCTTGGAGTCATTTTGGAGTCTAGACACTTGCAAACATTGAGTCCTCATCAACACTGTGTCCTCTTGTCATGAAAAACAGTCAAACAGTCAGATTTGGTCACAACAAAACAACTTCACAGATTGGAAAAATTGCACAAAATTTGCAGAAACGCGTCTATGTCGGGCATAATAGTGTCTGTGTTGTCTAGCCACGTCTGTGCAGGACAGAATCATGTTTGTGCTCCAACAACAAACATTACATTTGACAAAAAATCGCAGAGGCTCGTCTGTGTTAAACAGAGTAGTGTCTGTGTCGGGAAGCAGCGTCTGTGAAGTATACAGGCACGTCTGTGTCCAGAATTGAAAAACTGTTACAGTCTAGCAAGCAAACACAGTCAGTTTCAGAAATCTTGAGCTTCCTAGGTCATCTCTCTAGGGTTTCATTTAGCATTCAACCTGTCCTTGGGTCTCACAAAATCCATCATTGCTTTACATCTCACATTACATTCACATTTGTCTAAACTTGAGTCAAAAGGTCACTTGCTTGTCCTCACTATACTTTGTCAACACACTACATACAACAACACTTTGCTAAGTGGTCCCTCATCAAGGTTTCTTACCTTTGGGTCTCATTTGGTTTTACTTAGAGTCAAGGTCAACTTACCTCATCAAGAGAAACTATCCTCTCTTTGGAAGTCACACCTACTCTACTACATACATACTTGGTCTTACACTTTGGGCATTGCAAGTACACTTCAGATTCATTTACATTCCATTCAACTCTTGGTCTTCCATACTCTTTCCATTTTTCATCTAGTCTCTCACATCTTGGTCAATACCTAGTTCATGGTTGAAACCCGTCTTCAAAAATCTAGGAGAGAAACTAAAGAGGCTTAAGAGTCTACAAACGTGAGTTCTTATGAGTATGACAATGATATCTTTTTCAATTCTGATCATACTACATTACCTGACATGGATGTCTATAGAAACATTCCAAATGTTGAGAACATGGACACTATAAACAACAATGCTACACACAATGACAATGTGGACAACTTTTCAGTACATTCAACAGATGTGGAAGAATCCATATTGAATCCCCATTTCAATCGATTGGTTGAGGAAATAATGAGGAGGGGTAGACAATACTTCTTACAAATGATGGCACAAAGTGGAGCCAAGATACCTCATGATTTTGACATGTCTCAAATAATGGAACATAGACCTTTGCAACAACCTCACTCCAATATGGATCAAAGGAGACCTAATAGTGGAGGAAATAGAGGACCACATATGGTACCTGAATCACCATCAGCTTTGCTTCAAAAACTAGAGGTCCCACATACACATGGTCAAACATATGATACTTACCTTCGTAGACCATTATGGAAGTCTTATGCAGACAAATATGCTCAATCACATACTAATGCTAAGGATCAACCACCAAAACAATTGGATGTTCAAAGGAATGCTCAAAATTTGGACACAAGGAAACCTCATATCAAATTTGAGGGCAACACAATAGAACATGACATGCCTGTAGAATATGGTATACATGCACAAAATAGATATGGTGTTCCTCAGCATGAATCTATACCAAGTGGTCCATATACACAGCATCATTACAGACCTCCTCCATATGAACATGTGTATGATCAATATCATCCATATATGCAACATGCTCCTCCTCCAATTGGTGCCTCAAGCATGGGGTATGGTCCAAGAAGTCGATCTCCACCTAAGAGAAATTTGGAGCAACAAATCAGGGACTTACAAAAGAAAATGGAGGACATAAATACACCGAAGCCAACATACACAATAAGAGACATATGTCCTTATCCATTTGACAAGAGCATTCCAATGCCTCCTTTTCCTACACACTTTGTGACGCCTAAATTTGATAAGTATAGAGGAAAAGGGGATCCTAAGGCACACATAAGACAATTTTTCATAGCTTGCATTGAGGTAGTAGCAGAAGAGACATATTTGATGAGATTATTCCCACAAAGCTTAGGTGATCAAGCTATGGACCGGTTCTCCCAACTTCCACCTGGAATTAAGTCATGGGGTGACTTAGCAGAGGCATTTATTCAACATTTCTCCTACAACATAGAGACAGACATATCAGTCACTACTTTGTGCAATACTAAGCAAAAAGAGGGAGAATCTTTTGCATCATTTTTACAAAGATGGAGAAATCTAGCCAGTAGATGCTCTTGTGAAATTCCACAAAAACAAATGGTAGAAATGTTCACCCAGAATTTTAACAAAGACATTGGCTATGATCTAAGAAAAGCTTGTTTGTCCACCTTCAAGGATGTTATTGAAAAAGGCTTAGCAATAGAAAAGGTCCTAATTGAACAAGGAGTTATTAAAATATTCAAGGAAAACAAAGATGACTTTAAAGGAAAAGACAAGCCAAGATTTTGGAATAAAAACAAGAACACAGTCAATGATGGTGTTGTTGATGCCAACACAGTGCGACCCAAAGTCATCTTTTTGGGATCAAGTTCTACAAACAATCAAGTGAATACTCAAACAACTTCTAGATCACGAAGGAAGTACACTCCATTGGGAGAACCACTTGAGTCAGTCTTCAAGAAGCTAGTGGCAAACAAGGTGATCACAGTTCCATATTTTCCTCCATATGAACCAAAGGTCAAACCAAATTGGTGGAATGATGATGAGTATTGTGAATTTCATAAGAGAAAGGGTCATAAGAGAGGAAATTGTCATCGACTAAAGAACATCATACAAGATCTCATTGATAGAGGTGATATTGAGATTGAGGGACATTCCTCCAATCAAGAACATGAGATGTTTAAGGAACCATTCCCAAAACATGACAAGGGAAAAGCTAAAGCCACAGAGGATCAAACCAACTATACCAGAGCATCCTACAGCTATGATTCAACTATCAATCACATATTGATGGACAATTACGTCTCTACTATTATCATCAAGGACAAAGCATCTGAGAATTCTACTCAGAGACCCAGGATTGTCCTAAAAGGTGTTGGATCTTCTTTTGAACCTACCTCTGAATGTCATGTTACAACCCATCGGGGTAAAATCACTTTGCAAGGTCCTCCAACTAAAAACACCACCTCTTCATCAACCAAACCTGAGTATGACCTTGTAGAACAGTTAGGGAAGACACCCGCACTCATCTCAATCCTTGAGCTGTTACGCATATCTCCCACACATAAAGCCATTCTTGACAAAATCTTGAGAGATACTGTTGTTCCTATTGATCTGAACGTGGACCAGTTTCAAGCCATGGTGGGATACCTTTCCATTCCACACTCCCTTACATTCACAGAAGCCGATGATGCATCCATAAGTCAGCCACATAATGCACCATTACACATTGAAGCCTTCATACACAAACATAGAATCAAACGAGTCCTAATAGATGGAGCAGCAGGTCTAAACATTTGTACATTGAGCACTATTAAACAATTGGGATATTCTGATAAAGCTGTGAATTCTACAAACAAAATTACTATCAAGGCATATGATGATGAAGAGCGTTCATCCAAGGGTACAGTCACCTTACCTCTCAGAGTTGGGCTAGTTACAAAGGATGTGGTTTGTCAAGTCCTAGACCTTGATCTCACATACAACATATTGCTAGGACGTCCATGGATTCATGAGATGAGCGCAGTACCATCTACATATCATCGATGTATCAAGTTTCCACACAATGGAGTTGAAGTGACCGTCAAAGCGGATCCAAATCCATTCATATATTGCAACAATCTGCAACCTTGGTCAGAAATAATAATTCCAGTCAATCGCGAAGCTGTTCCTTCATTGACATATGTGGATCCTGAATCCTTAAAAGCTTCTACATCCAAACAAGCAAAGCTAAAAGAAAAGTTCAAGATTAAAGACCTAGGATGTGGTGAGTATATATTTCATGTTGACCAACTCCCATTATCTCCTAAGGTATTCTGTCAACAGGAACAACCTACAAACAATTTGCAATGCCAAGGAATTGGGTGTGAACCACCTAGTGTTGTGGCTACTAAGTCTGAATGCAAATCTCCTCTAGTGGTGCAAGCCACTCTTGATATCAATAGTCCTAAGAGTGGTTCCAGCAAAGAATCTATTGAGCGTATTGCCATCCCTTTTGAGAACTCACATAGCTTTACCATATCATCCACTCATTCCATTTCCACTCTTCCAGACTTGGATCAACAACAATTACAAAAGCCCTTATTAATTGGGGATCAAAAATCAAGCTTTGAAAAGAAAAATCTAAAAGTCAAAAATAAAGAAAATTCCTTTAGTCCAAATCAAAATAAAAAACTATTGGACTCTGCAAAAATCAAAGTCAAGGATAAAAATCCTATGAAGCAAAAAGAGAAAGAGTTGATCTCCCCTAATACCAAAATAACTGGGGGCAAAAGTTCTAAAATTTCAAGTCAAAATGCATACTTGTTGATCCTAAGTCTCCATCATGCTATCCTACTTTCACTTCTTTTCACAATCATAAGCCTTCATAACTCATCCACTTGTTTCACACATCCTTTCCCTTCTGGTGATACATCAAGGACCTTTAATGGAGCTTCCTCAAAGGACTTTGTTATCAGGGATGCCCAAACTTCTTCAAGTGACACGCATACGGGCTCGTGTAGTCCACACACTAGAAATTCTACCTTAGTTCCTTCAGCAAGGAAGACAGTCACTTGAGATACACATCATTCAGTCAAGGAATGTTGCAGCTACAATCACAAGGTCAAGCCTCACACATTTGAGGTAGGTGACTTGGTTCTCAGGGAAAATCCTAAAAATCAACAAGACAGAGAAAAGAAGGGCAAGTTCGAACCAAATTGGCTTGGTCCTTACATCATTACAGCAGCATATGGATCTGGTGCATATCAGCTCTCAACTACAGAGGGTGAACCTTTAGAGGATCCTATCAACAGCATGCACCTTCGCAGGTTCTACACATAGCTCTTCAGAGTATCCTAATTTCAAAAATACAAAAAAAATCAAAAAATTTCAAAACTACAAAAAAATTATAAAAACAAAAAAAATCGTTACTTGGTGAAAACCTGGCAAATAGGCGCCTTGTGACACAAAAAAAATTGAAAAAATCAAAAAAGTAAAAAGAAATAATTTCGTCCAACAGTGAAAACCACTTCGATGGCACCCTAGGCAAGTACCATGGTGAAAATTGGGTCACCAACGCCATGTGTAGAGACATTGCTCCTCCCTCCTTTAGGATTCACTTTCATCCTTTCACTTTGCACACACTCACAACCTATTCATTCATAATAAACTTACCCATTCCCATCATGGCTTGTTATTGATCTACCCAAGATTGGTTAGCCATTCATAATAAACCTCCCTTTTCACCCCTTTCCATTCATAATAAATCAGATCCTATCTGTGGCTAAGGCAAATCCTACGTCTAGTGATGGGTGTGGAACTAAGAACATCACATGTTCTAAGGAGTACAGTTTCTTCCAGTTTCTTCAATCTATCCACACACAATCCACAATAAAGCAACATTTGCATCACAGATGCGCAATAAAGTTTCATCTTCTCTACAATAAAGTATCAGTTTCATGGATTCAGTCAATTTCAGATGAGACAGCAGCAACAATGGGCTTCAACAAATCAAATCTTTCAACAGACTCAGACAACATTATGGTTCAGTGCTATCTATCCTTTTTGTGAAAGTGAACATTGTGACCACAATCAAATAAGACTTATACAAGTGACAAGAGACACTAAACTTGAGGACTACAGTGGATGTTGGTGTCGAGTCTTGGTTTTCTTTTGATTTTAATCTTTTGGTGACATGTCTTTTAGCTTTTCCAGGATGTATCTGACTAGAGATTCTATCTCCAGGATGTCTTTGACTAGAAAGGCGAGGATGGGGTATCATCAACTATTTGTATTTGCTGTCTGTGGATTGTCTCTCAGTAATGCTATGACTTGTCCAAGGATATGAGGACACTATGAGTCTAGTGTGAACTGGGGCATTCCTTGTTTTCAATTGTCTTATCTCCATGCAAATAGGTACAATGACTTTCTAGGTCGAACATATGCCTCAATTGTCATAACCTATTTTCCCATAATAAAGCTCAATGCTGATAACGTACAAGAAGCTCTTTCACTTTCATATCTTCTGTCTTCCATCCCCCTTTCTTGATTGACTTCCATCGTCCTTCTCGAGTCCGCGTAGCCTGTTATCACATGACTGAGTATAATGACATGCCAAAAACATTTGCATTTCATGTAGTTGCACCTGCATTACCACATATAAGCAGTTCATACATACATATAGATATCACAACTGCATCACATCCTACACACAACACCTATTAGCACATTTTACATTTTCATCATGTAAATAATTATTTGCATTATCATATTCATTTGCATTTCATACATTCACATTTGCATCATGCATACACATATAAAACATAAAAGAACAAAAAATATATTGCATTGTATCATATACATATTTGCATCCATCACATAGAAACATAAACATCACATAAGAACATCTCATCACATAGGTACACATGCATATAGCTGCCGCAAAGATGAATCATCTCATATATATAATCAAAAGTGTCATGATACAATGATGTCAAAATCATATGACTACAATCACCCGCAGGTGTCTACAATACAAAAATGGTATAGAACTGATACAAAGGGAGCCCTCTAAGGCTATGATGACCTCCCTCCCTCGGAGCCACTTGGCCTCGACAGAATCTGAGCCCCTGAAGGACCCGCCCCAGGATCATCCTACCTGTCCCCTCTATCTAGTGGTGGTGGAGGACCCATGACCCCACCACTCGATGTCTGTCTCTTACGGCTCCCCCCCTAGCTAGGAAATAGGTGTGGGTAGGTAGGAGAAACAATATAATATTCCACATGAGGTGGAATGTAACAACAAGATAAGATCAACACCATAAAATCTGAAAATTCTCCTACACACACTATCCCAATGTGACACAAACACCCAAGTGTCTCATACCCAAACTACTATGAAATGCATGTACCTAAGTAAACTTAAGTGTAATAATATCCATGATGAATAATTATTTACACCAACACCCCCCATTAAGTGCGACTTAGGGGAAATGAAGACTCAAGTCAACAATGCAAGATGGGTCCCAACTATTAGGACATGATAGGTACCCATGTACAATATGCAAATCAAGCAAAACTATGCAATGCAATCTCTCACAAATGGAGAAAGGGAGAAAACCCAGTGGGAAAAAACTCCTCCCCAAAAGAGAGATGAATGTACAAAAGACTCTCAAAGAAGGACAAAACCTCACAGGGGAAATAGTCTCCCCCCATAAGAGAGGGAGAAGTCAGCTGATCCCCCCTAATGAGACATCCCGCACCCCCAAGAGAGCTCACAACTGCTGGAACTTACTCTCGGTGAAAGATTTGGTAAAGATGTCGGCAACCTGCTCTGTTGTAGGACAATACTGCAAATCAATGACCTAGTCCTAAATCAGCTCTCAGATGTAGTGCATATGAATCTCGATGTGTTTGGTCCGCTGATGTTGGACCAGGTTCTTTGAGATTGCAATAGCACTCTAATTGTCACAATGTAGAACTGTCGGCCATGGAGAGGTAAACCCAAACTCTGTGAGGATCTGCTGAAGCCAAATGGTCTCAGTCATTGCGTTAACAACTCTTCGATACTCAGCCTCAGTCAAAGAGAGAGAAATAACATGCCGCTTCTTGCTCTACCAACAAATGGGGCCCGAACCAAGGTGAAAACTGTAACCTGAAGTAGACTTATGATCATCAAGATCGCCAACCCAATTGAAGTCTGTGTAACCAACCAAGTGAAGTCCTGTGCTTGCTGCATAATGAATCCCATAATGATGTGTACCCTGGATGTAATGAAGGATGCATTTGGCGGCTTTCCAATGAAGCTCATGTGGTTCCTGCATGAAGCAGGAAACCATGCTAATTGCAAATGAAATATCAGGGTGTGTGTGAGTCAAGTAGATGAGACTACCCACAAGCTGACGATACAATGTAGCATCAACTGGTGGAGAAGAGTGTTGAGCCTCAAGCTTGACTCTTGAAAGAAAGGGAGTCGATGCAAGATTACAATCAGCCATATGAAAGCGTGTAAGAAGATCAAGAGCATACTTGGGTTGTGAAAGAGTGATCCTAGAAGATGACTATGAAATCTCTATCTCAAGAAAGTAGTTCAAAAGACCCAAGTCAGTCATAGAAAATTTGTCATGCAAACCAGATCTGACCCTAGATGCAGTGCTCCCTATAATGATCAAATCATCAACATAGAGCACACGTATCAAGTGAGGGTCATCCTGTCGCAAAATGTAGACATTCGGATCAAAATGACACCTGGTAAACCCTACTGAGAGAAGAAAGGAATCCATCTTGGCATACCAAGCCCCGGGGGCTTGCTTAAGGCCATAGAGAGATTTCCTTAGTCTGCAAACCAAGGAAGAATCTTGGATGAAACCCTGTGGTTGCTCCATATAAATCTCCTCATCAAGATCCCCATGAAGAAAAGCACTCTTCACATCCATCTGATGTACAACCCAACCATGAGCTACGACAATAGAAAGTGTCAAGCAAATGGAGTTCATCTTGGCTATGGGTGCAAAGGTCTCAATATAGTCAACACCTAGAACCTGAGAGAAACCTTTCGCAATAAGCTGAGCCTTATACTTATCCACACTACCATCCACTGCAAACTTGGTCTGATAGATCCACTTACATCGAACCATCTTTCTCCCCATAGGGAGAGGGACTAACTCCAATGTGTTGTTCCTCATCAAGGAACTATACTCTTCCTCCATAGCTTGGTCCCACTCAAGAACCCCTGAAGCTTCTCGAAATGTCTATGGATCGAAAGTAGTAGAAATGAATGCATGTTGAAGATCCTGATGCTGTGATCGAGTCCTTTGTGTATCTGAGGGATCCCCAATAAGAGAACCTACTGACTCAAGTGTCTATCTAACCCAATGAGGTCTAGGTGGAGGTGGAGAATGAGGCTCCTCAACTGCAAGTGGACCCTGCAGAGATATAACCTTGTGAGTCGGAGTTGAAGGAGTCTCATCATCTAAATCACTAGCATCACTATCTACAATGGAGGAAGGTGGAGGAGCTAGAGAGGCTAAGCTAGGAGAGCTTTCCTCAAAATGAACACTCCTCTCAATAAACACCTCATGTATCTCAGGATCCATCAATCGATATGCCTTAACACCCTCAGAATATCCAACAAATATGCAAGGCTGACTTTAAGGTTGCAATGCCTTGCGTTTCTGCAGAGGTATGCGAGCCCATGTTGGACACCCAAAGACTCTAAAGCATCTCACAATCAATTTCCTACCAGCCCAAGCCTCAAAAAGAGTAATACCTTGCAAAGCTTTGTGAGGAACCCGATTCTAGATGTGCATGGCACAACTAATAGCCTCTTCCCAAAAGGTGGGATCAAGAGAACATGCATGTATCATACAGCTAGCCATTTCTTTGAGAGTTCTATTCTTGCGTTCTGCAACTCCATTCTGTTGTGGAGTGTATGCAACAAAATGCTGAAGATCAATCCCCTCAAATGTACAAAAATCCTCAAGTATTTTTTTCACATATTCCCTTCCATTATCTGTGTGAAGAATCTTGACCACTTTCCCGGATTGCTTCTCCACACGAGTTTTGAAGTCCTGAAATCTGTAAATACATGACTCTTATGAATAAGAAAGTATACCTAAGTGAAGAGGGAGTAGTCATCAATGAAGGTGAGGACATAGCAGACCTTACTAAATGAAGGTGCTGGAAATGGACCTGCTACATCGCTGTGAACAAGTTGAAGAACTTCCAAAGCTCTCCAAGCTTTCCCCTTATCAAACTTCTCCTCGGGATGCTTTCCCATGGAACACCCTGAACATACACCCTCTAAAAAAATGATTCGAGGTAGACCTGTGACCATGTCTTTAGTGCTGAGCTGCTGAAGATAGCGGTAGTTGAGGTGACCAAACCGCTCATGCCATAACTTACTTTCTGAATTTGAATGAGTAAGCAAGGCCCTAGAAGGAGAACTTGGTACAAAGTGGGAGAATGAATAAAGCCTTGAGTTGTCATTGACTTGTCCCACTACTACCAAAGCATCATCATCATGTTCCTTTACCACAATTGAATCAGGTGTAAACTCAACCTTTTTCCCATTCCCATAGTGAGTGATTTGGTAGATAGAGAGAAGGTTGGTAGACAAGTTAGGAACATAAATAACATTCTCAAATGTTCCATCATCCATGTCAACTGAACCTTTCCCTTCAACCTCAAATTATGTATCATCACCTATGTAAATGTGAGGTACCTTAGATGGCTCAAATGAAGAAAACTAATCCTTTGTAGAACCCATGTGATAAGAGGCACCTGAGTCAAGTATCCACTGTTGTGAAGAACCTGTTGTAGCCACAAATGCTTTCCCTTTTCCCTTAGACTATGAGGAAGAGGAAGGAGATGAATCCTTCTTTGTGTAGGTAGAAGGCAAGTTGATATTGTTTTTCTTAAGAAAATTTGTCAACTCATCAACTTGCTTGGTGTGGCATCGATGCTCATCATGACCATACTTCTTGCAATAAGCACAAGTTGGTTTATCCTTCTTGGAAGAGGATGAAAAACTGCCTTGTGATGGAGAGGATGATTACCCTTTTTCCTATTGTGGCTTTGACTTAGATTGCTTCTTCTTCTTGGAATCTTTGCCTTGACTCCCTTGACTCCCTTGATTAGCCACCAAAGCCTTGGACTTTGAAGACTTGTGAAGCCCCATATTCTACAACTTAGATTGTTCCAATATCAACATTTCTGTGAAAGCATCAATTGAAGGCATAATATAGGAACTCCCCACTATCAAATGTTGAGTTTGGAAGCTTGAAACAAATGCTGCATATTCTAGTGCAATCTTGTCCAACAAGTTGAATATCAACTGAGCATCCTTTTTGTCAATTCCACAATCCTTAAGCTTTGCTCTTAGCTCATTTTCTTTGGTGACATAATCTTGGATTGTATAAAAATTATTGGGATCCAAGTTGGTGAGCTCATTGTCAATCTTCTAACCTCTAATTTCATCAACTTGACCATACAATTTTTTAAACATATCCCAAACCTCTTTGATTGTAGTACACTTCTCAATGAGAAAAATGAGGTCATCTGATACATACTTACACAAAGTTCCAAGAGCCATGCAATTCTTAGTGAGCCATTCTAACTGAGCATTATGATCAACCTTAGGATTAGGCGCTGCTGCTATTGTTCCATCTATGTAATGCGTGAGACCTTTTTCCATTAATTTGCTCCATACTTTAATTTTCCAAGATGCATAATTATGTGGATTTAAAGGTGGAAATTTATGAGGGCTCATTGCAACAAAAATGAAAGAGCACATGGAAAGAGAGACACAATCACACAAGACACCCCCCTCCAAATGATGATTTGACACTTTATACTTAGTACGTGTACAATGAGCCACTTGCAAAAAATGGCAAAGTGGACTTCTGATATCAATTTTACAACTGCCTTAATAAGGCCAAAGGAGACTCAAAGTAATAATGCAAAAGATTTAAACTAAGATCCAAGCAAATTGCAAGTACCAAGTAGGCCAAAAAAGACCAATATCTTAAAGTACAATATACACTTAAAATATCTGAAAACTGATCATAGATTATGAAAGTAGATGAAAAAATATGTACTTTAAAAAAAAACGCTACCTGAAAAGGAGGTTGTATGAGATCAAACAAAGCCTTTGAAGTTGCAAAATTAAGGATTGGACAGGTACAACTGAGAGAATCCAAAAATTCCAAAAAACCTGTGCACCAAAACCAGAAAATAACCACACCATTGCAAAGACCACGAAAAATTAGCCCAAATAAAAAAAAAATTGCATAAAAAAAGGAGAAAAATTGAGTAAGTTATGAGCCTCCAAAGTTGATCTAAAAATCCAAATTGCTCAATGGAGAGGGGTCTAAATTTTTTCAAAAAATGTTGACTGGGCACTGATTGAGTGCTGATTGTCTGCTGCTAACTGGGTAGAAAATGCTGACGTGACAAGTGACTAAGTCGGGCTTCTGACATGGCAGGTAGAGTTCGGCCCTGTTGGCGACGTGGTAGGTGGAGGTGGGCTCTATTGGCGACATGGCAGGCGGTGGGCTTGGGTGTTGGCTGATGATAGTCTGAGGGTGGCCGAGGCCTAGAGCTGGAGGGGTCGGTGTCGGGGCGGCTGCCGGTGGTGGTGTGGCTGCTGGGGTCATGCCTGTCGGAGGGGTTGAGCTGCTGCCGGTGGTGCCGCCGTGCGGCTACTGGAGCGGGGGTTGAGGTTGCTGCACAGAAACTATCGTGAACCTGCAACTTGCACGCAGTACGACCTGCCACAACCCGCAAAAAGGTACGATGGGGGCAAGGAGGGATATGTAGACCCCAAAACAAATATATTTTTTTTCTTTTTTTTTAAAAATGAAAATCCCCCCTTGTTTTTCAAAAAAATTCAAAAATTGGAAAAATTTTCAGAAGTTTTTTGTTTTGTTAAATCCGAAAATTCCATATTGTACCCCCTGAATTGGGTAAAAAATTTCTTCAACACCCAAAATTCGACTTTTGCCAAAATAGGTCGAGTTTATACTCAATTTTTATGGAAACGACCTCTCAGACACAATGGTGAGGTCGAAAATGCTCTAAGATGCCTCCAAAAAGTGCAGTCCCTCAGATCCAAAAATAGAAGCCTTCCATGATGTCTCCCAAAACAAATCAATGAAGCCCCAATGGCTCTGATACCATGTGAGATTTTGCCAAGATCGAGAGGCAATGAAAAACACAAAATAAGAGAGAACAAAATAGATGATAGGAATAAACTGTATTCTATCAAGATGAAAATATGATCAACTAGATCATTACAAGATGTTGATTGATTGCTCATATATTTGTACAAACAATGTAGACGAGTCTGCTTATATAGGCAAGACTATATGGATATGTGAGCCCACAAACATGACATGTGGCTCAATAAGAAACAAAGCTAGGTAGGAAATAGGTGTGGGTAGGCAAGAGAAACAATATAATATTCTACATGAGGTGGAATGTAACAAGAAGATAAGATCAACACCATAAAAGGTAAAATTTCTCCTACACGCACTATCCCAATGTGACACAAACACCCAAGTGTCTCATACCCAAACTACTATGAAATGCATGTACGTAAGTAAACTTAAGTAAATTGTAATAATATCCATGACAAATAATTATTTACACCAACACTTTTAAGTAATGCAACTCTAGTGTCAAAGATGCAATGCTTTGATGTTATGATTCAAAAAAATTGTATTGCACTTATAATAGAACATTTGTTATGATAAAAAAAAGATATTATTTGTTACTTTTCAATATGAATACAATGCAAAATTGCTATTGATTATTTCTTCAAAACTTAACCTACTTAAAATGACTTTTTTTTAAGTGGAAATTTTGTTTATGACTTTGTTTGAGATTTGTTTGTCTGATGCAAAACTAAAGATTCCCTAATAGGTTATAAACTTCTTTTGCCTCCAATGACTTTTACTTTAGGTTAGAGTTTTGTCAAGGACCTTTTTGAAATCTATTTATCTGTTACAAAATTAAAGACTTATTAATAGCCATTTCCTTTCTAATTCCATGGGAATTTATTTTTTGTTTACAAGCTTTTCTAGAAAATTTAATCCATAGTTTGTGTTTCGTTGATTTGTTGAACCTGCAATTTTCTTTTCCTTTTAGCAACTAAATTATAGATTCTATGAGATAGAAGATTACGGTTTAGTCACTCACCAATATGATTCGACTATTCTAAAGGGCATGGGTGGAGTGACTAGTTATGATAGCTTATTCTTTGCATAAATTTTGTTAGGGGCCAAAAATAGTTTGTCTTGATAGTAAGGTTGGTTATTCTTTGAGCTCATGTTTTCTAACAGCCTAAAGAATGATCAATAGGTCAAGACCATTCTTTAAATTTTGTGTCTCATTTTCTTTTCATTTTTTTAAGTTTATGTTTTTTTAAAATTTATTAATTTTGATCCCAACACTAAATTTAAAAATCACAATTCTGAAAATAAAGTTTGTCTCATTTTCTTTGTTTTTTTTTTTTTTTTAAATTTACATTTTATTTAAAAAATTTATTAATTTTGATCTAAACACTAAATTTAAAAATCATAATTCTGAAAATAAATTTTATCCCCTTCCTTTGCCTTTGCTCCTTTTTGACCAAAACTTGACAGTAAGTAAGATTAATGTAAGACAGACGAGACTTGGACTGAGTCACGAGGATACTCTAGAGATAAGAATAAAACATAAGCCCCATTCCTAAATATTTTATGAATACTTCAAAAAAAAAAAAAAATTGTTATTAAAATAATGTACAATCAATAATTATAAATAATCCTCGCAACATAACCCCCCTTCATTTGCCTCAACTTTTTCTTTATCCCCACTTGACAGTAAGTAAGACAAATAGTCGTTGGTTTGAGTTATGGAGAATGCGTCTAATTTAAAAAAAAATATAAGTCTCCTTTTTAATAGGCCAAGACAATTTTCATTAAAGTTTTTTTTTAATTTATTTTTTATTTTTTTTGAGTTTTTATGTTTTATTTAAAAAATTTATTAATTTTGATCTCAACATTAAATTTAAAAATCACAATTCTATAAATAAATTTTATCCCCCTTCCTTCACCTCAGCTTTCTAACCCCAACTTGACAGTAAGTAAGACCAAGATAAGACAGATGAGCTTTGGGGTAGGTCATGAAGATACTCTAAAGGTTAAAAAAAACATAAGCCCATTTTTAAATGTTTTATAAATATTTTTAAAAAAGATATGAATTGTTACTAAAATAATGCAAAATTGATAATTATAAATAACCCTCACAACACAAGCCCCTTTTTTCGCCTCAACTCCTTCCTGAGCCCAACTTAACAGTAAGTAAGACCAAGGTAAGGCAGACAGACGTTGAGCTGGGTCATGAGGAATGCATCTAATTTAAAAAAAATAACCCTCCCTTCTTAGACAGACGTTGGACTACGTCGTGAGGATTGCCTAAAATTTTTTATTAAAAAAATTCCACTTTTTTAATAGGCCAAAACTATTTTTTAAGGTTCGTGTTTCATTTTCTTTGCATTTTTTTTAGTTTACGTTTTATTTAAAAAAATTATTTATTTTGATCTCAACACTAAATTTAAAAATCACAATTCTATAAATAAATTTTATCCCCCTTCCTTCACTTCAACTCCTTAATGACACCAATTTGGCAGTAAGTAAGACCAAGGTAAGGCAGACGAGCGTTGAGCTAGGTCATCGGGATACTTTAAAGGTAAAAAAAAAATATAAGTCCTTTTCTTAAATGTTTTATGAATATTTAAAAAAATATTGCACAATCAATAATTATAAATAACTCTCACAACATAAGGCCCCTTGATTCCCCTCAACTCTTTTTTCCTGATCCCAACTTGACAGTAAGTTAGACCAAAGTAAGACAAACAGACGTTGGACTGAGTCGTGGGGAATATCTCTAATAGGCAAAAAAAAACTACGAGTATTATTTTTAATAGGCCAAGACAATTTTTAAAATGTATGAATTGTTACTAAAATAATACAGAGTCAATAATTATAAATAATTCTCGCAACAGAAGCCCTTTTGCTTCGCCTCAACTTCTTTCTGACTCCAATTTGAGAATAAGTAAGACTAAGGTAAGATAGACATACGTTGGGTTGGGTGGGTCATGGGGAATGCCTCTAATTTTTGAAAAACTATAATTCCCACATTTTTAATAGATCAAGACTATTGTTTAAGGTTCGTGTCTCATTTTTTTCTTTGTATTTTTTTTAGTTTACATTTTATTTAAAAAAATTATTTATTTTGATCTCAACACTAAATTTAAAAATCACAATTTTGAAAATAAATTTTATTCCCTTGCCTTCACCTCAACTTTTTTTTTGACCCCAATTTGGCAGTAAGTAAGACCAAGGTAAGGCAAACGACCATTAAGCCAGGTCACGAGGATACTCTAAAGGTTAAAAAAAAATATAAGCCCCCTTTCTAAATGTTTTATGAACATTTCAAAATAAAGTATGAATTCTTAATAAAATAATGCAAAATCGATAATTATAAATAATCCTCACAACATAAGCCCCTTTTTTCACCTCAACTCTTTCTTGACCCCAACTTGACAGTAAGTAAGACCAAGGTAAGGTAGACATGCGTTGGGCTGGGTCATGAGGAATACATCTAATTTAAAAAAAACATAACCCTCCCTTTTTAATAGGCCAAAACAATTATTTAAGGTTTGTTTCCTTTTTTTTCTTTGCATTTATTTTTAATTTACGTTTTATTTAAAAAATTTATTAATTTTGATCTCAACATTAAATTTAAAAATCACAATGTTGTAAATAAATTTTATCTCTTTTTCTTCACCTCAGCTTCTTGACCCCAACTTGGCAGTAAGTAAGACCAAGGTAAGGCAGATGAGCCTTGAGGTAGGTCATGCGGATACTCTAAAAGTAAGAAAAAACATAAGCCCCATTTATAAATGTTTTATGAATTGTTATTAAAATAATGCAAAATCGATAATTATAAATAACCCTCGCAACATAGCCCCCTTGTTTCGCCTCAACTTCTTTCTAACTCCAATTTGACAGTAAGTAAGACTAATGTAAGACAGACATACGTTGGGTTGGGTGGGTCGTGGGAAATGCCTCTAATTTTTGAAAAACTATAATTACCACATTTTTAATAGATCAAGACTATTTTTTAAGGTTCGTGTCTTGTTTTCTTTGCATTTTTTTTTAGTTTACGTTTTATTTTAAAAAAATATTTATTTTGATCTCAATACTAAATTTAAAAATCACAATTTTGAAAATAAATTTTATCCCCCTTCTTTCATTTCAACTCCTTCTTAACCCCAACTTGGCAGTAAGTAAGATCAAGGTAAAGCAAATGAGCATTGAGCTAGGTCACAGGGATACTCTAAAGGTAAAAAAAAAACATAAGCCCTTTTTTAAAATGTTTTATGAATATTTTAAAAAAATAATGTACAATCAATAATTATAAATAACCCTCGCAACATAAACCCCCTTTCATTCACCTCAACTCTTTCTTGATCCCAATTTGGCAGTAAGTAAGACCAAAGTAAGACAAACAGACATTGGGCTGAGTCGTGGGGAATATCTCTAATAAGAAAAAAAAACTACGACTCTCATTTTTAATAGGCTAACACAATTTACTTTAAGACTTGTGTGTGGTTTTTTTTTAATTTTTTTTTAGTTTATGTTTTATTTAAGAATTTATTAATTTTGATATCAACACTAAAATTTATAAATTACAATTGTGAAAAATAAATTTTATTCCTTTTCCTTCACCTCAGCTCGTTGACCCCAACTTGGTAGTGAGTAAGACCAAAGTAAGACAGACAAACCTTGAACTAGGTCACATGGATATTTTAAAAGTAAGAAAAAACATAAACCCCCTTCTTAAATGCTTTACGAATATTTTTTAAAAAGGTATGAATTGTTATTAAAATAATGCAGAATCGATAATTATAAATAACTCTCGCAACAGAAGCCCCTTACTTTCACCTCAACTCCTTCCTGACCCCAACTTGGTAGTAAGAAAGACCAAGGTAAGACGAACAGGCGTTGGTCTGGATCGTGGGAAATGCCTATAATGTTTTTTTTAAAAAAATTCTCATTTTTTAATAGGCCAAGACCATTTTTTAAGGTTTGTGTCTCATTTTTCTTTGCATTTTTTTTAGTTTACGTTTTATTTAAAAAAATTATTTATTTTGATCTCAACACTAAATTTAAAAATCACAATTTTGAATATAAATTTTATTCCCTTTCCTTCACCTCAACTCTTTTTTGACCTTAATTTGGTAGTAAGACCAAGGTAAGGCAGATGAGCGTTGAGCCAGGTCACGAGGATACTCTAAAGGTAAAAAAAAATAAAAATCATAAGCCCCCTTCCTAAATGTTTTATGAACATTTTAAAATAAGGTATGAATGGTTAATAAAATAATGCAAAATTGATAATTATAAATAATCCTTGCAACATAAGCCTCTTTTTTTGCCTCAACTCTTTCCTGACTCTAGCTTGGCAGTAAGTAAGACCAAGGTAAGGCGGACAGGCATTGGACAGGGTCATGAGGAGTGCATCTAATTTAAAAAAAACATAACCCTCCCTTTTTAATAAGCCAAAACAATTATATAAGATTTCTCTTTTTTTTTTTTGCATTTATTTTTAATTTACATTTTATTTAAAAAATTTATTTATTTTGATCTCAACACTAAATTTAAAAACCATAATGCTATAAATAAATTTTATCCCCTTTTTCTTCACTTAAGTTTCTTAACCCCAACTTGACAGTAAGTAAAACCAAGGTAAGACATATGGGCGTTGAGGTAGGTCATGAAGATACTCTAAAAGTAAGAAAAAACATAAGCCCCATTTTCTAAATGTTTTATGAATATTTTTAAAAAATGTATGAATTGTTACTAAAATAATGCAAAATCAATAATTATAAATAATCATCGCAACATAAGCCCCCGTGCTTCGCCTCAAGTTCTTTCTGACTCCAATTTTTCAATAAGTAAGGCAAGACATACGTTGGGCTGGGTGGGTCATGGCAAATGCCTCTAATTTTTGAAAAACTATAATTTCCACATTCTTAATAGACCAAGACTATATTTTAAGGTTCGTGTCTCGTTTTCTTTGCATGTTTTTTAGTTTACGTTTTATTTAAAAAAATTATTTATTTTGATCTCAACATTAAATTTAAAAATCACAATTCCGAAAATAAATTTTATCCCCCTTCCTTCGCCTGAACTCCTTCTTGACCCTAATTTGGCAGTAAGTAAGACCAAGGCAAGGCAGATGAGTGTTGAGCTAGGTCATGGGGATACTATAAAGGTAAAAAAAAATATAAGCCCATTTCTTAAATGTTTTATGAATATTTAAAAAAAATAATGCACAATCAATAATTATAAATAACCCTCGCAACAAAATCCCCCTTCATTTGCCTCAACTCTTTCCTAATCCCAACTTGGCAGTAAGTAAGACCAAAGTAAGACAAATAGACATTGGGCTGAGTCGTGGGGAATATCTCTAATAAGAAAAAAAACAACGAGTCTCATTTTTAATAGGCCAAGACAATTTTCTTTAAGGTTTGTGTTTGGTTTTTTTTTTCATTTTTTTTTAGTTTATGTTTTATTTAAGAATTTATTAATTTTGATATCAAGACTAAAATATATAAATTACAATTGTGAAAAATAAATTTTATCCCCTTCCTTCACCTCAGCTCTTTGACACAAACTTGTTAATAAGTAAGACCAAAGTAAGACAGACAGACCTTGAACTAGGACACATGGATACTCTAAAAGTAAGAAAAAACATAATCCCCTTTTTTAAATGCTTTACAAATATTTAAAAAAAAGGTATGAATTGTTTACTAAAATAATGCATAATCGATAATTATAAATAACTTTCACAACATAAACCCCTTACTTTAGCCTCAACTCCCTCTTGACCCCAATTTGATAGTAAGCAAGACCAAAGTAAGGAGAACAGGTGTTGGACTGGGTCGTGGGGAATGCCTTTAATTTTATTTTTTTAAAATTTCCCTTTTTTAATAGGCCAAGACCATTTTTTAAGGTTTGTGTCTCATTTTTCTTTGCATTTTTTTGTAGTTTACGTTTTATTTAAAAATATTATTTATTTTGATCTCAACATTAAATTTAAAAATCACAATTTTGAAAATAAATTTTATTCCCTTGCTTTCACCTCAACTTTATTTTGACCCCAATTTGGCAGTAGTAAGACAAAGGTAAGATAGACGAGCGTTGAGCCAGGTCACGGGGATACTCTAAAAGGAAAAAAAAACATAAGCCCCCCTTCTTAAATGTTTTATGAACATTTTAAAATAAGGTATGAATTGTTAATAAAATAATGCAAAATCGATAATTATAAATAATCTTCGCAACATAAGCCCCTTTTTTCGTCTCAACTCCTTCCTGACCTCAACTTGGCAGTAAGTAAGACCAAGGTAAGGTGGACAGGCATTGGGCTGGGTCATGAAGAATGCATCTAATTTAAAAAAAACATAACCCTCCCTTTTTAATAGGCCAAGACAATTATTTAAGGTTTGTCTCCTTTTTTTCTTTGCATTTATTTTTAATTTACTTTTTATTTAGAAAATTTATTTATTTTGATTTCAACACTAAATTTAAAAATCACAATGCTATAAATAAATTTTATCCTCTTTTCTTCAGCTCATCTTCTTGACCCCAACTTGGCAGTAAGTAAGACCAAGGTAAGGCAGATGGGCCTTGAGGTAGGTCATGAGGATACTCTAAAAGTAAGAAAAAACATAAGCCCCATTTATAAATATTTTATGAATTGTTATTAAAATAATGCAAAATCGATAATTATAAATAACCCTCACAACATAAGCCCTCTTGCTTCGCCTCAATTTCTTTCTGACTCCAATTTGACAGTAAGTAAGACCAAGGTAAGACAAACATACGTTGGGCTAGGTGGGTCGTGGGGAATGCCTCTAATTTTTGAAAAAATATAATTCTCACATTTTTAATAGACCAAGACTATTTTTTTTAGTTTACTTTTTATTTGAAAAAAATTATTTATTTTGATCTCAACACTAAATTTAAGAATCACAATTCTAAAAATAAATTTTATCTCCCTTCTTTTACTTCAACTCCTTCTTGATACCAACTTAGGAGTAAGATCAAGGTAAGGCAGATGAGCGTTGAGCTAAGTCACCGGGATACTTTAAAGGTAAAAAAAAACATAAGCTCCTTTCTTAAATGTTTTATGAATATTTAAAATAAATAATGCACAATCAATAATTATAAATAACCCTCGCAACATAAGCCCCCTTCTTTCGCATCAACTCTTTTTTCCTGATCCCAACTTGGCAGTAAGTTAGACCAAAGTAAGACAAACAGACGTTGGGTTGTGTTGTGTGGAATATCTCTAATAAAAAAAAAACTATGAGCCTCATTTTTAATAGGCCAAGACAATTTTCTTTAAGGTTTGTGTCTCATTTTTTTTTCATTTTTTTTTAGTTTATGTTTTATTTAAAATTTATTAATTTTGATATCAACACTAAAATTTATAAATTACAATTGTGAAAAATAAATTTTATCCTCTTCCTTCACCTCAACTCGTTGACCCCAACTTGGTAGTAAGTAAAACCAAAGTAAGACAGACAGATCTTGAACTAGGTCACATGGATACTCTAAAAGTAACAAAAAATATAAACCCCCTTTTAAAATGTTTTTTGTTATTTAAATAATTCAAAATTGATAATTATAAATAACTCTCGCAACAGAAGCCCCTTACTTTCACCTCAACTCCTTCCTAATCCCAACTTGGCAGTAAGTAAGATCAAGGTAAGGGGAACAAACGTTGGACTGGATCGTGGGAAATGCCTCTAATTTTTTTTTTAAAACAATTTCCCCTTTTTAATAGGCCAAGACCATTTTTTAAGGTTTGTGTCTCATATTTCTTTGCATTTTTTTTTAGTTTACGTTTTATTTAAAAAAATATTTATTTTGATCTCAACACTAAATTTAAAAATCACAATTTTGAAAATAATTTTTTCTCCCTTTCCTTCATCTCAACTCTTTTTCTTGACCTCAATTTGGCAGTAAGTAAGACAAACGTAAGGTAGACAAGCGTTGAGCCAGGTCACAGGAATAATCTAAAGGTTAAAAAAAATATAAGCCCCCTTTCTAAATGTTTTATGAATATTTTAAAATAAGGTATGAATTGTTAATAAAATAATGCAAAATCGATAATTATAAATAATCCTCGCAACATAAGCCCCTTTTTTCATCTCAACTCCTTCTTGATCCCAACTTGGTAGTAAGTAAGACCAAGGTAAGGCAGACAGGCGTTGGGTTGGGTCATGAGGAATGCATCTAATTTAAAAAATATATAACCTTCACTTTTTAATAGGCCAAGACAATTATTTAAGGTTTATCTCATTTTTTTCTTTGCATCTATTTTTAATTTACTTTTTATTTAGAAAATTTATTTATTTTGATCTCAACACTAAATTTAGAAATCACAATGCTGTAAATAAATTTTATCCCCTTTTCTTCACCTTAGCTTCTTGACCCCAACTTGGCAGTAAGTAAGATCAAGGTAAGGCAGATGGGCCTTGAGGTAGGTCATGAGGATACTCTAAAAGTAAGAAAAAATATAAGCCCCATTTATAAATATTTTATGCTTTTTATTAAAATAATGCAAAATCGATAATTATAAATAACCCTCGCAACATAAGCCCCCTTGCTTCGCCTTTTTTACTCCAATTTGATAGTAAGTAAGACTAAGGTAAGACAAACATACGTTGGGCTAGGTGGGTCGTGGGGAATGCCTCTAATTTAAAAAAATATATAATTCCCACATTTTTAATAGACCAAAACTATTTTTTAAGGTTCGTGTTTTGTTTTCTTTGCAATTTTTTAAGTTTACCTTTTATTTGAAAAACTTTATTTATTTTGATCTCAACACTAAATTTAAAAATCACAATTCTGAAAATAAATTTTATCCCCCTTCCTTTACTTCAACTCCTTCTTAATGCCAACTTGGGAGTAAGTAAGAACAAGGTAAGACAGATGATCGTTGAGCTAGGTCACCAGAATACTTTAAAGGTAAAAAAAAAAAAAAGCCCCTTTCTTAAATGTTCTATGAATATTTAAAATAAATAATGCACAATCAATAATTATAAATAACCCTCGCAACATATGCCTCCTTCATTCGCGTCAACTCTTTTTTGTTGATCCCAACTTGACAGTAAGTTAGACCAAAGTAAGACAAATAGACATTGGGCTGAGTCGTGGGGAATATCTCTAATAAAAAAAAAACTAAGAGCCTCATTTTTAATAGGTCAAGACAATTTTCTTTAAGGTTTGTGTCTCGTTTTTTTTTCATTTTTTTTTTAGTTTATGTTTTATTTAAAATTTATTAATTTTGATATCAACACTAAAATTTATAAATTACAATTGTGAAAAATAAATTTTATCCACTTCCTTCACCTCAGCTCGTTGACCCCAACTTGGTAGTAAGTAAGACCAAAGTAAGATAGATAGACCTTGAACTAGGTCACATGGATACTCTAAAAGTAATAAAAAACATAAGCCCCCTTTTTAAATGTTTTTTGTTACTTAAATAATGTAGAATCGATAATTATAAATAACTCTCACAACAGAAGCCCTGTATTTTCGCCTCAACTCCTTCTTGACCCCAACTTGGCAGTAAGTAAGATCAACGTAAGGCGAACAAGCATTGGACTGGGTTGTGGAGAATGCCTCTAATTTTTATTTTTTTTAAATTCTCCTATTTTTAATAGGCCAAGACCATTTTTTAAGGTTTGTGTCTCGTTTTTTTTTTGCATTTTTTTTAGTTTACATTTTATTTAAAAAAATTATTTATTTTGATCTCAACACTAAATTTAAAAATCACAATTTTGAAAATAAATTTTATTCCCTTGCCTTCACCTCAACTCTTTCTTGACCTCAATTTGAAAGTAAGTAAGACCAAGGTAAGGCAGACGAACGTTGAGCCAGGTCACGAGGATACTCTAAATGTAAAAAAAAAATATAAGCCCCCTTTCTAAATGTTTTATGAACATTTTAAAATAATGTATGAATTGTTAATAAAATAATGCAAAATCGATAATTATAAATAATCCTTGCAACATAAGCCCCTTTTTTTGCCTCAACTCCTTCCTGACCCCAATTTGGCAGTAAGTAAGACCAAGGTAAGGTGGACATGCGTTGGGCTAGGTCATGAGGAATGCATCTAATTTAAAAAAAATATAACCCTCAATTTTTAATAGGCCAAGACAATTATTTAAGTTTTGTCTCTTTTTTTTCTTTGCATTTATTTTTAATTTACGTTTTACTTAAAAAAATTATTTATTTTGATCTCAACACTAAATTTAAAAATCACAATGCTGTAAATAAATTTTATCCCCTTTTCTTCACCTCAGCTTCTTGACTCCAACTTGGCAGTAAGTAAGACCAAGGTAAGGCAGATGGGCTTTGAGGTAGGTCATGAGGATACTCTAAAGGTAAAAAAAAACATAAGCCCCATTTCCAAATGTTTTATGAATATTTTTAAAATAATGCAAAATCGATAATCATAAATAACCATCGCAACATAAGTTCCCTTGCTTCGCCTCAACTACTTTCTGATTCCAATTTGACAGTAAGTAAGACGAAGGTAAGACAGACATACGCTGGGCTAGGTGGGTCGTGGGGAATGCCTCTAATTTTTGAAAATCTATAATTACCACATTCTTTAAATAAATTTAAAAATCTTAATTCTGAAAATAAATTTAAAAATCACAATTCTGAAAATAAATTTTATTGCCTTTCCTTCACTTCAAGTCCTTCTTGATGCTAACTTGGCAGTAAGTAAGACCAAGGTAAGACAGATGAGCATTGAGCTAGGTCATCAGGATACTCTAAAGGTAACAAAAAAATATAAGCCTCTTTCTTAAATGTTTTATGAATATTTAAAAAAAATAATGTACAATCAATAATTATAAATAACCCTCGCAACATAAGCCCCCTTCATTCACATCAACTCTTTCTTGATCCCAACTTGGTAGTAAGTAAAACTAAAGTAAGACAAATAGACGTTGGGCTGTGTCATGGGGAATATCTCTAATAAAAAAAAAAAACTACGAGCCTCATTTTTTATAGGCCGAGACAATTTATTTAAGGTTTGTGTCTGGGTTTTTTTTCAATTTTTTTTAGTTTATGTTTTATTTAAGAATTTATTAATTTTGATATCAACACTAAAATTTATAAATTACAATTGTAAAAAATAAATTTTATCTTTTCCTTCACCTCAGCTCCTTGACCCCAACTTGGTAGTAAGTAAGACCAAAGTAAGACAGACAGACCTTGAACTAGGTCACATGGATACTCTAAAAGAAAGAAAAAACATAAGCCCTCTTATTAAATGCTTTACGAATATTTTTAAAAAATGTATGAATTGTTACTAAAATAATGCAGAATTGATAATTATAAATAACTCTCACAATAGAAGCCAGTTACTTTCGCCTCAACTCCTTCCTGACCCCAACTTGATAGTAAGTAAGACCAAGGTAAGGCGAACAAGCGTTGGACTTGTTTGTGGGGAATGACTCTAATTTAAAAAAAACATAACCCTCCCTTCTTAATAGGCCAAGACAATTATTTAAGGCTTGTCTCCTTTTTTTTTTTTTGCATTTATTTTTAATTTACGTTTTATTTTAAAAAATTATTTATTTTGATCTCAACACTAAATTTAAAAATGACAATGCTTTAAATAAATTTTATCCCATTTTTTTTCACCTCAGCTTTTTGACCCCAACTTGGCAGTAAGTAAGACCAAGGTAAGGTAGATGAGCCTTGAGGTAGGTAATGATGATACTCTAAAAGTAAGAAAAAACATAAGCCCCATTTCTAAATGTTTTATGAATATTTTTTAAAAATGTATGAATTGTTACTAAAATAATGCAAAATCGATAATTATTAATCTCTCGCAACATAAGCCTCCTTGTTTCACCTCAACTTCTTTCTGACTCCAATTTGACTGTAAGTAAGATTAAGGTAAGACAGACATACGTTGGGCTGGGTGGGTCGTGAGGAATGCCTCTAATTTTTGGAAACTATAATTCCCACATTCTTTAATAGACCAAGACTATTTTTTAAGGTTCGTGTCTCATTTTTAAAAATTTTTTTTTAGTTTACATTTTATTTAAAAAAATAGTGATTTTGATTTCAACACTAAATTTAAAAATCACAATTCTGAAAATAAATTTTATCCTTTTCCTTCACCTCAACTTTTTCTTGACCCTAACTTGGCAGTAAATAAGACCAAGGTAAGGCAGACGGACGTTGAGCTAGGTAATGGGGATAATAAAAAGGTAAAGAAAAAACATAAGCCCCTTCTTTTCACCTCAACTCCTTCCTGACCCCAACTTGACAGTAAGTAAGACCAAGGTAAGGCAAACAGGCGTTGGACTAGGTTGTGGAAATGGCTCTAATTTTATTTTATTTTAAATTCCTCATTTTTTAATAGGCCTAGACCATTTTTTAAGGTTTGTGTCTCATTTTTCTTTGCATTTTTTTTAGTTTACGTTTTATTTTAAAAAATGATTTATTTTGATCTCAACACTAAATTAAAAAATCACAATTTTGAAAATAAATTTTATTCCCTTGCCTTCACCCCAACTCTTTTTTGACCCCAATTTGGTAGTAAGTAAGACCAAGCTAAGATAGACGAGCATTGAGCCAGGTCATGGGGATATTTTAAAGGTAAAAAAAAAACATAAGCCCCCTTCCTAAATGTTCTATGAACATTTTAAAATAAGGTATAATTGTTAATAAAATAATGCAAAATCGATAATTATAAATAATCTTCGCAACATAAGCCCTTTTTTTTGCCTCAACTTCTTCCTAACCCAGCTTGGCAGTAAGTAAGACCAAGATAAAGCGAACAGGCGTTGGGATGAGTCATGAGGAATGAATCTAATTTAAAAAAAACATAACCCTCCTTTCTTAATAGGCCAAGACAATTATTTAACGTTTGTTTGATTTTTTTCTTTGCATTTATTTTTAACTTACGTTTTAACTAAAAAAAATTATTTATTTTGATCTCAACACTAAATTTAAAAATCACAATGCTGTAAATAAATTTTATCCCTTTTTTTTCACCTCAACTTCTTAACTCCAACTTGGCAGTAAGACTGACCAAGGTAAGGCAGATGGGCCTTGAGGTACATCATGAGGATACTCTAAAATAAAAAAAAACATAAGCCCCATTTCTAAATGTTTTATGAATATTTTTAAAATAATGCAAAATCGATAATTATAAATAACCTTCGCAACATAAGCCCCCTTACTTCGCCCCAACTTCTTTCTGACTCCAATTTGATAGTAAGACTAAGATAAGACAAACATAAGTTGGGCTGGGTGGGTTGTGGAGAATGCCTCTAATATTTGAAAAATTATAATTCCCACATTCTTAATAAAGAAAGAATATTTTTTAAGGTTTGTGTCTCATTTTTCTTTGCATTTTTTTTAGTTTATGTTTTATTTTAAAAAATATTTATTTTGATTTCAACACTAAATTTAAAAATCACAATTCTAAAAATAAATTTTATCCCCTTCCTTCACTTCAACTCCTGGACCCCAACTTGGCAGTAAGTAAGACCAAGGTAAGGCAGACGAGCATTGAGCTAGGTTACGAGGATACTCTAAAGGTAAAAAAAAAATATAAGCCCTTTTCTTAAATGTTTTATGAATATTTAAAAATAATAATGCACAATCAATAATTATAAATAACTCTCACAACATAAGCCCCCTTGTTTCGCCTCAACTTCTCTCTGACTCCAATTTGACAGTAAGACTAAGGTAAGACAAACATACGTTGGGTTGGGTGGGTCGTGGGGAATGCCTCTAATTTTTAAAAAAATATAATTCCCACATTCTTAATAGACTAAGACTATTTTTTAAGGTTCGTGTCTCATTTTTCTTTGCATTTTTTTTAGTTTATGTTTTATTTAAAAAAATTATTTATTTTGATTTCAACACTAAATTTAAAAATCACAATTCTGAAAATAAATTTTATCCCCCTTCCTTCACCTCAACTCCTTTTTGACCCCAACTTGGCAGTAAGTAAGACCAAGGTAAGGCAAATGAGTGTTGAGCTAGGTCACGAAGATACTCTAAAGGTAAAAAAAAAATAAGCCCATTTCTTAAATGTTTTATAAATAATTAAAAAAATAATGCACAATCAATAATTATAAATAACCCTCACAACATAAGCCCCCTTCATTCGCCTCAACTCTTTCCTGATCCCAACTTGGCAGTAAGTAAGACCAAAATAAGACAAATAGACGTTGGGTTGAGTCATGGGGAATATCTCTAATAAGAAAAAAAAAGTTACAAGCCTCATTTTTAATAGGCCAAGACAATTTTTTTAAGGTTTGTATCTGATTTTTTTTCATTTTTTTTTAGTTTATGTTTTATTTAAGAATTTATTAATTTTGATATCAACACTAAAATTTATAAATTACAATTGTGAAAAATAAATTATCCCCTTCCTTCACCTCAACTTGTTGACCCCAACTTAGTAGTAAGTAAGACCAAAGTAAGACGGACAGACCTTGAACTAGGTCACATGGATACTTTAAAAGTAAGAAAAAACATAAACCCCATTTTTAAATGCTTTACGAATATTTTTAAAAAAGGTATGAATTGTTACTAAAATAATGTAGAATCGATAATTATAAATAACTCTCGCAACAGAAGCCCCTTAGTTTCACCTCACCTCCTTTCTAACCCCAACTTGACAGTAAGTAAGACCACGGTAAGGCGAACAGACGTTGGACTGGGTCGTGGGGAATTCCTTTAATTATTTTTAAAAAAAATTCTCCCTTTTTAATATGCCAAGAACATTTTTTAAGGTTTGTGTCTCATTTTTCTTTGCATTTTTTTTAGTTTACGTTTTATTTAAATAAATTATTTATTTTGATCTCAACACTAAATTTAAAAATCACAATTTTGAAAATAAATTTTATTCCCTTGCCTTCACCTCAACTCTTTCTTGACCTCAATTTGGCAGTAAGTAAGATTAAGGTAAGGCAGACAGACGTTGGACTGGGTCATGAAGAATGCATCTAATTTAAAAAAAATATAACCCTCCTTTTTAATAGGCTAAGACAATTATTTAAGGTTTGTCTCCTTTTTTTCTTTGCATTTATTTTTAATTTACTTTTTATTTAAAATATTTATTTATTTTGATCTCAACACTAAATTTAAAAATCACAATGCTGTAAATAAATTTTATCCCCTTTTCTTTACCTCAGCTTCTTGACCCCAACTTGGTAGTAAGTAAGACCAAGGTAAGGTATATGGGCCTTGAGGTAGGTCACGAGGATACTCCAAAAGTAAGAAAAAACATAAGCCCCATTTATAAATGTTTTATGAATTGTTACTAAAATAATGCAAAATCGATAATTATAAATAACCCTCATAACATAAGCCCCCCTGCTTCGCCTCAACTTCTTTTTGACTCTTATTTGATAGTAAGTAAGACTAAGGTAAGACAAACATACGTTGCGCTGGGTGGGTCGTGGGGAATGCCTCTAATTTTTGAAAAACTATAATTTCCACATTCTTAATAGACCAAGACTATTTTTTAAGGTTCGTGTTTCATTTTTCTTTGCATTTTTTTTTAATTTACGTTTTATTTAAAAAATTATTTATTTTGATCTCAACACTAAATTTAAAAATCACAATTCTGAAAATAAATTTTATTCCCCTTTTTTCACCTCAACTCCTTCCTGACCCCAACTTGGTAGTAAGTAAGACTAAGATAAGGTAGACGAGCATTGAGCTAGATCACTAAGATACTTTAAAGGTAAAAAAAAACATAAATTCTAAAATGTTTTATGAATATTTAAAAAAAATAATACACAATCAATAACTATAAATAACCCTCGCAACACAAGCCCCCTTCATTCGTCTCAACTCTTTCTTGATCCCAACTTGGCAGTAAGTAAGACTAAAGTAAGACAAATAGACATTGGGCTGAGTCATGGGGAATATCTCTGATAAGAAAAAAAACTACGAGCTTCATTTTTAATAGGTCAAGACAATTTATTTAAGGTTTGTGTCTGGTTTTTTTTTCTTTTTTTATAGTTTGTTTTATTTAAGAATTTGTTAATTTTGATATCAACACTAAAATTTATAAATTACAATTGTGAAAAATAAATTATCCCTTTCCTTCACCTCAACTCATTGACCCCAACTTGGTAGTAAGTAATATTAAAGTAAGACAGACAGAGCTTGAACTAGGTCACATGGATACTTTAAAATTAAGAAAAAACATAAGCCCCCTTTTTAAATGCTTTACGAATATTTTTAAAAAAGGTATGAATTGTTACTAAAATAATGTAGAATTGATAATTATAAATAACTCTCGCAACAGAAGCCCCTTACTTTTGCTTCAACTCCTTTCTGACCCCGACTTGACAGTAAGTAAGACCAAGGTAAGGCGAACAGGCGTTGGACTGGGTCGTGGGGAATGCCTCTAATTTTATTTTTTTTAAATTCCCCGTTTTTAATAGGCCAAGACCATTTTTTAAGGTTTGTGTCTCCTTTTTCTTTGTATTTTTTTTTAGTTTACGTTTTATTTAAAATAATTATTTATTTTGATCTCAACATTAAATTTAAAAATCACAATTTTGAAAATAAATTTTATTCTCTTGCCTTCACCTCAACTCTTTCTTGACCCCAATTTGGAAGTAAGTAAGACCAAGGTAAGGCAGACGAGTGTTGAGCCAAGTCACCGGGATACTCTAAAGGTAAAAAAAAAACATAAGCCCCCTTCCTATATGTTTTATAAACATTTTAAAATAATATATGAATTGTTAATAAAATAATGCAAAATCGATAATTATAAATAATCCTCGCAACATAAGCCCCTTTTTTTGTCTCAACTCCTTCCTGACCCCAACTTGGCAGTAAGTAAGACCAAGGTAAGGCGGATATGTGTTGGGCTGGGTCATGAGGAATGCATCTAATTTAAAAAAAAACATAACCCTCCATTTTTAATAGGCCAAGACAATTATTTAAGGTTTGTCTCCTTTTTTTCTTTGCATTTATTTTTAATTTACTTTTTATTTAGAAAATTTATTTATTTTGATCTCAACACTAAATTTAAAAATCACAATGCTATAAATAAATTTTATCCATTTTTCTTCACCTCAGCTTCTTGATCCCAACTTGGTAGTAAGTAAGACCAAGGTAAGGCAGATGGGCCTTGAGGTAGGTCATGATGATACTCTAAAAGTAAGGAAAAACATAAGCCCAATTTTTAAATGTTTTATGAATATTTTTAAAATAATACAAAATCGATAATTATAAATAACCCTCGCAACATACGTCCCCTTGCTTTGCCTCAACTACTTTCTGACTCCAATTTGACAGTAAGTAAGACTAAGGTAAGATATACATACGTTGGGCTAGGTGGGTCATGGGGAATGCCTCTAATTTTTGAAAAACTATAACTCCCACATTGTTAATAGACCAAGACTATTTTTTAAGGTTCGTGTTTCGTTTTCTTTACATTTTTTTTAGTTTACATTTTATTTAAAAAAATTATTTATTTTGATCTCAACACTAGATTTAAAAATCACAATTCTGAAAATAAATTTTATTTCCCTTCCTTCACTTCAACTCCTTGATGCTAACTTGGTAGTAAGTAAGACCAAGGTAAGACAGACGAGCGTTGAGCTAGGTCACGGGGATACTCTAAAGGTAAAAAAAAAAACATAAGCCCCTTTTTTTTATGTTTTATGAATATTTAAAAAAAAAATGCACAATCAATAATTATAAATAACCCTCGCAATATAAGCCCCCTTCATTCACCTCAACTCTTTTCTAATCCCAACTTGGGAGTAAATAAGACCAAAGTAAGACAACTAGACGTTGGGCTGAGTCGTGGGGAATATCTCTAATAAAAAAAAAAAACTACGAGCCTCATTTTTTATAGGCTAAGACAATTTCTTTAAGGTTTGTGTCTGGTTTTTTTTCATTTTTTTTTAGTTTATGTTTTATTTAAGAATTTATTAATTTTGATATCAACACTAAAATTTATAAATTATAATTGTGAAAAATAAATTTTATCCCTTCCTTCACCTCAGCTCCTTGACCCCAATTTGGTAGTAAGTAAGACCAAAGTAAGACAGACAGACCTTGAACTAAGTCACATGTATACTCCAAAAGTAAGAAAAAACATAAGCCCCCTTCTTAAATGCTTTACGAATATTTTAAAAATGTATGAATTGTTACTAAAATAATGCAGAATTGATAATTATAAATAACTCTCGCAATAGAAGCTCCTTATTTTCGCCTCAACTCCTTCCTGAACCCAACTTGACAGTAAGGCCAAGGTAAGGCGAACAAGCATTGGACTTGTTCGTGGGGAATGACTCTAATTTAAAAAATATATAACTCTCCATTCTTAATAGGCCAAGACAATTATTTAAAGTTTGTCTCCTTTTTTTCTTTGCATTTATTTTTAATTTAGTTTTATTTAAAAAATTTATTTATTTTGATTTCAACACTAAATTTAAAAATCACAATGCTCTAAATAAATTTTATCCCCTTTTATTCACCTCAGCTTTTGACCCCAAGTTGGCAGTAAGTAAGACCAAGGTAAGGCAGATGAGCCTTGAGGTAGGTAATGAGGATACTCTAAAAGTAAGAAAAAACATAAGCCCCATTTCTAAATGTTTTATGAATATTTTTAAAAAATATATGAATTGTTACTAAAATAATGCAAAATCGATAATTATAAATAACTCTCGCAACATAAGCCTTAACTTTATTTCTAACTCCAATTTGACTGTAAGTAAGACTAAGGTAAGACAGACATATGTTGGGCTGGGTGGGTCATGAGAAATGCCTCTAATTTTTGAAAAACTATAATTCTCACATTTTTAATAGACCAAGACTATTTTTTAAGGTTTGTGTCTCGTTTTCTTTACATTTTTTTTAGTTTACATTTTATTTTAAAAAAATAGTGATTTTGATCTTAACACTAAATTTAAAAATCACAATTCTAAAAATAAATTTTATCCCCTTCTTTCACCTGAACTCTTTCTTGACCCCAACTTGGTAGTAAATAAGACCAAGGTAAGGCAGATGGACGTTGAGCTAGGTAATGGGCATAATCAAAATTCACGTTTTATTTAAAATTTTTATTAATTTTGATTTCAACACTAAATTTAAAAATCATAATTCTGAAAACAAATTTTATCCCCCTTTCCTTTGCTTCCACTCGTTTTTGACTCAAACTTGACATTAAGTAATACCAAGGTAAGATAGACAAAACTTGGATTGAGTCACGAGGACACTTTAAAGGTTAAAAAAACACATAAGCCCCATTCTTAAATGTTTTATGAATATTAAAAAAAAATGAATTGTTAGTAAAATAATGCACAATCGATAATTATAAATAACTCTCGCAACATAATCCCCCTTCATTCTCCTCAACTATTTATGGATCCCAACTTGGTAGTAAGTAAGACCAAAGTAAGACGAACAGACGTTGGACTCAGTCGTGGGGAATGCCTCTAATAAAAAAACTATAAGCCTCATTTTTAATAGGCCAAGACAATTTTCTTTAAGATTTGTGTTTGGTTTTTTTTGCATTTTTTTTTAGTTTATGTTTTATTTAAGAATTTATTAATTTTGATATCAACACTAAATTTAAAAATCACAATTCTGAAAATAAATTTTATCCCCTTCCTTCAGCTCAGCACCTTGTCCCCAACTTTGTATTAAGAAAAACCAAAGATAGACAAACTTTGAACTAGGTCACGGGGATACTCTAAAAGTAAGAAAAAACATAAGCCTCATTCCTAAATACTTTATGAATATTTTTAAAAAAAACATGAATTGTTACTAAAATAATGTAAAATCGATAATTATAAATAACTCTCGCAACAAAAAGCCCATAATTTCGCCTCAACTCCTTCCTGACCCCAACTTGACAGTAAGTAAGACCAAAGTAAGCTAGACATGTGTTGGATTGGGTCGTGGGGAATGCCTCTAATTTTTTTTTTAAAATTCATCTTTTTTAATAAGCCAAGACCATTTTTTAAGGTTTGTGTTTCGTTTTTCTTTGCATTTTTTTTAGTTTATGTTTTATTTAAAAAAATTATTTATATTGATCTGAACATTAAATTTAAAAATCACAATTCTAAAAAATAAATTTTATCCCCCTTCCTTCACCTTAACTTCTTTTTGACCCCAACTTGGTAGTAAATAAGACCAAGGTAAGACAGACGGGCATTGAGCTAGGTCACAAAGATATTATAAAGGTAAAAAAAAACATAAGCCCCTTTCCTAAATGTTTTATGAACATTTTAAAATAAAATATGAATTGTTACTAAAATAATGCAGAATCGATAATTATAAATAACTCTCGCAACACAAACCCCTTTTTTTACCTCAACTCATTCCTGACAAGTAAGACCAAAGTAAGGCAAACAGATGTTGGGCTGGGTCATGAGGAATGCCTCTAATTTAAAAAACAACATAACCTTCCCTTCTTAATAGGTAAAGACAATTATTTAAGGTTTGTGTCTCATTTTTTTTCTTTACATTTTTTTTTAATTTACTTTTTATTTAAAAAATTTATTAATTTTGATCTCAACACTAAATTTAAAAATCACAATGATGTAAATAAATTTTATCCCCCTTCCTTCACCTCAACTTTTTGAGCCTAACTTGGTAGTAAGTAAGACCAAGGTAAGACATATGAGCCTTGAGGTAGGTCACGGGGATACTGTAAAGGTAAGAAAAAACATAAGCTCATTTTCTAAATGTTTTATGAATATTTTTAAAAAAGTTATCAATTGTTACTAAAATAATGCAAAATTGATAATTATAAATAACCCTCACAACATAAGCCCCCTTCCTTTGCCTCAACTCTTTTCTGACCCCAATTTGATAGTAAGATCAATCAAGGTAAGACAGACATAAGTTGGGTTGGGTGGGTCGTGGGGAATATCTCTAATTTAAAAAAAATTATAATTCCCATTTTCTTAATAGGTCAAGACCATTTTTTAAGGTTTGTGTCTCATTTTTTTTTGCATTTTTTTTTAGTTTACGTTTTATTTAAAAAATTTATTATTTTATCTCAACGCTAAATTTAAAAATCATAATTCTTGATGTCAACTTGCCAGTAAGTAAGATCAAGGTAAGGCAGACGGACGTTGAGCTAGGTCACGGGGATATTTTAAAGATAAAGAAAAAACATAAGTCCCTTCCTAAATGTTTTATGAATATTTTTTAAAAATGTATGAATTGATACTAAAATAATGCAAAATCGATAATTATAAATAACCTTCGCAATATAAGCTCCTATTTTTTCGCCTCAACTTCTTCTTGACCCCAATTTGACATAAGTAAGACCAAGGTAAGACATACAAGTGTTGGGCTGGGTCGTGAGGATTGTCTTTAATTTTAAAAAAACATAATCCCCCATTCTTAATAGGCTAAGACCATTTTTTAAGGTTTGTGTCTCATTTTCTTTGTATTTTTTTTTAGTTTACATTTTATTTAAAAAAATTATTATTTTTGATTTCAACACTAAATTTAAAAATCACAATTTTGATAAATAAATTTTATCCCCCTTTCCTTCACCTCAACTCCTTTTTGACCCCAACTTGGCAATAAGTAAGACCAACTAGGTCACGGGAATACTTTAAATGTTTTATGAATATTTTTAAAAAATATATGAATTGGTACTAAAATAATGCAAAATCGATAATTATAAATAACCTTCACAACATAAGCCATCTTTTTTCACCTCAACTGCTGACCCCAACATGGCATTAAGTAAGACCAAGGTAAGGTGAACACGCGTTGGGCTGGGTTGTGAGAATTATCTCTAATTTAAGAAAAACATACACCCCCATTTTTAATAGGCTAAGACCATTTTTTAAGTTTTGTGTCTCATTTTATTTCCATTTACGTTTTATTTAAAAATTTTATTAATTTTGATCTCAACACTAAAATTAAAAATCATAATTTTGAAAATAAATTTTATCCCCCTTTCTTTCGCTTCCACTCGTTTTTAACTCAAACTTGACAGTAAGTAAGACCAAGGTAATACAAACAGAACTTGGATTGAGTCATGAGGATACTTTAGAGGTAAAAAAAATAAGCCGCATTCTTAAATGTTTTATGAATATTTAAAAAAAAAATGAATTGTTACTAAAATAAAGCACAATCAATAATTATAAATAACCATCGCAAAATAAGTCCCCTTCATTCACCTCAACTTTTTCTTGATCCCAACTTGACAGTAAGTAAGACCAAAGTAAGACAGACAGACGTTGGGCTAAGTCGTGGGGCATGTCTCTAATAAAAAAAACTATAAGGCTCATTTTTAATAGACCAAGATAATTTTCTTTAAGGTTTGTGTCTGATTTTTTTTAGTTTATGTTTTATTTAAGAATTTATTAATTTTGATATCAAAATTAAATTTAAAACTCACAATTCTGAAAAATAAATTTTATCTCCTTCTTTCACCTCAACTCCCTGATCCCAACTTGACATTAAGTAAGATCAAAGTAAGGCAAATGAACTTTGAATTAGGTCACGAGGATACTCTAAAAATAAGAAAAAACATAATCTCCCTTCCTAAATGCTTTATCAATATTTTAAAAAAAGGTATGAATTATTACTAAAATAATACAAAATCGATAATTATAAATAACCCTCGCAACAGAAGCCCTTTACTTTCGCCTCAACTCTTTTTTGACCCCAACTTGCCAGTAAGTAAGACCAAGGTAAGGCAGACAGGCGTTGGACTAGGTCATGGGGAATGCTTCTAATTTTTTTAAAACAAAATTTCCCCTTTTTAATAGGCCAAGACCATTTTTTAAGGATTGTGTTTTGTTTTTCTTTACATTTTTTTTAGTTTACGTTTTATTTAAAAAAATTATTTATTTTGATCTCAACACTAAATTTAAAAATCACAATTCTAAAAATAAATTTTATCCCCTTTCCTTCACCTCAACTCTTTCTTGACCCCAACTTGGCAGTAAGTAAGACCAAGGTAAGACAGACGAGTGTTGAACTAGATCATGTGGATAATCTAAAGGTAAAAAAAAAACATTAATAGTCTTAGTAAATGTTTTATGAATATTTTAAAATAAGACATGAATTGTTCTTAAAATAATGCAGAATCGATAATTATAAATAACCCTCGTAACACAAGCCCTTTTTTTTGCCTCAACTCCTTCCTGACCCCAACTTGACAGTAAGTAGGACCAAGGTAAGATAGACAGAGGTTGGGCTGGGTCATGAGGAATGCCTCTAATTTTTTTTAAAAATAACCCTCCCTTCTTAATAGGCCAAGACAATTATTTAACGTTTGTCTCAATTTTTCTTTGCATTTTTTTTTAATTTACTTTTTTAAAAAATTTATTAATTTTGATCTCAAAACTAAATTTAAAAATCACAATGCTGTAAATAAATTTTATCCCCTTCTTTTACCTCAGCTTTTTTACCCCAAATTGACAGTAAGTAAGACCAAGGTAAGGCAAATAGTCCTTGAGGTAGGTCACGAGGATACTCTAAAAGTAAGGAAAAATATAAGCCCCATTTCTAAATGTTTTATGAATATTTTAAAAAATGGTATGAATTGTTACTAAAATAATGCAAAATCGATAATTATAAATAACCCTCGCAACATAAGCTCCCTTCCTTCACCTAATCTTCTTTCTGACCCCAATTTGACAGTAAGACCAAAGTAAGACAGACAAACATTGGGCTGGGTGGGTCGTGGTGAATACCTCTAATTTTTAAAAAGCTATAATTCCTACCTTCTTAATAGGCCAAAACCATTTTGTAAAGTTTGTGTCTCGTTTTCTTTGCATTTTTTTTAGTTTTCGTTTTATTCAAAAAATTATTAATTTTGATCTCAACACTAAATTTAAAATCACAATTTTAAAAATAAATTTTATCGCCTTCCTTCACCTCAACTCTTTCTTGACCCCAACTTGGTAGTAAGTAAGACCAAGGTAAGGCAGATGAGCATTGAGCTAGGTCACGAAGATAATCTAAAGGTAAAGAAAAAACATAAGCCCCCTTCCTAAATGTTTTATGAATATTTTTTAAAAATGTATGAATTGGTACTAAAATAATGCAAAATTGATAATTATAAATAATTTTCACAGCATAAGCCTTATTTTTTCGCCTCAACTCCTTCTTGACCCTAATTTGGCAGTAAGTAAGACCAAGGTAAGGTGGACAAGTGTTGGGTTGGGTCGTGAGGAATGTCTTTAATTTAAAAAAAAACATAATCCCTCCTTCTTAATAGGCCAAGACCATTTTTAAAGGTTTGTGTCTCGTTTTATTTAAAAAATTCATTAATTTTGATCTCAACAATAAATTTAAAAATCATAATTCTGAAAATAAATTTTATCCCCTTTTCTTCGTTTCCGCTCATTTTTTACCAAAACTTGACAGTAAGTAAGACCAAGGTAAGACAGACAGAACTTGGATTGAATCACGAAGATATTTTAGAGGTAATAAAAAATATAAGCCCCATTCCTAAATGTTTTATGAATATTTAAAAAAAAAAATGAATTGTTACTTAAATAATGCACAATCGATAATTATAAATAACACTCGCAACATAAGCCCCTTTCATTCTACTCAACTCTTTCCTGATCCCAATTTGGTAGTAAGACCAAAGTAAGATGGATAGACATTTTTCTGAGTCGTGGGGAATGTCTCTAATAAAAAAAACTATAAGCCTCATTTTTAATAGGCCAAGACAATTTTCTTTAAGGTTTGTGTCTAGTTTTTTTTATATTTTTTTTAGTTTATGTTTTATTTAAGAATTTATTAATTTTGATATCAACACTAAATTTAAAATTCACAATTTTGAAAATAAATTTTATCCCCTTCACCTCAGCTCTTTGACCCCAACTTGACATTAAGTAAGACCAAAGTAAGGCAGACAAACTTTGAACTAGGTCATGGGGATATTCTAAAAGGAAGAAAAAACATAAGCCCCCTTCTTAAATGCTTTATGAATATTTAAAAAAAAAACATGAATTGTTACTAAAATAATGCAAAATCGATAATTATAAATAACTCTCACAATAGAAGCCCCCTACTTTCACCTCAACTCTTTCGTGATGCCAACTTGGTAGTAAGTAAAACCAAGGTAAGACGGACAAGCGTTAGACCGGGTCGTGGAGAATGACTAATTTTTTTTTTTTAAAATTCTCCATTTTTAATAGACCAAGACTATTTTTTAAGGTTTGTGTTTCGTTTTTCTTTACATTTTTTTTTAGTTTATGTTTTATTTAAAAAAATTATTTATTTTGATCTCAACACTAAATTTAAAAATCACAATTCTGAAAATAAATTTTATCCCCTTGCCTTCACCTCAACTCTTTCTTGACCCCAACTTGGTAGTAAGTAAGACCAAGGTAAGAGAGACAGACGTTGACCTAGGTCATGAGGATACTTTAAAGGTAACAAAAAAATATAAGCCCCCTTCCTAAATTTTTTATGGATATTTTAAAATAAGGTATGAATTATTACTAAAATAATGCATAATCGATAATTATAAATAACCTTCGCAACACAAACCCCTTTTGTCGCTTCAACTCCTCCTGACCCCAACTTGACAGTAAGTAAGACCAAGGTAAGGTGGACAAACGTTGTGCTGGGTCATGAGGAATGCCTCTAATTTAAAAAAAAACATAACCCTCATTTATTAATAGGCCAAGACAATTATTTAAGGTTTGTGTCTCGTTTTTCTTTGCATTTTTTTAATTTACGTTTTATTTAAAAAAATTATTAATTTTGATCTCAACACTAAATTTAAAAATCACAATGCTCTAAATAAATTTTATCCCCTTTCTTTCACCACAACTTCTTAACTCCAACTTGGCGGTAAGTAAGACCAAGGTAAGATAGATGGCCTTGAGGTAGGTCACGAGGATACTTTAAAAGTAAGAAAAAACATAAGCCCCCTTTTTAAATGTTTTATGAATATTTTTAAAAAAGGTATGAATTGTTACTAAAATAATGCAAAATCAATAATTATAAATAACTCTCGCAACATAAGCTCCCTTCCTTCGCCTCAACTTCTTTCTGACCCCAATTTGACAGTAAGACAGACTAAAGTAAGGTAGACAAACATTGGATTGGGTGGGTTGTGGTGAATGCCTTTAATTTAAAAAAATACTATAATTTCCACCTTCTTAATAGGCCAAGACCATTTTTTAAGGTTTGTGTCTCGTTTTATTTGCATTTTTTTTAGTTTACGTTTTATTCAAAAAATTTATTAATTTTGATCTCAACGCTAAATATAAAAATCACAATTCTGAAAATAAATTTATCCCCCTTCCTTCATCTCAACTTCTTCTTGACCCCAATTTGGCAGTAAATAAGACCAAGGTAAGGCAGACGGGTGTTGAGCTAGGTCACAAGGATATTTTAAAGGTAAAGAAAAAACACAAGCCCCCTTCCTAAATGTTTTATGAATATTTTAAAAAAATGTATGAATTGGTACTAAAATAATGCAAAATTGATAATTATAAATAACCTTCGCAACAGAAACCGTCTTTTTTTGCCTCAACTCCTTCTTGACCCTAACTTGGCAGTAAGTAAGACCAAGGTAAAGCGGACAAGCGTTGGGCTGGGTCGTGAAGAATGTCTCTAATTTAAAAAAAAAAACATAATCCCCCCTTGTTAATAGGCCAAGACCATTTTTTAAGGTTTGTGTCTCATTTTATTTGCATTTACGTTTTATTTAAAAAAATTATTAATTTTGATCTCAACACTAAATTTAAAAATCATAATTCTGAAAATAAATTTTATCCCCCTTTTCCTTCGCTTCCGCTCATTTTTGACCCAAACTTGACAGTAAGTAAGACCAAGGTAAGACAGATAGAACTTTCACGAGGACACTTTAGAGGTAAAAAAAAAAAACATAAGCCCCATTCCTAAATGTTTTATGAATATTTAAAAAAAAAATGAATTGTTACTAAAATAATGCACAATCGATAATTATAAATAATCCTCGCAAAATAATCCTCCTTCATTCGCCTCAACTGTTTCCTGATCCCAACTTGACAGTAAGTAAGACCAAAGTAAGATGGACAAATGTTGGACTGAGTCGTGGGGAATGCCTCTAATTAAAAAAAAAACTATAAGCCTCATTTTTAATAGGCCAAGACAATTTCTTTAAGGTTTGTGTTTGGTTTTTTTTGCATTTTTTTAGTTTATGTTTTATTTAAGAATTTATTAATTTTGATATCAACACTAAATTTAAAAATCACAATTCTAAAAATAAATTTTATCCCCTTTCTTCACCTCAGCTCCTTGACCCTAACTTGACATTAAGTAAGACCGAGGTAAGACAGACGAGCCTTGAACTAGGTCATGGGGATACTCTAAAAGTAAGAAAAAACATAAGCCCCCTTCCTAAATGTTTTATGAATATTTTAAAAAAAGGTATGAATTGTTACTAAAATAATGCAAAATCGATAATTAAAAATAACCCTCGCAACTTAAGCCCCTTTCTTTCGCTTCAACTCCTTCCTGACCCCAACTTGGCAGTAAGTAAGAACAAGGTAAGGCAGACAGATGTTGGACTGGGTCGTTGGGAATACCTATAATTTTTTTTTAAAATCCCACTTATTAAAAGGCCAAGACCATTTTTTAAGGTTTGTGTCTCAATTTTTTTGCATTTTTTTTTAATTTACATTTTATTTAAAATCACAATTCTGAAAATAAATTTTATCTTCCTTCCTTCACCTCAACTCCTTCTTAACTCCAACTTGACGGTAAGACCAAGGTAAGACAGACAGATGTTGAGCTAGGTCACGGGGATACTCTAAAGGTAAAAAAAAACATAAGCTCCTTCCTAAATGTTTTATGAATATTTTTAAAAAATGTATGAATTGTTATTAAAATAATGGAAAATCAATAATTATAAATAACCCTCACAACATAAGTCCCTTTCTTTTGCCTTAACTCCTTCATGATCCCAACTTGGCAGTAAGTAAGACCAAGGTAAGGTGGACAGACATTGGGCTGGGTCATGAGGAATGCCTCTAATTTAAAAAAAACATAACCGTCCTTCTTAATAGGCCAAGACAATTTTTTTAAGGTTTGTGTTTCGTTTTTCTTTGCATTTTTTTAATTTACGTTTTATTTAAAAAATTATTATTTTGATCTCAACACTAAATTTAAAAATC
Source organism: Cryptomeria japonica (assembly GCF_030272615.1). NCBI lineage: Eukaryota > Viridiplantae > Streptophyta > Pinopsida > Cupressales > Cupressaceae > Cryptomeria > Cryptomeria japonica. The sequence goes on from NC_081413.1 coordinate 664,770,611, forward strand.
ATAATTCTAAAAAATAAATTTTACCCCCCTTCCTTCGCTTCTGCTTATTTTTGATCGAAACTTGACAGTAAGTAAGACCAAGGTAAGACAAACGAGACTTGGACTGAGTCATGAGGATACTCTAGAGGTAAGAAAAAAAAACATTAGCTCTATTCCTAAATGTTTTATGAATATTTAAAAAAAAATGAATTGTTAGTAAAATAATACACCCTCGATAATTATAAATAACCCTCGCAAAATAAGCCCCCTTCTATCGCCTCAACTCCTGCCTGACCCCAACTTGACTGTAAGTAAAACTAAGATAAGGCGGACAGACGTTGGGCTGAGTCGTGGGAAATGCCTCTAATTTTTATAAAGAAAACATAAGCCCCCTTCTTAATAGGCCAAGACCATTTTTTAAGGTTTGTGTCTTGTTTTCTTTGATTTTTTTTAGTTTATGTTTTATTTAAGAATTTATTAATTTTGATCTCAACATTAAATTTAAAAACTACAATTTTGAAAATAAATTTTAGCCTCCTTTCGCCTCACAACATAAGCCCCCTTCCTTCGCCTCAACTCCTTTTGACCCCAATTTGACAATAAGTAAGACCAAAACATAACCCCCTTTCTTAAATGTTTTATGAATATATAAAAAAAAGTAATAATTGTTACTAAAATAATGCACAAGTGATAATTTTGTTTCATGTAATGCCCCGCTAGGAAACCCCGAAGGGATAAGCCAAAATTACAAGAATAGAGTGCAAAATTTTTTTTTTAAAGTACAACACATAAGATGCAACAAGATAAACAAGATTCAGATTACATAGCGGAAGACCTTAACAACAATCTCCTAAAGAGTTTCCCAACGAGATTACTTAAATTCCACAATTCATTAACTCACACAATCATAATTTGCAACCTACTAGAGAAGATCACATTACGGAAGACCTTAACAACAATCTCCTAAAGAGTTTCCCAACGAGATTACTTAAATTCCACAATTCATTAACTCACACAATTAATCCATTAAGCTGAATATCTTAATAACGAGATAATTCACAATCAGGATAATTTCTTTCAAAGGATGGAAATATAAATCACAAGCAAGATTCATCATTTAAGATCCATTCATAAACTTCATTCAATCTTTTCATTTAAAATTACAACCCATACATTTAACGTTCTAACACACTAGGATTTTCACCATAAACATAAGAGATCTTTCCAAGCATATTTAAATTACTTAACATCAACTGAGTAAGATTCATTACTCTAAGATACATTATTCCATATTCCAACTTATTGCATTTAAAGGACGATTTCACACATGCATTACGATAATTCGCATCTCAACCAATTATGCATTCGATCCACAAGGCATTCAAGATAGAATTGAATATAAGCATTTAGAATTAATTCCAATTATCCACTTAAACATACAACATAAATTAAACATACATGTTAAGCTGAATAAAGGAAACATAAGAGCATACACCACAAAAACACCATAATGATCTCGGAGTTCACCCCTAAAGGGCTACATCTCCGGGTCTGCTCAACTGCAAGACCCCCTCGGATAAATAATAAAGTTAAGAATACAAGAGGTTACACCATCCAATCCAGCCATCAAGGCGATACATAACAATATACAGACGACCACATCGGTCCATAATGCATAAACGATCCTTACAAAGAACAGGATCCAGCTGAACATAATCAAAGCTAAAACAAGAGGTCCAAGAGAGCATCCATAAAACTGAACCATCACCACCCAAGGTCTAACATGAAACCGACACTCACAAGGGCAGCGACAAAGGACGACTCACAAAGGTACTCAAACAGGACAAAACGACAACACACTAGCGGACGTAGGGACAAGTGTCATCACACAACCTGGTATGGATACCATGGCAAGTCTTCATAGGTCCCGGCCCATACACTGGTAACCCTGGCAACCTAATCCGAACTTCCGGCCCATCCAAGCCTCATGTGGACCCACACATCCTCTCGTGAGGACAAGGAAGGTAGTTTGCCATTTCAGGCCTTCTCACAGCATGCCGAATCTATGATAGCATTCGTCCCATGTGTGAGGCACATTATCTTATTTAGAGATTATTTTCTAATCTACTTAGGTTATCACTTATTAGACTCACTTCCGATGGGTTACCCAGCAGCCACTTTGGGCGCGGCCCCCAATCGAAAGCCACTTTCCCATACGACACTAGACCAACTCAGACGAACTCAAACCAAGGAATACACATGGTAAGACGGACGGAGTTCAAGAAGATACAATCATCAGGTCAAACACGACTCAAGGGTAATCACTTACTGATGGTGCTCTAACTAGAGACCTGACAAATAAGGTTAACCACGGATCATTATTCGACTCACTCAAAGAGGATATGACCAATTATGACAACATCACAATACAACAGTCAACTCGGAATTCGAGGACTAAAACAGCAACACCAAATCATCCTTACAACAGGGTCCTTTAAACAAGCAAAACATGCCATTTCGTAATTAAAGGCGAATACAGTAATTAAACTCGCAATGCAGTAATCAGAAAAGACAATATTTTCTCAAATTGATTTAATCATTAAACGACGATCAAGTTTTCTACAAGATCTAAAACAACTTACAGTTATCTACCTCAACAAGGGATAATTTGTTCTTGGTTTTCTAACTCCTAAGGTTCAAGCATTGAACAGACAATTTAAGCCATAAAGAGTTTTAACCAATTCATATTAATCAAATTCAGACAACCGTTTAAACGATTAAAATAAGATATTTAATCTCCATCCCAAAACGTCATAAACATACTGGACTAAAAATCAATCTCTACAGATTCATAATTTCACTTCCAGATGCATTATGCGAATAACGGAAATAAAAAAAAGTAGAAGGAGAAACTAAAGCAGCTAATCATTCCCAAAAGCACATCGTTCAATTCAAACACCCACGATAAGGGTTTCACCACTTTTCAATTACTCAAATGATAAGAATAAAAGCACAATATTCAATTTCGAAATAACAGTTGTAAAACTTAATTAGAAAGAGGGCATACGTCACAAAATGACGTTAAGTAACAATTAGCCTAAAACTCCCTTATAAGGTTAATCAATATCCAATCCACTCTTATCAGGTTAATGCTACCTCATTCATAATTAAAAATTTAAATAACGCTAATCATTAAATAACTTTTACTAAAAGAAATAAAGTATCATATGCCCCCCCCCCCCCCCCTTTTTTTTTTTATACTAAAAGAATACATTAAAAAAAAACATTTTTAAAAACTTCGTTTAAAACGAAGAACGCATAAAAAAAAAAGGATGGAGGTGAGCTGGGCGGGCCGTGCCCTAACCCTAGCCGCCGTCCATCACCAGTCCGCAGGGGAACACCCTTACGGGCGGCGCCCCTGCGGTGCCCGCAGGTCCGCGGCGCCCTGCGGCCACCGCGGCCCTGCGGCCACCGCAGTGTGCCGCGGGTGTAATCTTAAGCACCAACGTGGGGGGGGGAAATAAACAGAGGACGCGCGCGCGGGGGGGGAGAAAACAGGGGTTTTGGATAACCAAAAACCATTTCGCCCAGCCCGGTTCGAACCGAAAACGCACAGTCCAAAAAAAAATATAATTTCTTAATTCTTTTTTTTTTTAACACAGTTCAATATGATATAATAAAAAAATACGCCCAGTTCGGCTAAACATGAAACGCACAGCTTGTTCTTTCAATAAATTTGCTATATAAAATGCACAGTTCGATTTCAATAAACACAAACGCCCATCACAAAGATTCATAATGAAATTTTGATTTACTATACATTCGGTTTAAACAAATCGAGATTGATATCACGTTTTCATGTTGAGTTTTCTCATTTTTTTACAAACAGCCAAGGGTTTCAAATGCCCAAAACAAAGAGGGAAAAACAACACCTCAAGGACACTTCCAGCCAAGCTGGTTAATCTACTAAATCAATCCAAAAACATGAAAACATCCAACTTCCATTTCCATTTTAACCAATACTAAAATTGGGAATGGAATCCTACCTGATCTCGCGTTCCTGGCAAGATCTGCTGAGGAGTCTCCATCTCCAGCTGTCCAAAACCATCTTTCTCCATCCAAAATCTTTTCCAATTTTGTCCATCCTTTCCAATTTCCCCAAATTTGGGTTATATGGAAGAGTTGACCCAAAATTTTCCATTTTTGGAATAAAAACTTTTATTTAAAAATAATACCCAAAATTTAATACTTTTCTAACTATTTCAGAAAATTAACTTGCTTTTCAATTTACAATCGATTTCTCATATCAGATCCATTTAACCTTTCAAATTAATAATCTAACGAAATACAATTAACTCTATGGCGATAACATATAAAACTTCCTTTTTCGACAGCATATATAAATAATGCATTTAATAATCGAAATCAGCCATTAAATTCAAATTTACTTCCAATCTAAAATAAGCAATACAATATCAACGAAAATCGCCTAACGGAAACCAGATTAATCTAATCCATTAATCATCAATGCACAAATGCATATATAATCAAGATAATTATTAAGGACTAATTAATCAGTTAACCAAACACACCAGGCACGCAAACCGAGAAGATCAACCAAACAGACGACTCGCAAACCCAAACAAGAAGGGATTACCGACGACGACTGGCGATGCTCACTAGAGCACGACTAAGGTCGACTAAGGTCTTACGACCACCTAATCTGACTCTAGGGATTAAAAAGGGTATACTCAAACCTGCAAAACCAGGTGACGACGAACCTCGCACTCATGCGACTTCGTACCTGAAATCTCCTGCAACCAACGATCATACATGCATACATATACAATAACTTAATGAATGCGTTAGCTCGATGAATACCATGAAATAAGAACACTAAACAACTAGCATAAAACTAGTGAGAAAACCACATCAATAACTATGCGTAAAATCAACATCTGATTATAATCATAATATCACGATAGACTGATCAAGATTAAACCAAGGTTAGAAATAGACTAGGGTAGGGGTACTACATTCTCCCCCCCTAGGTTCCGACTTACTCCTGGAAGTCGTAACGCTAGATGAAGAACATGTCGTACGCATCAGCCCTGAAACTCATTCAACAAAGATCAAATTGCACATAGAAAACTTTCCATAATAAATGAAATATAATTGCAAAATCCTTCACAAACGCCATTATCCATTGGCAAGATACATCTAAACCATACGTTCCTTAAAGATATTCTAGGAATCATCCACAATCATAGCAGAGAAACAGGAAATTCCTTCCTTTCATTACACCAAATTAAAACATTACAAAGAGGTAACCAACAATTACCATAATCATCGATCAAAATGACAGAAAAACATGCCATAAGATCAATTTTCCTTTACCAATCCATCTTTATCATAAGATTTAATAACATAGAACTAGCTCAAAATATCAATTTCTACAACCAAATCAACTTTCATGAAATAAGAGCAACATAAATAACTCAATTGGTCACACTTGCCAGGCATAAGAAAACCTTTCCAAAGACTATGTCCCATAACATAGTGACAAGTTAACACAATTTACTCCATGATACAAATAATAACCATCCACATAACTGGAATGCATAACAGAAAAGGCCACATGGGAGCATGTCGAATGCTCGGTCAATGATAACATGCACGATCAGCATCTCTATGCCTGATCTCAGAACAACAATATGATCATAAATATCCAATATCTCACTCAAAGGCTTGATGGTGCTAGGCACACCATAGCGGTGCTACCTTCCATACAAGACCTTTGTGAATATCCCTTGTTGTGCAAGGTGGTTAGCCTCCAAGAGATAGTCACCACACAGGTAGGTAGTGGATACTAGCTGCAACACAGCCTCACATACCCCCATCCTCAAGGTTCCCTAAAACAACTTCCTCGCAAACACTCTACCAATTCCGTATCATACGTCCTTGGAGAGGAATTTCACATTTCGACATAAGATCAGCATCCGAAAACAATAAGGATAAACCAGTTCAGCCACCAAAGCACAGATGAATAAAGATAATAAATCATCAATTCCAACAATAAGGTAAGAAAATAATCCGGAATCTCAACACCAAATCAAAAGTGCAAAAGATCACAAGATCGTGGCCAAACCTTCAAAGTCAAAGTAAAATAAATTGCTGATCCCCAAAGAAATATAAAGAATATCACAACTGCACATAACAGCACTGTGTGACTAGCATCTAGCCACCAACGAGGAAGGAAGGAACAACTGACTAGCTATTGCAGTAGCTCATCATGTGGTGCGACATAGTCACACTATCCACATGGCATGGTAGTATGCACCTCGACATCACCCCGCATCACGTCGTCACGTGGCATGGCAATACCCCAAGTGGAGAAAACACACAATGGACGTATCCCGCATGGTAGTGCACCTCGCGGAAAAAAAACACGCGCAAGCCACATCCCGCATAGCGACGTATCTAGAAGGATACTCGCCGTAAGTCAGAGGTATACATGACTATGGTCCACCCACAAGTCTACCAACACAGGCCAGTTGGCAACTTATGTAAGAACAATAACACGCCTCTCAAGAAGACAAGGCAACAGATACTCCAATAGAATCCAACAATATGCACAAAAACTACCATCTATATGCTCAGATAAGGAAGAGAATAGGCTGACACACATAAACCTATAAATAGATTCATCAAAGGGAAAGTATTGAGTACACCTTGATACAGTTTAGTAGTACAACTATATCATTCCTCGAAGTAGAGAAGCTAAAGTCGCTTCGCGTCGACATTACTCGCACGCCAATCCATACTATTCAAGGAACGGTCGCTTCGAATACTACCCCTTAACATACCGAGTTACCCACAACCCGAGGCTTGGTACTCAGCAGGGAAACAAATAAGCAACATCACATAGACAGTATGGTTTCCCATACTCATAAACAACATATTCTCCATGGTTGATTACTTCACCAATCCATGGGCACATAAAATAAGCACTGGTTTCTTACAATACACACAATTACACCAGTACTGGTTTAGTCACATTTACGGGGAGTACTTTTCAGTATGCTAACATCTATTCAAGGAAGATTTCAAATATGCTTTCTATATAAATAATTGAATCAAGTTTACTCTAGATACAAGTACTGAATTCATTAACAATTCACAATAATATAAGGAAATAACATCATTCCTATAGCTTTCTCGAATCTCACTAAGCATTCATAATTAAATTACTAGCTAAGCAAATTCATTTCTAAAGCTTAAGACTTTCATCTATCACTATGAAGCCAAAAGCAAACAAACAATTTCACATGTTTTATAAACATTCTATTTAAATCAATGCACTCTTTAATATCATTTCTAAAATTTCTTATGATTAGGCAAGGAGAAGGGAAAAAGAGTTTGATAACCAAACCATTTCCTACAAAAACGCAAGATCAAACAAGATCACGCTGCAATATTAAATTTCCCACTATAAGCCTATCATTTAATTACACGGTTTCCATTTCGCTACTGTTTAGAAGGATGACAAACAGCCTAACAAAACATTTTCCAATAATTATGGTTGCAACAGGAGGTTCTAGTATACAACCAAAGCAGAGATCAAGAGAGGCAATATTTCTGATAATGCAAGACCTCATAAGAACACTCACTTAATAATAATGCAATATAGACACAAGTCATAAATGCAACCGATTAGAAATCACATTACGATCAAAGATAAGCAAAAAGCTATTACCCAAATAAACATACTAATGCATGCACATCAAACAAGCTTTCCATTCGCACTTTCTAAACACATTAAGGTAATTCCACATACCCAAAAGCGAGTTCAATGGAGCATTTGCTAAAATACATCTTCAGTCAAACTGGTTTAATGAAACACATAAAACAATCTTTCGGAAAACACATAAAGCAATCTTTCAGGGAACACATTATTACTCTCTCGAAGCTACAATAACATGCTCTTTATAATACTTCTTCTACCAACCAAGCAGTTTCACATAATTCATCTATTCGCATAAAAATGCACCTTACTAAGGTAGAATTTAATCATGCTACTCCTACAAGATACACATGGAGAATTCTTTAAACATACACATACAGTTTTCTCCCATTCACCCAAATAAATTTTTAAACCCATAGCCCTTTAATAATCTAAAAACATAAACGTCATAAGGCTCGCACAAGGGTTCAAGAAGTCACAACCTTTTCTCTTGCAACCAAGAAATTCAATCAAAGATAATTACACATATCTTAATCATTTTAATTTCCAGAAAGAGAGAGAGGATCATTTAATTTTCTACAAATAAGCATTCAATAATTTCCATGCTAGTCCTTCAAGTGGACAACATTAAGCTAAATCATAATCTTTAAACAAACACAATTCGCACTTTCCGATTCAAGACAAGCACGGACCAATCCAAATGGGTTAGTCTAAGGAGTACAACACTCAAGAAGGGAAGGTACATACGACTCTCTATCAAAATTAGAGTAACCGTAGACCCAGACATCAATAAGCACACAATGCACATATAAGCACTCAACCACCAACATCAAGAAGGCGAAAACCAGGTGTGAACACACACGTTACACACCAGCTATGGTCTGCTCAATCACTCACATGCAAAAGGAGGACAAGCATACACATAAGGTCGATACACCTCACACAAATAGAGGGCACACGCGACACCAGAGATCCCAATGTTTGCAACCTGGCTCTGATACCAAATGTAATGCCCCGCCAGGAAACCCCGAAGGGATAAGCCAAAATTACAAGAATAGAGTGCAAAATTTTTTTTTTAAAGTACAACACATAAGATGCAACAAGATAAACAAGATTCAGATTACATAGCGGAAGACCTTAACAACAATCTCCTAAAGAGTTTCCCAACGAGATTACTTAAATTCCACAATTCATTAACTCACACAATCATAATTTGCAACCTACTAGAGAAGATCACATTACGGAAGACCTTAACAACAATCTCCTAAAGAGTTTCCCAACGAGATTACTTAAATTCCACAATTCATTAACTCACACAATTAATCCATTAAGCTGAATATCTTAATAACGAGATAATTCACAATCAGGATAATTTCTTTCAAAGGATGGAAATATAAATCACAAGCAAGATTCATCATTTAAGATCCATTCATAAACTTCATTCAATCTTTTCATTTAAAATTACAACCCATACATTTAACGTTCTAACACACTAGGATTTTCACCATAAACATAAGAGATCTTTCCAAGCATATTTAAATTACTTAACATCAACTGAGTAAGATTCATTACTCTAAGATACATTATTCCATATTCCAACTTATTGCATTTAAAGGACGATTTCACACATGCATTACGATAATTCGCATCTCAACCAATTATGCATTCGATCCACAAGGCATTCAAGATAGAATTGAATATAAGCATTTAGAATTAATTCCAATTATCCACTTAAACATACAACATAAATTAAACATACATGTTAAGCTGAATAAAGGAAACATAAGAGCATACACCACAAAAACACCATAATGATCTCGGAGTTCACCCCTAAAGGGCTACATCTCCGGGTCTGCTCAACTGCAAGACCCCCTCGGATAAATAATAAAGTTAAGAATACAAGAGGTTACACCATCCAATCCAGCCATCAAGGCGATACATAACAATATACAGACGACCACATCGGTCCATAATGCATAAACGATCCTTACAAAGAACAGGATCCAGCTGAACATAATCAAAGCTAAAACAAGAGGTCCAAGAGAGCATCCATAAAACTGAACCATCACCACCCAAGGTCTAACATGAAACCGACACTCACAAGGGCAGCGACAAAGGACGACTCACAAAGGTACTCAAACAGGACAAAACGACAACACACTAGCGGACGTAGGGACAAGTGTCATCACACAACCTGGTATGGATACCATGGCAAGTCTTCATAGGTCCCGGCCCATACACTGGTAACCCTGGCAACCTAATCCGAACTTCCGGCCCATCCAAGCCTCATGTGGACCCACACATCCTCTCGTGAGGACAAGGAAGGTAGTTTGCCATTTCAGGCCTTCTCACAGCATGCCGAATCTATGATAGCATTCGTCCCATGTGTGAGGCACATTATCTTATTTAGAGATTATTTTCTAGTCTACTTAGGTTATCACTTATTAGACTCACTTCCGATGGGTTACCCAGCAGCCACTTTGGGCGCGGCCCCCAATCGAAAGCCACTTTCCCATACGACACTAGACCAACTCAGACGAACTCAAACCAAGGAATACACATGGTAAGACGGACGGAGTTCAAGAAGATACAATCATCAGGTCAAACACGACTCAAGGGTAATCACTTACTGACGGTGCTCTAACTAGAGACCTGACAAATAAGGTTAACCACGGATCATTATTCGACTCACTCAAAGAGGATATGACCAATTATGACAACATCACAATACAACAGTCAACTCGGAATTCGAGGACTAAAACAGGAACACCAAATCATCCTTACAACAGGGTCCTTTAAACAAGCAAAACATGCCATTTCGTAATTAAAGGCGAATACAGTAATTAAACTCGCAATGCAGTAATCAGAAAAGACAATATTTTCTCAAATTGATTTAATCATTAAACGACGATCAAGTTTTCTACAAGATCTAAAACAACTTACAGTTATCTACCTCAACAAGGGATAATTTGTTCTTTGTTTTCTAACTCCTAAGGTTCAAGCATTGAACAGACAATTTAAGCCATAAAGAGTTTTAACCAATTCATATTAATCAAATTCAGACAACCGTTTAAACGATTAAAATAAGATATTTAATCTCCATCCCAAAACGTCATAAACATACTGGACTAAAAATCAATCTCTACAGATTCATAATTTCACTTCCAGATGCATTATGCGAATAACGGAAATAAAAAAAGTAGAAGGAGAAACTAAAGCAGCTAATCATTCCCAAAAGCACATCGTTCAATTCAAACACCCACGATAAAGGTTTCACCACTTTTCAATTACTCAAATGATAAGAATAAAAGCACAATATTCAATTTCGAAATAACAGTTGTAAAACTTAATTAGAAAGAGGGCATACGTCACAAAATGACGTTAAGTAACAATTAGCCTAAAACTCCCTTATAAGGTTAATCAATATCCAATCCACTCTTATTAGGTTAATGCTACCTCATTCATAATTAAAAATTTAAATAACGCTAATCATTAAATAACTTTTACTAAAAGAAATAAAGTATCATATGCCCCCCCCCCCCCTTTTTTTTTTATACTAAAAGAATACATTAAAAAAAAACGTTTTTAAAAACTTCGTTTAAAACGAAGAACGCATAAAAAAAAAAGGATGGAGGCGAGCTGGGCGGGCCGTGCCCTAACCCTAGCCGCCGTCCATCACCAGTCCGCAGGGGAACACCCTTACGGGCGGCGCCCCTGCGGTGCCCGCAGGTCCGCGGCGCCCTGCGGCCACCGCAGTGTGCCGCGGGTGTAATCTTAAGCACCAACGTGGGGGGGGGAAATAAACAGAGGACGCGCGCGCGGGGGGGGAGAAAACAGGGGTTTTGGATAACCAAAAACCATTTCGCCCAGCCCGGTTCGAACCGAAAACGCACAGTCCAAAAAAAAATATAATTTCTTAATTCTTTTTTTTTTTTAACACAGTTCAATATGATATAATAAAAAAATACGCCCAGTTCGGCTAAACATGAAACGCACAGCTTGTTCTTTCAATAAATTTGCTATATAAAATGCACAGTTCGATTTCAATAAACACAAACGCCCATCACAAAGATTCATAATGAAATTTTGATTTACTATACATTCGGTTTAAACAAATTGAGATTGATATCACGTTTTCATGTTGAGTTTTCTCATTTTTTTACAAACAGCCAAGGGTTTCAAACGCCCAAAACAAAGAGGGAAAAACAACACCTCAAGGACACTTCCAGCCAAGCTGGTTAATCTACTAAATCAATCCAAAAACATGAAAACATCCAACTTCCATTTCCATTTTAACCAATACTAAAATTGGGAATGGAATCCTACCTGATCTCGCGTTCCTGGCAAGATCTGCTGAGGAGTCTCCATCTCCAGCTGTCCAAAACCATCTTTCTCCATCCAAAATCTTTTCCAATTTTGTCCATCCTTTCCAATTTCCCCAAATTTGGGTTATATGGAAGAGTTGACCCAAAATTTTCCATTTTTGGAATAAAAACTTTTATTTAAAAATAATACCCAAAATTTAATACTTTTCTAACTATTTCAGAAAATTAACTTGCTTTTCAATTTACAATCGATTTCTCATATCAGATCCATTTAACCTTTCAAATTAATAATCTAACGAAATACAATTAACTCTATGGCGATAACATATAAAACTTCCTTTTTCGACAGCATATATAAATAATGCATTTAATAATCGAAATCAGCCATTAAATTCAAATTTACTTCCAATCTAAAATAAGCAATACAATATCAACGAAAATCGCCTAACGGAAACCAGATTAATCTAATCCATTAATCATCAATGCACAAATGCATATATAATCAAGATAATTATTAAAGACTAATTAATCAGTTAACCAAACACACCAGGCACGCAAACCGAGAAGATCAACCAAACAGACGACTCGCAAACCCAAACAAGAAGGGATTACCGACGACGACTGGCAATGCTCACTAGAGCACGACTAAGGTCGACTAAGGTCTTACGACCACCTAATCTGACTCTAGGGATTAAAAAGGGTATACTCAAACCTGCAAAACCAGGTGACGACGAACCTCGCACTCATGCGACTTCGTACCTGAAATCTCCTGCAACCAACGATCATACATGCATACATATACAATAACTTAATGAATGCGTTAGCTCGATGAATACCATGAAATAAGAACACTAAACAACTAGCATAAAACTAGTGAGAAAACCACATCAATAACTATGCGTAAAATCAACATCTGATTATAATCATAATATCATGATAGACTGATCAAGATTAAACCAAGGTTAGAAATAGACTAGGGTAGGGGTACTACATTTCACCTCAACTCTTTCCTGATGTAGTACCCCGTTTTGATCGGACTTATTAGACTGATTTGGTGTTTCAGTTTACTATTCAGTTGGCACTTTATTGCTCATCATTTTGCAGACGTAATTGATATTATATCATGTTTATCTGGATATTGGATGCATGAGTTACTTTCAGTATTTCAGTATTGGTGATTTCTAGTGTTTCATGGATTATTGCTCGTACTGACATTTTACTTTATCTAGATGATGTGTCATATATATGTTGCGTGTTTGCTATTGTATTGGATGCAAGGGGATGATTTTCCTTCACTCGTTTCGATGAGATAGGGAACGTCGCGATTCTCCTTCATCGGTGTGCGTGCCATGTATTCTATATCTATATGCATGTATGTGTGCTTCGGTGATGCAGGCATTGCAGGTACAAGTACCGGGTAGGTACGGGGTATCGTCTCCACCTAGCTTCACAGGTCTGAGCGTGCCTTATATGTCCGATGGGAGTGGAGGAGATAGCTTTTGACTCTAGTCCTTACCTCAGTCTATTATTGTGAGTGCCGTCAGTCGGTCGTTCATCCCTTTTGTCTGAATTTCGAGTCTTTTTACTTTTCCTCGATTTGTGTGCCTTGGTGGTTCGGTTAATTATTTAAGTTTAAGTTGTCATTATTGTTGACTTGAGCGATTCATTCCTTATTATGCCTTATGCCTTGAATCAAGCGTAATTGATTAGTTTATTAGATTTTAATTTTTAGTTGCTTATATTGGCAAAGTAATCGTGTTTAGATCCAACGAAAGAAATAGAATAGATTAGTTAATTGCTTTTAAATATATGCAAATTAAGTTAACTCATTGCTTTCCTATTTAGTAGAAAAATTGATTTAATTGCTACTTATGAAAATGTAATTTTCAAAAAGAGGGAATTTTTCATTTATTTGTTTTGAGAAATATGAAAAAGGAAAAATAGAAAAAAAAAGAAAAGAAAGTCAATGGGGAATTTTAATGTTTTTTTTTTAAAATAGAAATTTTGGGCAACCTAGAAAATTAGGTTAAGAGATTTTTCTTACTAAACCATTTTGGAGGAGATTTTGGGGGTTATGCTTATTTTGGAGGAGGAGAAAGAAATTTTGGAAAATTTGCTTGAAAGGTGGTTTTGGGTGTGAACCAGCTGGGATTCTTGCTGAAGCATACCATTCTTGCTTGGAAATCATAAAGGTTGGTTGAATCCTTGCTTATTGCAACAAAAAAATCATTGCTTTCTTCCCATTTGCTATTAATTGTTTAAAATCTTGAATTGTGAATTGTGGGTGTTGGGTGTTTGTTTGTCATGGGTTATGGAAGAAGAATTCTACTATTTTGTTATCAAATTTTAACTTAATTTCTTCCCATGTAGTTTCCTTAACTGAATTTATATTGTTTCATCTTTGCTATGCAAGAAATTTCTTGGTTTATCATGTTGTTTGTAATTAGGAATTTTGATGGGTTTTGGTAGTGTTATGCTGGCAAAATTTTGCCAGGCATTCATAAAATACCTCTCCCTAGAAATTTCCAGTTTTAAAAATAATGGTTATGAATCAAATTTCCTTGTTCATGCTTGATTGGGAGCAAATAGATTCAATTGGGGTTTGGGGATTTAGTCTATTCCCATTTAAATTAAACTTTTAAAGCAAACTGGGCTGATTTGAATGAAATATTAATGCCCCTGTTTTGTCTCAGAAGATTGGTTATTGCTGGTAAAATTGTGACTCCTTTTAAATTATTTTTGTTTGTTTGTATGTTTGATAAAATTCGATGGCTGGGAGATTAATTTTTAATTGTGTTTGACAGAGGTTTTCACCTCTGTCTGTGTCTTGAGTTTCTATTTTTTTTTAAGCCTCTGTCGTTTTTATTTGAATAGGTGTTAAATTGTTAAATTTAATAAAATTAAATTGGTTAAGTTTAAAGTCAATTGCATTGGGGGCGGTGGCGGGGAGCTGGGCTCGACCCAGCCACGCACCCCCCTTCCCTTTTCCCTGCGTTTGCTGCAACACCCAGCGTGGGTAGCAGCAGCGCTGCTTTCCCCAAGCTGGGAATGCAGCTCGCTGCATTTCCCAGTTTGGGAAAGGCAGCGCTTGCTGCCTGTGGGTGCGTGGGGGCCCACGGGGTGTTTAAAATTGTTTATTTTTAATGTTTTTTTTTTGGTTTTAAAAAAGAAACGGAAATGTTAATTGCTATGTTAGTGGTAAATAAAATGGTTAGTGTTATATTATGTTTAATATTACGTGATAAGATATTGTTATTTTAATAAAAATAATAATATGTTATCATTTAATATTAAATAATAATATTATATGTTAATGTTTTTAATAAATTCAATAAGCGTTATTTTGTGTTTAGTATTAAGTAATAATATATTGTTATTTTAACAATAATGACAATATGTTATTATTTAATATTAAATAATAATAACGTGTTAAATGTAGTTTATGATGATGTTAAGAGTAATTAGTAATTCTTTTTGATTTAGTAATGAGGATTAATTGCTTGGTATCATGAAAATAAATAAAATGATTTAGGGGTTAGTAGTAATGTTGGAATTAAGGAAAGTCGGATTAAATTTAATGTTAGTGGTTGCTATGCAAGTATTATAAAATAATCGTATGATGATTGTATTCGTCAAATAGATGTTGTTTTGGAATTATTTTATAACAGCTTGTATACATTTGTTTAATTTGATTTAAATGTTGACTGCTCAAGAAAGATTGCTTTTGGTGTTTTTATAATTGCAGTCTAGTTGTTTAAATGTCGTCGCATTATGTTTAAAACTGTCATTATGTTGTCGAGGTTTACCCTTGGTCAGGTGTCGTTGTACAAACCTTGAGGAAGTGGGCTGTTATGTGTTATGTCCCTAATGGTCAACTCTGGGTTTGTGACTGTGAGTCCTACACCTGCGTTATGTCTGGATAATTTATGGTTGTCAGTCCACCATAGAGTTCTCATAGATAGTCTTATCCAGTTAGTGACCTAGTAGAGAGAGTGGCTTTCGGGCGGGGGCCGCACCCAAAGTGGATGGCAGGATAACCCCTCGAAAGTCAGCTATTAAGTGATAACCTAATAATTGTTTAGGGGGTGGGTAGTTATTAATTTAATTAAGATAATGCACCCCGTACACGGTTGAGTGCTTGTATAGGCTCAAGGTGTTTGGGAAGGCCTGGAATGGCAAACCTACCACCTTGTCTTCACGAAAGGATGGTAGGGTCCGCATGATGCTTAGATGGAGCCGGGGGTTCGGGAGAGGTTACCAGGATAACCCATGATGGGGGCCGGGACCTATGGAGACCTTCCTAGGGTAACCATGTTAAGCCATGTGATGACACTCTCTCTCTAGGGTCGCTAGTGTTTTGCGAGTCGAGTCACTTGTGTACTGCGGAGTCATGTGTACTGTTGTACTTTTCTTGCTTGCTTGAGGGTCGTCTGCTATCTCCTAGCACGGTGGGGTGGTTCCATGATGGGATCACATGGTCGGGTGGTAGTGCCATTTCCCATCGGATATCTTGTTCCTACCTTCACGCGAGGATTGGCTTCACCGGTGCATCTTGGTTCTTGCTTCTTGTAGCACTTATATTCTTGATTTGTACTTTGAGGCCGTGTGGTCATTGTATCATCAACTTGTAATCTTTGTAATTTATTGTTCTATGGAAGCCATGTAATTTTATGGAATATTGTAATTTAAGTCATGGGATGTATATTGTTTCAATTATCTTTCCTATTTGTATAAATGAATCTTTGGAAGTATGTATGTTGTAATTCTGTAAGCCTATCCTTTGGAGATCAATTTATGAATATGAATTATTTTATCGTTATTAGCTTTCCTTAATTTAAATGGAAGATTGGATTAATATTGTGATGTGGTTTTTATTTTGAAGTAATCTTCGTTGGTAACCCTTTAGGATGTAATGTTCGTCTTCCGCTTATGTTAATTATTGAGCAAGGTTATGATTATTTCCCTTAATCTTTAAAAAAAAAATTATTGCGCCTTTTAGTTGCCTTGTTGTGTTGCTATCCTTTAGGGTTCCTGGTGGGCATTACATTTGGTATCAGAGCCCATGTTTCAACATTGGGTACTCTGGGATTGTAGTGAGCCCATTCAGTTTGACCTTGTGTGTAGATCTTAGTGTTTGGATTTCCCTTGCTATATCCTTGTCATTGAGCTGAACCGTTTTCTCTTTTGCAGTTTTGGTCATGGTTAGGAAAGCTAGGGGTGTTGGCCGTGTTGGTGGCCGCAATAGAGGTAGAGGTGGGAGACGGGGCCAAGGTTTAGACCGCCATAGTCCTTCACCACCTCCCGTGCACGTGAGTGTGGATCAGGATCAGTCAGTGCATCAGGAATTACCGCGTGTAGAAGAGCAGGTTCCCGAAAGGGAAGAGCTGAGGCAGATGTTTCAGGAAGTTCTAGCTAGGCTAGGCCCCAGGCCTGAAGGTGAGCAGCCCATCCATGCTCAGGTTGGGGAGTCGTATGAGCATGTTTCAGAGGAGAGAGGTTCCAGTTGGTCATGATTCAGCTCCCTCGAGTCACATCAAGGATCTTTTGAGGACCAACCCTCCTTTCTTCGATGGTCGAGGCATAGGTCTCGAGGCAGAGACTTGGTTGATCAGTTTGGATAGGTGTTTCGCTATGTTCCCATACAGTAGCAACACCCGAGCGAGATGTGCGATCATGCGTCTCGATGATTTTGCTTCTATATGGTGGAAGTTAGAGGAGGAGAAGATTGGTCTGAATATCAATACTGTTTCTTGGGAGATCTTCTTAGAGAGGTTCAGAGCACGGTTTCTCTCACCGCAATGGAGACAGACTCGGGCAGATGAGTTCTATTCATTGCGACAGTTTGGTATGTCAGTTGACCAGTTCGAGCATAGATTCTATGAGCTGAAGCAATATGCCGGGATTGGCAATGATGAGACTATGCTCGTACAGCATTTCTTGAGAGGTCTTAACGACCGCATTAGTGGAGGGGTTAGAGTATTTGAGCCAGTTTCAGTGGAGGCAGCAGTGGCGAAAGCCAGATTGGTTGAGCAGAACCTTATCCGTGCGCATGGTGGACAGGCAGGAGTTCAGATAGGGAGTGTTCCTTCCAG
The DNA here is from genome assembly GCF_030272615.1 of Cryptomeria japonica. Lineage (NCBI taxonomy): Eukaryota > Viridiplantae > Streptophyta > Pinopsida > Cupressales > Cupressaceae > Cryptomeria > Cryptomeria japonica. The sequence continues at coordinate 664,788,751 of NC_081413.1, forward strand.
TGGGAACAGAGCTCGTGGGAATCAGTCCCAGTCAGCGGCACCATTCAGGACTCCTCAGGCACCCGCTAAGGGTGGACAGCCGCAGCAGCAGCAGCAGCTGCAACAGCAACCACAGCAGCAGAAACCGAAACAGTCTCAGGGCCAGCAGGGTGGCAACCCTCCTCATAGGAGAAACAGGAACTGGCGGAGGAGCAAACAGGGTTTTCCAGGACAGTCTTCTCAGAGTGCATCACAGGCCCCTAGTAGGGGAAGCTTTCAGCAGTCCAGTGGGCCGACTGGAGGTAGAGGACCAGGTAGAGGAGCTTGCTACTCTTGTGGGCAGTATGGTCATATAGCCGTGCAATGTCCTCAGCGTATCCACCAGACAGGGAATCAGGGGCCAGTTGCATCAGAGCCTACAGTAGGGGATGCCGGTAGGACCCACAGAGTGTTTGCAGCGGTTGATAACCACCAGGCTGAGCATCAGGGGACAGTTATTGAGGCCGCAGGTGTGTTGTGTGGTATCCCTATCTCAGTGCTTTTTGACTCCGGTGCATCGGATTCTTTTATTTCTTCGTCCATTGTGGAGCGGTGTGGACTCACGTCTGCTAAGCAGGCGGATAGGTGGCAGGTAGAGTTGGCTACCGGGGTGCGCGTGGTCGTAGATGCCTTTGTTCCTAGTTGTGAGTTGGATCTAGGTCCCTTTGTGACTTCTGTTGACCTTCGTGTCATTCCTTTGGGATCCTATGGAGTAGTGTTGGAGATGGATTGGTTATCATCTCACAGTGCTCATGTGGACTGTCGTCAGAAGACAATAGAGTGTTTAGATGACCATGGCAGGAAAGTGGGGATCGTTGGAGTTCAGAGATCGATATCCTTATGTATGATTTCCGCTATGCAACTTAAGCGGTGTATGCGTAGAGGATGTCAGCTTTTTGCAGTAACTCTTGAGGATATGGATGAGGGAGAGAGTCGAGAAATCGCTCTTGATGGTCACCCTATTCTTCGAGAGTTTGCTGATGTGTTTCCTTTGGAGATTCCTGGTATGCCTCCGAAGCGAGACATAGATTTCCGCATTGATTTGGTTCCTGGTGCAGAACCTATTTCGAGAGCTCCATATCGGATGACTACTCAGGAGTTGAGTGAGTTGAAGTTGCAGGTGGAAGAATTGTTGGCCAAGGGATTCATTCGTCCTAGTGTCTCTCCTTGGGGTGCGCCTGTTATCTTCGTAAAGAAGAAAGATGGTTCTCTTCGGTTATGCATTGATTACCGACAGCTGAATAAGGTAACCATCCGGAATCGATATCCATTGCCTCGTATTGACGATCTTTTCGATCAGGTGAAGGGAGCCATGGTGTTCTCTAAGATTGATCTGAAATCCGGGTACCATCAATTGCGCATTCATGATGCAAACATTCATAAGACAGCGTTTCGCACTCGTTATGGTCACTATGAGTTCACAGTAGTACCATTTGTGTTGACAAACGCGCCTTCAGTTTTCATGTGCCTCATGAATGGGGTTTTTCGTGCATACCTGGATCATTTTGTCCTTGTGTTCTTGGATGATATATTGATTTATTCCAGATCTATGGAAGAGCATGAGGGTCACCTGCGTCTAGTTTTGCAGTGTTTGAGGGAGAATCAGCTTTATGCCAATTTGGCGAAGTGTGATTTCTTCCAGACTGAGGTGAAATATCTTGGTCATGTGGTTTCAGGAGAGGGTGTATCTGTGGATCCTTCGAAGATCCAAGCCATAGTGGATTGGCCAGCGCCGACCAATGTTTCAGAGGTTCGGAGCTTTATGGGATTGGTTGGATATTACCGCCGCTTTGTTAAGGATTTTTCCCGTATAGGTCACCCGATTACTTCTCTTCAGAGGAAAGGGAAGAAGTTTGTTTGGTCAGAGCAGTGTGAGTCAGTGTTTCGTGCCTTGAAGGAACTCCTTGTCAGTGCTCCGATTTTGGCAGTCCCTGATCCATCCAGAGAGTTTATGGTATGCACAGATGCCTCTTTAGAAGGTATAGGTGCGGTGCTTATGCAGGATGGACGTGTGGTTGCCTATGAGTCTCGCAAAATCAAGGACCATGAGTTGAACTATCCAGTTCATGATTTGGAGTTGGCAGCTGTAGTGCATGCGTTGGTTAGGTGGCGTCACTTTCTGTTAGGGTGTCGATTTGAGCTGCATAGTGATCACCACAGTTTGCAATATATCTTTACGCAGCCGAACTTGAATGCTCGATAGCGAAGGTGGATGGAATTCCTCTGCGAGTATGATTTTGAGGTTCGATATATTCAGGGGAAGGAGAATGTAGTGGCTGATGCCTTGAGTCGTAGGCGGCATGAAGTTTCAGCTTTGTCCCTTGGAGTGGACTTGAGACAGAGAATTCTTGGAGTTCTTCCTCAAGACTCTTGGTATCAGGATGTTAGAGCCGTGTTGGAGTCCGGAAGGCCCTTAGAGGGTAGATTCACTGGTTATAGTCTTGAGGCGGATGGCATTCTATGTCATCTTGGTCGGATCTACGTACCTCCTTTGGAGGGTCTTCGCACTTTGATCATGACTGAGGCCCATCGTGCACCTTATTCGGCACATCCAGGTGTCAAGAAGATGCATGCAGATCTTAGACAGATTTATCATTGGGCTGGTATGAAGAGTGACATTGCCGATTTTGTGTCGAAGTGTTTGGAATGTCAGCGAGTGAAGGCGGAGCATCAACACCCAGCAGGGCTTTTACAGCCTAATTTAGTACCGGATTGGAAATGGGACATCATTTCCATGGATTTCATTGTTGGGTTGCCTGTTTCTTCACGTCGTCATGATGCCATCATGGTCATTGTTGACAGGTTGACGAAGGTTGCTCATTTTGTTCCTATCCGAGCTTCCTATACAGCAGCAGTGGTGGCTCGTGTCTTCTTGGAAGATGTGGTGAGATTGCATGGGATTCCGAGGCGGATAATCTCTGATAGAGATCCAGTCTTTACCTCAGCATTGTGGACCTCACTTCAGCATGCTTTGGGAACTCAGTTGAACTTCAGTTCAGCTTATCACCCAGAGACGGATGGTCAGACTGAGCGTGTGAATCAGGTTTTAGAGGACATGCTTCGCATGTATGTTATGGACCAGCAGTCGCGTTGGGAGGATTATATTTATCTTGTGGAGTTTGCTTATAACAACGGATATCATAGCTCCATAGGTATGTCTCCCTTTCAGGCTTTGTATGGCCGTCCTTGCCGTACTCCGTTGAGTTGGGATCGGTTAGAGGACAGGGTGCTTATAGGCCCGGATATCCTTCAAGAGATGGAGCAGCAGGTAGAGCGGATTCGTGAGCATTTGGTAGCTGCACAGGATAGGCAGAAGAAGTATGCAGATGCTCACAGGGTAGATCGTCAGTTTTCTGTTGGTGACCGTGTATTCTTGAGAGTGCGTCCGCGTAAGAGTCCGATCCGTTATGGAAAGGGTTCTAAGTTGGTGCCTCGTTTTGTTGGCCAGTTTGAGATCCTTGAGAGGATAGGACCTATTGCCTACCGTCTTGCTTTGCCACCGAGTCTATCCCGCATCCACGATGTCTTTCATGTTTCAGTTCTTCGGCCTTATCACCCAGATGTGACTCATTTTCTTGATTGGAACGCTTTGCAGGTCGAGGACGGGCAGCTTTCTATGGAGCCCGTGCGCATTCTTCAGCGTCGGGATTTGACCCTCAGGGGACGCACCATCGACCAGGTAAGGGTCCTATGGGACCCAAATGATGAGACCTCGGCGACATGGGAGGATGCAGCGAAGATGAGAGAGCTCTATCCGTATCTATTTTAGGCTTCCAAGAGTAAGCCTAGTTTTGTGGGGGAGAATGTAGTACCCCGTTTTGATCGGACTTATTAGACTGATTTGGTGTTTCAGTTTACTATTCAGTTGGCACTTTATTGCTCGTCATTTTGCAGATGTAATTGATATTATATCATGTTTATTTGGATATTGGATGCATGAGTTACTTTCAGTATTTCAGTATTGGTGATTTCTAGTGTTTCATGGATTATTGCTCGTACTGACATTTTACTTTATCTAGGTGATGTGTCATATATATGTTGCGTGTTTGCTATTGTATTGGATGCAAGGGGACGATTTTCCTTCACTCGTTTCGATGAGATAGGGAACGTCGCGATTCTCCTTCATCGGTGTGCGTGCCGTGTATTCTATATCTATATGCATGTATGTGTGCTTCGGTGATGCAGGCTATTGCAGGTACAAGTACCGGGTAGGTACGGGGTATCATCTCCACCTGGCTTCACAGGTCTGAGCGTGCCTTATATGTCCGATGGGAGTGGAGGAGATAGCTTTTGACCCTAGTCCTTACCTCAGTCTATTATTGTGAGTGCCGTCAGTCAGTCGTTCATCCCTTTTGTCTAAATTTCGAGTCTTTTTACTTTTCCTCGATTTGCGTGCCTTGGTGGTTCGGTTAATTATTTAAGTTTAAGTTGTCATTATTGTTGACTTGAGCGATTCATTCCTTATTATGCCTTATGCCTTGAATCAAGCGTAATTGATTAGTTTATTAGATTTTAATTTTTAGTTGCTTATATTGGCAAAGTAATCGTGTTTAGATCCAACGAAAGAAATAGAATAGATTAGTTAATTGCTTTTAAATATATGCAAATTAAGTTAACTCATTGCTTTCCTATTTAGTAGAAAAATTGATTTAATTGCTACTTATGAAAATGTAATTTTCAAAAAGAGGGAATTTTTCATTTATTTGTTTTGAGAAATATGAAAAAGGAAAAATAGAAAAAAAAAGAAAAGAAAGTCAATGGGGAATTTTAATGTTTTTTTTTTAAAATAGAAATTTTGGGCAACCTAGAAAATTAGGTTAAGAGATTTTTCTTACTAAACCATTTTGGAGGAGATTTTGGGGGTTATGCTTATTTTGGAGGAGGAGAAAGAAATTTTGGAAAATTTGCTTGAAGGGTGGTTTTGGGTGTGAACCAGCTGGGATTCTTGCTGAAGCATACCATTCTTGCTTGGAAATCATAAAGGTTGGTTGAATCCTTGCTTATTGCAACAAAAAAATCATTGCTTTCTTCCCATTTGCTGTTAATTGTTTAAAATCTTGAATTGTGAATTGTGGGTGTTGGGTGTTTGTTTGTCATGGGTTATGGAAGAGGAATTCTACTATTTTGTTATCAAATTTTAACTTAATTTCTTCCCATGTAGTTTCCTTAACTGAATTTATATTGTTTCATCTTTGCTATGCAAGAAATTTCTTGGTTTATCATGCTGTTTGTAATTAGGAATTTTGATGGGTTTTGGTAGTGTTATGCTGGCAAAATTTTGCCAGGCATTCATAAAATACCTCTCCCTAGAAATTTCCAGTTTTAAAAATAATGGTTATGAATCAAATTTCCTTGTTCATGCTTGATTGGGAGCAAATAGATTCAATTGGGGTTTGGGGATTTAGTCTATTCCCATTTAAATTAAACTTTTAAAGCAAACTGGGCTGATTTGAATGAAATATTAATGCCCCTGTTTTGTCTCAGAAGATTGGTTATTGCTGGTAAAATTGTGACTCCTTTTAAATTATTTTTGTTTGTTTGAATGTTTGATAAAATTCGATGGCTGGGAGATTAATTTTTAATTGTGTTTGACAGAGGTTTTCACCTCTGTCTGTGTCTTGAGTTTCTATTTTTTTTAAGCCTCTGTCGTTTTTATTTGAACAGGTGTTAAATTGTTAAATTTAATAAAATTAAATTGGTTAAGTTTAAAGTCAATTGCATTGGGGGCGGTGGCGGGGAGCTGGGCTCGACCCAGCCACGCACCCCCCCTTCCCTTTTCCCTGCGTTCGCTGCAACACCCAGCGTGGGTAGCAGTAGCGCTGCTTTCCCCAAGCTGGGAATGCAGCTCGCTGCATTTCCCAGTTTGGGAAAGGCAGCGCTTGCTGCCTGTGGGTGCGTGGGGGCCCACGGGGTGTTTAAAATTGTTTTTTTTTAATGTTTTTTTTTTGGTTTTAAAAAAAGAAACGGAAATGTTAATTGCTATGTTAGTGGTAAATAAAATGGTTAGTGTTATATTATGTTTAATATTACGTGATAAGATATTGTTATTTTAATAAAAATAATAATATGTTATCATTTAATATTAAATAATAATATTATATGTTAATGGTTTTTAATAAATTCAATAAGCGTTATTTTGTGTTTAGTATTAAGTAATAATATATTGTTATTTTAACAATAATGACAATATGTTATTATTTAATATTAAATAATAATAACGTGTTAAATGTAGTTTATGATGATGTTAAGAGTAATTAGTAATTCTTTTTGATTTAGTAATGAGGATTAATTGCTTGGTATCGTGAAAATAAATAAAATGATTTAGGGGTTAGTAGTAATGTTGGAATTAAGGAAAGTCGGATTAAATTTAATGTTAGTGGTTGCTATGCAAGTATTATAAAATAATCGTATGATGATTGTATTCGTCAAATAGATGTTGTTTTGGAATTATTTTATAACAGCTTGTATACATTTTTTTAATTTGATTTAAATGTTGACTGCTCAAGAAAGATTGCTTGTGGTGTTTTTATAATTGCAGTCTAGTTGTTTAAATGTCGTCGCATTATGTTTAAAACTGTCATTATGTTGTCGAGGTTTACCCTTGGTCAGGTGTCGTTGTACAAACCTTGAGGAAGTGGGCTGTTATGTGTTATGTCCCTAATGGTCAACTCTGGGTTTGTGACTGTGAGTCCTACACCTACGTTATGTCTGGATAATTTATGGTTGTCAGTCCACCATAGAGTTCTCATAGATAGTCTTATCCAGTTAGTGACCTAGTAGAGAGAGTGGCTTTCGGGCGGGGGCCACACCCAAAGTGGATGGCAGGATAACCCCTCGAAAGTCAGCTATTAAGTGATAACCTAATAATTGTTTAGGGGGTGGGTAGTTATTAATTTAATTAAGATAATGCACCTCGTACACGGTTGAGTGCTTGTATAGGCTCAAGGTGTTTGGGAAGGCCTAGAATGGCAAACCTACCACCTTGTCTTCACGAAAGGATGGTAGGGTCCGCATGATGCTTAGATGGAGCCGGGGGTTCGGGAGAGGTTACCAGGATAACCCATGATGGGGGCCGGGACCTATGGAGACCTTCCTAGGGTAACCATGTTAAGCCATGTGATGACACTCTCTCTCTAGGGTCGCTAGTTTTTGCGAGTCGAGTCACTTGTGTACTGCGGAGTCATGTGTACTGTTGTAGTTTTCTTGCTTGCTTGAGGGTCGTCTGCTATCTCCTAGCATGGTGGGGTGGTTCCATGATGGGATCACATGGTCGGGTAGTAGTGCCATTTCCCATCGGATATCTTGTTCCTACCTTCACGCGAGGATTGGCTTCGCCGATGTATCTTGGTTCTTGCTTCTTGTAGCACTTATATTCTTGATTTGTACTTTGAGGCCGTGTGGTCATTGTATCATCAACTTGTAATCTTTGTAATTTATTGTTCTATGGAAGCCATGTAATTTTATGGAATATTGTAATTTAAGTCATGGGATGTATATTGTTTCAGTTATCTTTCCTATTTGTATAAATGAATCTTTGGAAGTATGTATGTTGTAATTCTGTAAGCCTATCCTTTCGAGATCAATTTATGAATATGAATTATTTTATCATTATTAGCTTTCCTTAATTTAAATGGAAGATTGGATTAATATTGTGATGTGGTTTTTATTTTGAAGTAATCTTCGTTGGTAACCCTTTAGGATGTAATGTTAGTCTTCCGCTTATGTTAATTATTGAGCAAGGTTATGATTATTTCCCTTAATCTTTAAAAAAAAATGTATTGCGCCTTTTAGTTGCCTTGTTGTGTTGCTATCCTTTAGGGTTCCTGGTGGGGCATTACACCTGACCCCAACTTGGTAGTAAGTAAGACCAAGGTAAGGCAAACATGCGTTGGGCTGGACCGTGGAGAATGCTTATAATTTAAAAATAAAACATAATCCCTCTTCCTAAATGTTTTATGAATATTTTAAAAGATTTGATAATAAAATAATGCACAAAGAAAAGTTTACTCATTATAAAAATATCATTTGGAGAGCATAAAAATTTCACCATAATTATTTAAAAATGCATTTTGACTCAACATATTAACACTGTGTAAATAATTTTTATTATAAATAAAACAAAATATATTATGTCATGTCGTGTGTAGTATTGTGTGTATTTGTGTGTTGTGTTGTTTTGTGGTTGTCTTAGGTCAATTAGGGAAGGCCAAACAAGCTTCCACCTTCATGCAGTTGACCTTGTTAGTAGAGAATGTTTGAAATAATATTTCTTGAAGCTAAGAGAAGTTTGTGTAAATATATTCATTTAAAATAAATAATATTATATGCATGTTGAAATTCTCTAATAAAAAAGAAACTACAATCTTAATTATAATTAGTTTGTTTATCATTAGTAGTGTAAGTGTCTTATCTCAAACTCTAATAAGAATATACTAGTGATATATATAAAACATGATTTTTTTGGTTACAACATCTTAGCATATTGTTTCCCTATTGCCTTTGTAGGATGATTTTTTTGGTTAGTACATTTTAATTATTCATTATAATTGTTTCATTTACCATTAGTAGTGTAAGAACCTTATCTCAAACACTAAAAAGAACACACTAATGATATAAAACATGATTTCTTTTTGTTATGACATCTTAGCATATTGTTTCCCTATGACTTTTGTGGCATATCACTATGTGAACATGGGATGTATGCATGACTTAACCACTATGTGTACCTATGATGTGTGTAAATAAATTATATTTTATATAGTTCATATTATATGCATGTTGAGATTCTCAAAGTAAAATGAAATTGTGTTTTCAAAGTGAGATAAATGTAGATTTTAATTATTCATTATTACTCTTATAATACTTTCTTTTATCATTAGTAGTGTAAGAACCTTATCTCAAACACTAAAAAGAACATACTAGTAATATAAAACATGATTTATTTTGGTTATTAAATCTTAGTATATTGTTTCCCCATGGCTTTTGTGGCATGTCACTATGTGAACATGGGATATATGCATGACTTAACCACCATGTGTACCTATGATGTGTGTATGAGTTACCTTGTTCTAGTTTAGATAGATTTTTGCTAGTTGTAAGGAGGTGGTAGAAATTAGGATCCACTAAATCAAACGTTTAGTAAGTTGTTGACATATCATTAATATCTTTATGTTGTATTTTGAAAGGCACACCTTGGATACGACAACTACTATGTGATGTTTGTCTTGTCAACATAGCTAAAAATGAATCTAGAAGGATGAAACCTACAATGTAGCATGGGATGCATTGACATTCCTATTTCTAGTTGGGATGTATTTGGAGGGTGAGTATTGGTGAACCAAGTAATCAGATGATGCATACAATAAGGTTGCATCCACTTGCTATTATCAACTGAGCACCATGTGTGAGTTAATCACTGTGTACATGTATAATAATGGCCTCATTTGTTATGTATTGTTATATTTATGTAATTTCTAGTGATCACAACATGTAGTATGGGGTGCTTGTCTTGTCATCAGAAAACAATGAGCTATGAAGATGATGGGATCCTTGGTTTTAGTATAGGTTGAATTGAGATTCCTCTTTCTAGTTGGGATACACTTAAAAGCTTATGTGCTGGTGAACTAGGTAAAGTAGACTCAAATATAGACACACATTCTAAAGTAGGCTCTTACTTAAGTGATAGTAGAAACAACCCTTACAGTCCTTATGTAACTACACTGGTAGACTATGTCACAAGGTGTCATGTGTTACCAAAAAGGATAATTCTTCTTGTTGGATATTAGATTGTGAAGGAGACATTCTTTGGATAATAAATAGAAAATTTCAAGTCATTCTCATCAGATACATTTGACTCTACAAACTTTTTACTATTGTTATAATGGAATTCAAAAAAAGCTAGGGAATAATGTAGATTGAAGCATTAGGTTTCTTGAAGATTTAGTGACAGATAGGTGAAAGATAACTTTTCATTCTCCCATTCATGGATTGACTATTGTATCACACTTATTTCAAATTTGTGGTTAAACTAGATTGTGAATTCTAGGCATGTTAAAATATTCCACATCATTAGAAAATTGAGTCACTCACAAATGGTTGTAATGGTTGAAAAAGAGATGAAACATACATACAATAATGGTTGAAGAAAAGAATGTAAATAAAGTGGTTCTTAAGTATAAGCAAAATTTTATAAAAATAGATAGACTATACCTTAAAGAGTCTCTCTAAGTAGGATGATTATACTCAATTGTTTCAAGTAGTAAAATTTGGTTGGATGTCGTCTATTTTGGA